>NC_091052.1:10315975-10631950 GCF_963966145.1 Tenebrio molitor | reverse complement strand
GTCTTTGGCCATGGCGACGCAGCTGCGGGCAAAGATGCCGTAAGGTGCTGAAAATAAACAATTAATGAACAAAAACGAACTCTGATGGCAAGACTCACTGTCTTCGGGAATTTCGATTCTGAAGGTGAGTTTGTCTCCGATTCGCACTGTCTCGACTTCGCGGGCGCGGCTGTCCAGGATGCGGATCCTCGGTGGAGGTGCTTCGGGGGCAGAGGTGATGCTGATCATTTCTGGATCTCTGCAAAAGAGGAAAACACAAATCAGAATCGTCAAAGAATCAAATCGTTTGACAGCTAGAATTGACAAGAAGAACACATCACGTGGTCTCCGGTGCAACTGGTCATCACGTAAATCACAGGACCGCCCATGTACTTCTCGAACCTACCTAATCGGCATCATTCCGAAAGTGATATTCTTCGACGACATGTCATAGGTACATTTAACTTTGTAGATCTTATCGGCTTTGGTCATAACAACGCTGTGATGCTGCAGGACAACCGTGTTGCTGTAGACGCCGATCTAAAACATGGCACAATTAACCGAGCACTCCTCGAGGCTCGCTACTTACCACAGACTGAGTGTTGCAATCTTGTCCATTCATCGTCAAATCGAGCCTGAACAGATCGCTGTTGATAACGTCGACGTTGCAAGTTTCAGATCGACCCAAAGCATAAATCCTCCCATTAAACGGCTTGTTAGTCCTCACTTGCACGGCGATCTTCGTGTCCTTACAGTTGACAGACACTGCAACATCGGCATTAGATCGCGTTGAAATCGGGGCAAATTAAAATACCGTCGTAGCAAGTCCCCGTCTTGTCGCAGTTCACGTCGCTTCTCGTCATATTGTTCAAAGTTGGATCTTCCGTCGCTTCGAACACAACGGGCAGCGAGTTGTCCGACGGCGCTCCCGAAGGGGTTGCGGCTTCTTAAAACCTCAGTCAATAGAGAGACCTTTTAAATATTGGACGACTTACTCTCGCACAAGTTCTCGAAGTAGCTCCCGATCCTCTCCCCGTTGTCTATGAGCGGCCTCTCCGCGTTCAGATAAGTGCTAGGACCGTCCGGTAGAGTCTTGTGGTCCAAGTGGAAGAGTTGGCAGTTGTACTGGGACCCTTGCGGGGATCCCTTATAGAGGAACGACCTGCAGAGGAACTCGTTCTCGATCTCGCAAGCCAAACGACAAGCCGCTTCGCTGGTGACTTGGAGTTCTTTGTCGGTGTAGTAGTGGAGGGCGGCGTATTGAGCCACTTTGTCGTCGGCGACTCCGATCCGAGGGGTCTGAAAGATTCGGTTGCCTTTGCAGGCTTGGTTTCCTTTCAGGCAGAGACTTTCGAAGTAGTCCACCCCTTGAGCGTCCACAAACTGGACGAATTGACCAGTGGTGCGTCTGTCCGAGTCGCTCAGTTGACATTGCAGGGTCACGTAGTTGTACTCGACGGATCGGCAAGTGAAACGATGCTGCAACAAACAGATTCGGTGTAGACGGCCTAATTTGATTGCGAGCTCCCCGAGAACGATTTAATTGGACGGCGCTAATTCCGACGATAGCTTTTCAATTATGCCATTATGTACCTACTCGCTCCCTCACCTTATTATTAGCTACAACGGAATTATTTAGTCGGGAAGGGCTGTCTGACACAAAGAAGCAAGTTTTGAGTTGAACTCGTCCTGCATTAATAACACGGCGGACAAAATTTGACTTTGTGAATGGAGTTTTCAATAATTTATATCAGAATGTTTTATAGCTGCTTACAGAATGCCTAGGTAGGTATCTTTTTTTATACCACGCAAAATTTGAAACAATTAGGCAAAAAAAACTGCAATACCTACAACATGTCAGTTAACATCCACCTTATTATTTTGTATAGCAGAAAAATCGTGCGTTATGTGTCCATATAACTCGAATATGATTCTCCATGCCTTTTTGTACACAACAATGATGTTTACTGACGTCACTTCTCATAAGTTACGTAAAAATTAATAATACCGTGTGAACAATAACTACTGATTGAGTTGGCAATAAATTCTGGTGACTTTTGGTGACTTTTATGTCATGTTCCAACGAGAAAACCATTTTATTAATAAAAGAATACAAAAACCAATTTGTACCCACTTTGATTTTTATATTCCAAAAGTAATCTGCCAATAATATTTAGTATTTACATTTTAGCGACCTTGCAAGGCTTTTTATATTTCTTTGTTGCTTCGATGAAATTTTTTACCTTACTTTCCACTTACGTCTTAAGTTCTAACACTTCTTCTACTTTGTGATCAAGTCTTTATTATTGCCAAAAAAATGGTTTTTAATAGTTTTAATAGTTCCAACTGCTGTCCATACTTATTTTTCGGAAGCATTGTGAGTCTGATATTATCTTGAGAATGGCAGAATTAACAAAAATGCCTTCTTAAGTTTCCCGTAGTTAACTTTAGGAATTTATTACAAAGGTATCGAAAACACATATCCTGTTTGTCCAAAGCCTTTGTAAATTGTTTCATTAAACCATGTTTAATGTGAAATAAAGCCAACAATTTTTTCCGGGTTTACTAAATTTGGAGGTATAATATGTTTTAATTATGTTATGAATTAAGGCCATTCGTTTTTGTCCAATGTAAAACACGTTTCCTGCTGTCCCATTCACAAAGGAAACTCTATTACAGGGTTATTATAAATGTCGTAGTTGGCTGCGATTTGCCGCCTCTTCTGAATTTGTACATTTGACAATTGACAGCTTACATTTGACATTTTATTTTGTTTACCATTTTTAAAAGCGTTAATAATTAAGGTACTATGCCGGCCAAAAAATTTTGGCCGTCATTGTCTGTCAATTAAAAAAAAAAAATGTAATCCGTACTTTATTGTCATCATGATTACCGTCTTGATTATAAACGTTATTTTTTGGGTGGTAAATTTCAAAACTCAAAATTATTTTGTCATTTCTACTACACAGAACGTTTACCTCAGGTTATCTATGTACGATTGCTCTAATTTTGTTTATTCATGTCGGATTTTTGGAATATCTGAGCTTCAAACAGTTTAAATTGATTGTCAAAATGACAAGAAACGAAAGTGGGGTTACGATTCCTAAAGGTTTATTTACACTTTACTTGAATGTCAAGAAAGTGACGGCCAAAATTTTTTGGCCGCCATAGTAGGTATTTTGAACTATTTAAGGCAGCAAAAGATTTTACTCTAGTACGTAAGTCTCTTTGTCTCTTACTTAAAAATGTTACTTTTATATTTTTGGAATGGTTATTTTTATGTTTACATACAATGTAAAGGGGATCTGAAAGCCCGTAGGGCAAATAAAGCATATTGATTGATATTTATCTCTTAAACTCCGAGATATTTTCTCCAGTCCTTTTAAAACTGATATCAATGTATTCGAAAACAGTACGCAAAAAATACATACATTACATATTACACAACCATTTTTGATGGATTCCACATAACAGATATAATGAACAAAATCCTCGAGTTACGTCGACCTGTGTAATTAGTGTGTGCATTTTGCAGTGACCTGAACGAGCCCATTTAACCTTTGAACTTGACTTTCCAACACTTTCGAGACTTTTAAGTTTCAGTTAAAATTTTACTTCCGCAAATCCCCGTTAATCCTGCTTCTGAGGAGCCGTGAGACTGAGCGGTTGACACGCGTCCACTCTTAAAATTCAACTAAAATCAGAAAGGAGTCGTTGAGGAACTATAAACGCTTATTGGGATCGCAACCCAACAGCTCCCGTAAACGTAAAGTTTAATTTACATAAGTGGCCATAATTTCGAACACAATGGTCTTGCAGATACGTCGGCGTTTACACCCAGCTATTATTAGCGCGTAAAATGAACCCTACCGAAAACACTCACCTCGTTGAGACAGGCCGCCAGACAAGCCTCTTTGGTGGACGTGTAAATAAGCGCGTTGTCCAGCCCCCGGATCATCTTGTTGGGGACTCGCTCGAAAGCCCACGGTCTCAGACAAACATTTTCAGATCTCAACTGCAGCTTGGTCATGTAGTACATGTTGACCGACCTCTGCGGCACCGCCGACGGATTGTTCGCCGACGTCTCGTTTTGGAGCTGACAAAGCGTCTCTTGAACTGGTATCAGAGGATTTACGACGAAACTGAAAGCTGCGGCTTGACAGTCGGGCTCTTCGCGACACCACCCTTGACACTCGTACAGACTTAAGTTTTTGACGGTGTAGTATGTGTTGCCTCGGTAGTCGAAGTCTGTCAGTTTTTCGAACGCTATCCTTCCTGCAAACAAAAAATTCATTCGATCACTTCTACTCTCGAGGACTCGCGCGATTAATGTCTTCGGGAGTCGGATGTGTGTACAGGACGACTCAGGCATAAAATATAGCTGTCGTCGGTTTCATTTCACATTCCATTTCCTCTTCTTCAGGTAGCAGTAAATTAAATACTAGTCAAAGCATAGGTGGAAGCTTCCGCAATGCGAGGAAACCATCCATTTTATGGGAGTTCGCAATTTTTATAACCTGTCCGTTATCGGAGTGTTCTGGGAGAGTAAAATGTCATAAATCTTTTCTCCTCTTCACATTCAACTGGTTTTTCTAATAATTAAATGATTCAACAAAAAAGTGTTAGCCTTCCAGGAACTTTATCGCTTCCTTTATTGACAGGAGTCTATCGTCTTTTAATGGTTTCACAGGATATCCAATCATTCCATTCAAGCTCACATTTTAATAACCAACAGAAAATGTATCACGGATGTCTTGGTGTTTTATTACAAAATGGAAAATTTTATACGTTGTAAAGACAAGAACATAACATTTTTCTTAACAAATTCCAACTTTGGTTAAAACTGTTGTATTGAAAGACTTATAACTTGAGCCAGTCTGCAGAGTCTTATACCGAACTAGTCGCAACACAAACACAAACATGCTCGAATTTGCATAGACTTGAACCTCTTCGCATATTCAATGCCGCCACAATCTCAATCCCGTTCGGCAGTTTTGGCTTCATAATGACTAGTCAAAGACATCGAAGATATTGTTTTTGCGGAGCTACAAGACCTCAACCCAAATTGCTTTTCGAAGCATTAACAGTACATTTTTTATCTCCCAATTGCTTAACCACAACAAATTGCTTAATTAAACGTGGACGTTTATCCCCGTTGTCATAATTCTGCGGTCTGCGCTGAAATTCCTCTCGCTCAAATGGACTTGGACTAATTGTTGTCTGTTGGTGCAATTTGTACCAAGTAAACCTGCATTACCACTTAATTCGTATAATGAGAGTGGACGCCGTGAAGCACAAACAGAACCGACATGAGTCAATTTTTCAATAACGGTTCAGAATTCGTCTGCAATTTGGATATAACCGAAAAAAAGACAATGGAAAAACCTCAAAGAACCGTAAGACTTTGCTCATGTCCAGGTTCCGGTTGGCCGCTGAAAATAAATAAAAGCACTCACCTAAACTTCCATAAATATTTGCTAGGACTAGAATCAGACTTATTGCGAGAGTGTGGCGCGTCATCTGAAAATAAACAGACGTGTTAGTGGGGGAAAGTCTTAATTTCCTGCTATCGGTCTAGATGGAAGAGGAAGAAGGTGGACTGGGGAAACGCGAATTATTCGTGACTGTGGGAACCGGAGCTAAAATATTTTACTCATTAAGTTGTTGATATTCCAAGTGGAAACGTTACTTGCATGTTTGCACGTAATAGATGGCTACTCGACAAGCTACTTAGCGTTGAGGCGCCTAAGTCGTCGTCCAGGTTATTTAATATGGAAATTCATCGTTCTATTCTGATCGTTACCACCTCAGGACATGATTCCATCGCAATAAATTATCCACGGAAGAGCAATTATACGCTTGGTAACACGATCGCAAAAATATTACCCAAAATCGCCACAACTGACAGAGCTCCAACTGCACCCGAGAGATTGATAACATTGCAATTTAATATTTGGTGTCGCGATGCGCCTCTCCCTTTGCATGACATTCGTCATTTGCGACATTTCCAATCGCGGTTATTTATGCAGATATTTCACTTGATTTGGCGAAAAATAAATTACTTTCAAATTCAATTTCATATTCGATCAAGCGTTGAATTAAACTTAAGCATGCAAACTCTTCGAAGCATGCGACTCAGCCGCAACACCTCCGAGACTTCAGTTCGATTCGAAATGCAGTTGCAGCGAGTCGTAACTCGAGTCTCGTGGCTGCATGAATTATAACTTCTCGGCAATTAAATGTAAGTAAGCGAGACTTGGTGAGTTTGATGGGAAAAATCGCTTTGCTGTGGTCCTGTGCGTAGGGCGAACCCGGCGCATTCACCAAAACTCTCTAAATAAGGCGACGCCAATTAAAATTAAGATCACATCGAAACGAAGCAATTTTCTGTAATGCATCTCGTATCTCGACGCTTTCAGGATAATGCCTGTTTGCTGGAGCGGTACAAATTCGAAACCGCTTTCAACAGCACGCCGTACATCCAGACCAGCTGCACTCATTTCTACACTCTCTCAACCAGATCGAATCGAAGCGATCAACAGTAGCACACAATCTGGATATTGTATGCAAGATGTGACCACATTAGACAGAAGAATTCGCAACACGAAGCTTCAAAGATCGTTTGGTTTGGTTCGAGGACTTCACTCCACTTACCTTGAAGAGGATTATTTTGGACAAAATCAGACGAGCAGTTGAGTAATGATCTCGTGGAAGTATCGATCGTCGATTCGAATAAATTCTGAATGCAAATCCGAAGTCGTAAACTAACTGCAAGAATAACTAGCGTTTATAATGGTGTACACGAATGGAACTGCGGTCAAAGGTTGCTATGGGCATGTATAGTTGGCTGATGATTGCAAGGGCAATGCACTTGTACGAAGAACACTGAAAATCTCACTAATACAGGCTCGTAAATGCACAAACATTTGTCCAGCTTTTATGCTTCAATGAAAAACAATGAGTCTTGAAGTTTTGTGATTGAGTGGAAGATCGATAGGGTCAACAGACTTCGCACAGGAAGTGTCGATAAGCACCGTGTCTTCAGTTTTGAACCGATCGAGACCCACATTCCTGCTTCGGTTTTTATCACTTTCGCTTTCTTGACAGTTCGATTATTTGAAATGGAAAGGGACATAATTAATGAGACAGTGTTGGAGAGAGAGAAAAGGCCGCGATAAATGAGTGTGTTTTACACTTGCCCGATAACTGAGTTTAACAGTAAGAGCTACTTATGTTATGGTTGTTACCGTTAATGGAACAGTTAATTTACTTCTTAGTGCCTCGTCCTCGACAACTCAGCCAATTTCGTTAATTAACCCGCGTATAAATTAGAGTCGTGCTAAATTCAATTTAAAATTCTTACCGGCCGCTCGGCGTGTGAGTCTCGAATTACCAAAACTCGCGAAACAAAAAGCTTCACCGAGTATTGATCGCATTTTTGTCAAATTCCAGTTGAAGGCGACGAAACTTGTGGTTTGTGTATTTTAATCACATTCGAACGGCACCAAGGCAAAAAAACTGACAGACGTTGAATGAAACATGTGCTTTGGGTGGTAATTGGTTACGCGAAACTTCTTCCCATGACAAATTAACACACGAATCGAACAAAACGTGATTCTAAATTTGAATGCTCTAAATAAGATTCGAATCGCTCAACGTTTCATCTTCCATCTAATTTACATTCCTGAAGCGTGCTTATTTTATGCGAATGACATCCATTGTTCGATGACATGCATCAGCTGCACTACAATCATACTATGTGCGCGACGTTACAGCCGACCAGTTGCATTTAAAATGCACACAAACGGTACATCCGACGTTTTTCTGTTTTTAGAAATCGTGGAGATTTGCTTTGCCTCCTCCCAGATGCGAAAATTAGTCGCGGAGAGGCGCAGCTGTCGCACCGCTAGGCCAATTTGGGGCAAAAAATTTAAAAAACCAAACTAAAACAGGTGAATTGTGTCTTCTTTGGGTGCCGTTTCAAAAAATACTCAACTTTGAGGTTAGAATAAATGACACGTGTCACGTAAATGACAGTTCAAGAATTAGGAACGTCGTTTGTGACGTGATGCTAGTTTAAGGGTTGGTTAAGCTAGAAGAGTTATGTCTTGCCTGCACAAGAGTTGTTCTCGTTCTCTTGATACATCCGAATGGCACGCAAAGAGACGCCCCGACCGTTTGCTCCTGATACATGGCTTCCAGGTTTGTGCCAAGAGCACAACATTGCTTCATTTATCCGCAATTATTTTAAGCGGCACGCAAATTTCTGGAACGTAGGCGAGATGAAAGAGTAGCCCCCAGATGAAAGAAACAAATTAAAAATTTATAATTTATGCAAAGTAAGATGTTTTTTCCCTTGCTTTAATTGTGCACGACAATGAAGATGTTCTTGCAACACCGACCCGGCAAATTAGTTATTACATCGTTTTATCTAACGGAACACGGGCCAATTATGAATGACAAGTTAATAATGGTGTACTTTTATATCCGCCAAACGTATCATCATCCGTCAGGAAGACTAATTTCGGTTATTATAAAAATTTGCCTTAACGAGGTATTAAAATGTGAATTGGCGACTATTATGGCACACTGTGCCATACCGTTATGGCAAGATAGTATCACAAGATGTGACCCTTCGCCCCGAGCTGGTGCCAGACTGCAACCAAGTGCATACCGCTATATGGTCGGCATTTACAATGAGCAGTATTCATGTCAGGCAGGTTCTGTTTTTATCATTCTGCAAATGTTCGCTTCTGCTGATGGAAAGCCGCGTTATTCCAAAACAACACACGAGATTGATCAGAAACCGCAAAATTATTTAGCAATTAAAGCAAAAATGGGACCGAGACTTGTTAAAACCACTAATTAGGAGCGAGGATAATTGAAAATTAATTAATTATTTGTAGAAAAAGTAGTCGCATCGGCTGCAATGACACGTCGAGGTGATGGCAGCGCGACCCGGCGGCCGCTTTTTGCACTTGTAAGATGCGATTCCTCTTTTTAGCGCACCTTTTAATTTCCACCTTACCTTTTACGTTTTCGGCGATAAAGGAAAATAAGCGTATACAGCGTCGCCACTGCTGAATAAAATATGAAGCGGTCGTGAAAAAGCCGTTCAGAACTCGTGTAGTCGGCAATATATTAGAGATGTGGTGAGAAAACAATGCACGTGAAAGACATTAAAAAGGAAATCTGATTTTTAGGCATGGCGAAGAATGCACCGCCATTAAGAGCAGGATCGTGGTGGAAACGGTGACCGGGTACTACTTCTGGGTCAGGCGTCAGTCGAGGTACCGTTGATGTCTTGCGAAACATCCGTTGTAACTTACGATGGTCTTGTGGGACCATTAACCACGCTGATTTCGCAACGGCAATCAGGAAGGGCTACGGAGTCAAATTTGAAAAATAGTGGAAAAGTGAACGGGGCGATAAAATTATGCAGGTCAGGCTCTCAAGACCCCCGAGATTTACTGTAGGGGATTTTTCTGGATACAAGGTGCACCTGAATAAATAAACATCAATTTAAATAAATGAATACAGATGTGCGATTTGTATCATAGATCTATTACTCGTGGGGCGCTCTCTTTACCGATGCAAGTACGCAATTATCTCAATCTCTATTGTTTCCGCACACTTGAAAACTTGTTACAAACTATCATAAAAGACCGGCCGGAGGAGCAGCGCCGCCAACATGTGTGCAATAAAAGCACCAAGACTCCAAATGTATGTGCTTTTCATGATTTATGTCCAGATTTGCAGGTTTTGAGTTATTAATGCTCGCAGGACCTGGACTAGACGTTCAACGCGATCCGGATCGCGATGCCAACGATATTTCACACAGAGAAGAATCAAATTCGCACAATTTGTCACACTTGCAGTGACTTCCGAAACTTCATAATTGGTTCTGTAATTTTTAATACGGGATTTGATGAGTTTTTCGGAAAAAACCAGCGGCTTAGCCGGCTGTGAAATCATTTCATCAGATCGTGACGATGGAAAAGAAGCTGCTTTGTTCGAGAAATTATTTTAATATGCTTTTACGATGTGAAATCAAAAGGATTATAAAATGACCAGACAAAAAGGCTCCAACTTATTTAATAAAGTTTGCGTGGCTCGCCTCCTCATAATTAACACGTAACACAAGAAAAGTCCAACTTGCCACTGTTGTTCGACTAGTTTATTACTAATTTTATTTTACTGCACAAACCGGAAGCATTAACATGTCATATAAAGTCAAAGAGGAATATTAAATCCACACACCATGTCTGTTATTGCCATAATTAGCTTAAATCTGAATTATCGAGGAATTGTAGAAAAATCTGAAATAGTGTATAATATTTGCATGATTATGGTATGATGAGGGTGACACCGGACAAACTGAAAGGTTTCGTTACGAATATATGAGCTTTTCTGGCTAACTGATGTTTAAATTTTCATCGGAACTAATTTCATGCAAATAGCCTATCATAGAAGTTTATACACCAAATAAGGCTGCCCATGCCTCGTAATTACCGTAATACTCGGTGCTGCGGTTATGGAAGGGTTCACTGAATTCCTGGAGCTTATTATATTAAATAAAACACTGTAATAATAATTTCCGTGAACATGGAAAAGGAGAACTATGGGAAAAGCGACTGGTTCTTGTCTCTAGACCCGACGAATCTATCACTCCCATTTTAATTAAGCGTAATTGAGCACTCACAGCAAGCACAAACCTGCAGTAATTAATCCACCTCAATCGGGGTAATTTTTCTTAATGGCATCACTCGACTTGACGTGTTCGAGCGAGCGGTGAATTTTTTTGGGTTTGGATTTCGGTTGCAAAGCGAAATAGCGCCACCCTTGCCTGCCTTTATGCATTCCTGCCGTCACAAATCGCGCGTTCCGAAGCAAAAAATTGCCCGGCAGTTGGCTCGATTCGAACCAACTCGCTTCAGTAATAAGAATTTGTTCCGAGTTTTCTTTTTGAAGTAGTTCTTTGTGGCGTAGTCACAACAAAAACTTCTTTGTGTGCGGTGCGAATGCAGTCTTGGCTGCAAATAACAGCGTGCATTAGTTGTAGAGACCGGGTAAGACATGCACGCCGTCAGGATAATCAACCTAAAGTTGTTCGGGTTTAAGGATAATAGAAACAGGCAGAGAGCGTAGCCGTGGCACGTTCGCGCATTTGGCACCTAGCTTGACCACATGATCGATCACAGCTTTATGTGAATCCCACGGCGAGACTGTTCAACGACCTATTTCTATTGTCGCACCAAAGAAAAATGCAAAACGTGAGCTTTCGCATGGCTTTATCTACACATGCGACAAGGACGCTGCGCCGGAGAAAAATTCCATGCAGATTTACGGCTAGTTTAATTAGCCGCACGTCTGCATAAATTATCAGGAGGACTCTAGTCTCACCAAGAAAAACGAAGACTTCCCACAAGCAACCCGACGCAAGACCAGATAAAATCAGCACTGTCAGTTTCTAAAACAATGGAAATTGAACTGGACGAAGTAGGTGGCATCTCAAGAATCGAGAGTCACCAGCATGTCTCAACCGCTCCCATATTTTGATTTATGGCTCCGGCTTTTTTGTAACGGGCGCTTGAACACTTTGTAGGTCAGATTCTTCTTCAGCGATCTATAATTACCGGCGTCCATGACATAATCCAATTTGACCACAGCCTCATAATTTGAGTTCATTTGGCGGTCACGCCTGCAGGGCAGGACTCAGCGACTCTGAAGATGTGTCGTTCCAGCACTGGACCGTGCAGGAACTGCATAAATTTCCCGGGATACCACGTCCCATCCTTGAGCCGCGTCCATTACCACCGGTTTATTTCAGTGTGTTCGAGTGAAATCGATCGCTCTTCTATTTTTATTCCCTCGGTGCTCCGCCAACTGCATCCGCATGTGTAGGGGTCAAGGTTCACGAGGTCCTCCAGTTCGATTTTGAATGCGAGCCAAGAAAATAATCAAAGCCGAACTGTTTCCGTTCTTTGTGCGGAACTCGCGTAAAATTTTATTTACCTGGCCCAGTTCTTTATTGCCGACTCCCGCAGGAAAAGAGCCATCGGGAAATTACCCAACGGAATCGTATAGCCATGTTTTTAATTCGGAGGTGGTTTTAGTCGCATTAGCGGATTTCGTGAGGTCGTCGCAAAATAAAATTGATAAATTGCAAATTCGCGACAATTCGCTTCATGAATACACAAATCGATGGGATCGGTGAAATGTTTGTTTTAATTGAGAGGCACCGGGAATGGAAATTGCGAAAAATATATTTGGGACTCTATGAATGAAATAAAAACAGATTGCACCTCCTCGCGAATTTATCTGTAGTATTTGTGGAATTAAAAAAGGTGTGGAAAATACGCGAAGCATGTCCGAAGGAAGCAATTTTGCATCATGAATCGGCTCCAATTTGCATCTTAAATAAAACAACAATGGCTTTTGAATCGAGCGAAAGCTTGCTGGTTTTGACAGTTTTCCGTCAAAATTTTTGCCCAGAGCTAGATGTGCCAGATCGCTCTTTTTGTTTGACCAACGGAGCAAGACTGGAGCTTCCGCGTGGGTGCCGAATGTAGGTTTTGAGGCACACAGGAAGTGTCCAAAGGAACAGGAGGTTAAGTCAGAAGTGTAGTGAAGGCCAATAAAGTGCATTGAACTTTCTCCAGCATTGTCAAGGTCCTCTCGGTGTTCCATTAATGATAATCGTTGTTCGTCACAGATTATGGTTTCGTAATTAATATTATTGATTTAAGTCATTCCTAGAGATGTTTAGACTTGCTATAGAATTACGTACTCACGTCTTGCAGATGGCGCGACGGTGTAATTGCAATTATATTAATTGTAGAACGAGAAGCATCGGTGCACTCTTGAAATTGCAATGTTGACAGTCCGACAAATCCGATATTGTCTTGCATTTTAAAATTATTTTATCTAATACTGTCTGTTTAAATTTATTTCTGAACGATTATTATTTGTCAATCTTTTTTATCTTTAGTTCTATGGAAATATTTTATACCTACTAGATCCTTTAATATTAAATATTTTGACATTCTGATCTGACGAAACAAGAGACAAAGCAAGAATCGCACTGGAGGAGCAACGAACTGAAGAACCCGATACATTTACATTTATTAAATAAAACTGTTGCATTATAATTTGATCGGTTGCTTCCTCGCCTAAATTGACGGAAGCTTGATAATGTGAGATTGCAATTTTGTGTGTCGTAGGTAACGAATTTACATTTTCGCCAAGCACAATTTCCATTTTTCTTTGAGCTGCAGCAGCATATTCATAAGCACCTTTGCAAGGGTTTGTGTGAATATTTAACGCTACAACAGAATAAGACAGTCAAGTTTGAAGTGAAGCTTAATTTATAAGCTCAGACCTGGCGAATTTCTTGCACGGCGTTTCCGTCATAAATTTTGATTTAAAATGTTTGAAAAAGCTGATTTAGTGATGCGATTTCGTAACAAGTTTTAAGTTTGAGGGTCGCTTCTTCGGGGATATGTTAAATCGGAGCAGTCCTATTCCTCGGATGGCAATCCATTCTCATTTATTGTCTCCCAAGACCTCATGGTTAGAATTATGTCAAAAGTGGAAAAGAAGGACGTATAAATTTAACTAGGTACTGGTTAATTTTATAGTTTGTTCGCACGGTGCTAGAATTCGCTGTTGAAATCATCAGAACCTTTTAAGCGGTGCAACACAGATGCATCGTTATTATCGGAGCCATCGAACAATTCTCGCGAAGCTCTTGTGAGAAAATGGCATCTCGGATGTCTTACCATTTTCAGTTAGGTGCCATTAAAGTCTCAAGATCGCAGCTGGAGATGCTTCGGGGATATTTGCGTTTTTTTATTTGTCGACCGTTTCGCAAATTCCGCCTTTACTTCGAATTAAACCGTGTCTCTCCATTCGAAAATTGTTTATTTAGATTGGCATCCGCTATTCACTTTTACGGTTATGTAAATAACTGACATATGTTTAATACTCTTGATTTAAAATACGAACTTCATCAGTTCGAGATTACGTATCGGTACTTTTACTTGTACTGTTAACACAAGTCCCACACCGTCAATTGATATGTAACTGTCGTTTTATGCTGACACAGTGCTAAATCACCACGGTCCCAATACCCACAAACACTGTTCAGATTTTACAGTTACGTAGTTAGCACCAAGAATAATAAAGTTCGCGATTTACAGTTGTCCCAGCAAAGTAAAATGGCCATGTTGACTTAATTGTCACTACTGCTCTCGAACTGTGTCAATGACGCAACCTCGAAGAAGATAGAAGTCGCTGTCACTCCCGACAACCCTCTTCAGTTTTCGACAGCGCCAGCAACGACCTTGCGGCCAAGTGTGAACGCTCCCATCTAATTTCCGTCGTTCATTAGCAATTTTCCCAATTATCACGGTTGTCCATTGTTCCTGATCCTTAAACAATTGTGCAAAAAATCCTAATAGGATCTCAGCGCCGAGCAACGAACAAAACGTCAACTCCGCCGTTTCTTTTTAATTTGCGGATTAATTTAACGTATGACTTGCGGATTTCTTTGATAAGCTTCGAGGCGCTTAATTGCCGAGATAGTTTGTTTAAAAATCTCCACAACAGAACTCATCTGACAAATTGCATCATGGTTGAAATAGAGTAAAGCATGGAAACCAGTTTGAGTTATTCGATATTCATTATACAAGCCACAAGTTCTATTTATACCAGCTTAGACGACCTTGAGAGTTCATCCTAGGTCAGTAACTTGCAGCCCTCCGTGGTCTTCAACGGAAACACAATTCTGTAATTAACCATAATTCCATGTATCGGACGAGACTGATTTCCTCTGGAGTGCGTTTCATGCATTCTCTTTATCTACTCACACGTTTATTCGCCATAATCGCCGCTTTACCGGTCATCCTGAAGAAGTGGAGGGCGGCATAATTACAATCGCTATTTTCCAAGAAATTTCGAATACATTTTATCCAGTAACTAACTCTTTGATCGATTGAACCCTATACTGCTGGACTCTTATGCAAAAATGGCGTTTGATATTGATGTGGGAAATTTTTCCACGAGATACGAATCTAGTCGAGCATATTCACCTTCCTTCAAGCTCGGCTTGATGAATGGATCTTCTTGTCAATTTAAGAAACGCGTCAGTGCTCAATAGAATCGAAATTTATTGTATTATCGAATAACATTTTACCAGTTCAGATTCATCATGACCTGGTGCGTTGTAATGGCAATCTCGACAGGGAACCCTCCATGTTGCTTACGCCGTGTTAGTTTTCCGGATCACAGAACAATCTAGAAATGTTAGGTAGCAGGGCTGTCAATAAAAATGTATGCGAGGAAGAAAACTGTTTTATCGATATTGTGTTGCTGA
Organism: Tenebrio molitor; assembly: GCF_963966145.1. Lineage (NCBI taxonomy): Eukaryota > Metazoa > Arthropoda > Insecta > Coleoptera > Tenebrionidae > Tenebrio > Tenebrio molitor. Next base: position 10,616,595 of record NC_091052.1, on the reverse strand, counting down.
AATCTGATTGTCAGAAATGTTCCAAATAAAAATTAACAATTTCATTGTAACGAAACAAACCAAAAGCTTCATTTAACAGACGAGCTTTTTCTCGTTTGCTTTTACACAAACTTAGTACACAGGATTTGTCGGGATTTTTCTATACCAACAACAAATGAAGCTCGAAAATTTTATGGCTTAATTAGTTACCAAGAAGAATGGTAATTTTCGGTTTTACTGCCAGCGTGATCATTTTATAGCCTCTGAAAAGAAATTTCGTCTTGTCTGTTTTAATTACAAAAACACTCCACTTCCTTTCAGTTAGTTTAGGAATAAGAGTGTTATAAGATTTTAAATAAACAAAATAAAAGCAAATTTACATTTGATTTTATTTTTTAATTACCGTCTCAGTCTGAGTAAAAAATATTTGATGGATGTAGCGTCGTATTAAATATTTAAATAGAGAAGGCTCTTACAACCCAACATAAAATTTAATAAGTAAGCAAAAAATCTTGGGAAAGTTCGGCCGAAAGCCGTAAAAATCGTAAGCTCGGCGTTTCTTGACCCTCCTTATTAAAGCCGCCTCTTCCCAGGTGTTACCAGGAAATGTTAGAAAAGTGGATGAAGAGTGAGACTTTAATAAAAGTCTATAAAAGCAATTTTTTATAATGACGTTATTGCCTCTATTATTTCTTAATAGTTCTGCCAACTACCATCACGGTATGATTCAGCTCATTTTACTTTCAACATTAATAACGTGATTTTTTGAGTGGCTGAGCTTTTTATTAAACACATATTTAAGCTTCATCTCCAATTTGCTCCCGGAGTGAAATGATTTTTTAATGAGCCACACACAAGACATTATCATAATGAATGTTCTTCTGTTTGGCGTAATTTTCAGCCTAATTTATCTAATGGAGTTTGGGTGTTTTGTAGAGTTATCCATTATGAATCACGACGTGTTAAACCGTGCGAGTACGAATTCCCAAAAAAATCCCCGTTATCTGAATTTGTTTAACCTAAAATTTGGTGCGATCGACATCTTTCGACGTAACTTTTATTCATAAGATAACTGTAAACAATGCAAGCTCTCGCGGAATGTGGTTTTCTCGGAGATGAATCGTTTGTATTTTGATGTGATCATGCCCAAAACGAGGAACGATGTCAATGGGCCAAAAGCCGTCAATTTTGCAGATCGGTAGCAGTACAGCTAGTTAAACAAATTTTACTGTTAGATTTATTCGACGAGCTTCGACAGAGACTCGAAGAAAAAACGATTAAGCTTCTGGTGTTTTACCGGCGCTTTTTTGCGCCACCACCGGAATTCCGTGGTGCCAAATCTGGTATTTAGCGTTTTAATTTGGTCAACCGCATTCTTACCTTGAGCATGTCCACCCGAATGTCCCGAGAGTTTGCAGGCGTTGAACTCACCACGATTCCACTACACAACACCAAGTCACAGTTTCGTAACCGCTTCTCAGGTTCAAGTTCACTATAGGATCGCGGTCCTGCAAATGCTTCAAGCAGGCCTTCCGCGTCTTACCGGGCCGAAATGAGTTCAACTTACAGGTGTCTTGTCTTATAGTTGCCGCTGTGGCGGTTATGCAAGGATGGCCATTGGTTAAGAAGATGATGACTCCTCTGCCATTGGCTGTTACCTTGCTTTTTGCACGCTTAGTGAGTCGGTTTAACAGTTAGGTCCAGTGGATGCAGTCGACGTCCACTTGGACTGTTATTTTCGTGCTATTTTAGTGAATTACTCAATGCTGGCTTCGACACACAAAAACCAAATCGTACGCAAATAAGGAGAGGAGGTCGCCCCGAAAAGGGTCAAGTAAACATAACTGATTTTTTTAACGCCAACGCTCGTTTTTTTTCACCACTCGGATTTACAAATTCTAACAAAACCAACACATCCAAGCAAATTTTCAAATCAAACATCTCTCAAATTCACAATTACTTTTGGCACTTTCTGTTTCTCTTGTTCTAGTTTCTTCGCACAGACAATGGAACCCGCTTTTGATTTTTTGCTTTTGGACCTAGTTATTAACGCCACAACAATGCAAAATAACCCAGCAACAAAAAATTGACAACGTTAACGGTTTAGGCTTTCTTGTGATCTTTCGTAGTCTTATTCCCAAGAGATAACAAATGTGCCAAAATTATAGTAACCGGATTTTGTGGAAACAAAACAGCTAACAATGAGTTTTAGGAGATCTAACGTGTAAAGAGTACTGAGAAGAGTAGTACTACTTAGTTTTGTACCAAGACCTACCTTAAGCACTGGGGGAGAATGGTACTACATCCTTAATTTTGTACCAAGATCTAAGCACTGGAAGAGGACAGTACTACTTAGTTTTGTACAAAAATGTAAGCACTAAAGGTACCACTTAGTTTTGTGCCAAGATCTATGTTTTGAGAGAGGATGGTACCAAAATGAAGAAAACGGTGATGAAATGGAATGGTACCGGAATGCGATGAATTACTGTTTGGTGGTACCGAGTCCGAGAGTTGGTCATTTCTTGTGTCTGATAAGTCGGCCGTAAATCCAATCTAGAAATAGATACTCAGAGATTTTTTGCTATGAAACCTCGCACATAATAGCCTCATTGCTGGCTATTTAATGGTGGGGTCAGTTTGTTTATGCAGATACGATCCAGTTCTATTCCAAGTTCAAGGAAGTGGTAAAGGCGGTCATTGACTAAACGACCTTGCGAATACATTCGCGTTGCAAGTCGATTACGGAATATTTTGTTATTAATTTCGATCCTGGTCGAGCTCAACAAACTGCGATGTGAAAAGTAGAAGATCGTGAGCAGAGAGCGAACCCGAACAAAGAAAAATTAATCACTCGTTAATTTTGAAAGAAGATTTATTGAAAATGTGAGAAAAATTCACAAACTTTGTTGTACTGCGGTGAGGATTTCCGTTCACATAGGACTAAGAACCTGGTACTGTTAGGACTTGCATTCTTCGCTCACCTAATTTAACGGTGCTTAATTAATCGCAAGTCCTAATTAGATCGAGGCGATAGTTTCCGAAATGGAGTGAGGTGGCTTGAAGCAACCCCCAAAGTCTTTGTGCTAATTTAAAAACGCCACAACAATGTTGCTGGCGCGGTCTTAACATTTCAGAATTCCAATAACTCCCTGGGATGTTGACGTTATTACTCAACCGTGAAAATTTATTAAAACAGTTCTGCTAAAATAATTACATTCAGCATAGTTTTTTCGTTCCGGGGTTATTGATATTTTCGGCCATAATAGGTTTTTGAGGCCGTGATGAAATTTCAGTTGCAAATTCATGGAATTTCAAGCGGTCGCCTGTTTGCGAGCCTTTTGTGTTCGACTCGAGCCGCATCAAATTTTTTCACGCCATTATTTAGATATTTACGAAGAGATCCAATTCATTTATCTTCGCGACTTTCGCTGAAATCGTTTTGCTTTTTAGCTGCGTCGAAGGGACGAGATTTACAGTTTCCTGGAGTGCGCTCTGGAATTAACCTCCGTGTGCCATTCGAGGACGATAATTATGGCGGAATTCGCATTTTTCGACTCGACCAAATAAATCGGCGAACGTTAAGTAAATTAAAGTGTTCCACATCCGAAGAACTGGAACGGCGAATGCAAATGTTCGTTGAACAACGCATTGTTCGGGGCGTATTAAAAAACGTGCCCCCTTGTTACACGATTTATCTCACCGTATTTAATGGAAAATATTACGATATTCAAATATACTGGTTCGATAATGTCGCTTTATCATAACTGTATGGCTCGTCGACTATATTTTATGCAAAAGTGAACGGTGCGCTGTCACTAATAATGATTATTATTGTTCAAACACATGCTCAGCTATGCGATCACTGGAATCGCACACTTAATCGATTACCATTGTCACGTCAATTTTAACAAACGGAGTTCGTGTTTTGCGGAAAAAATTAAACGAGTCGAAAATACAACAGAATCGCGAGATTACACACGAATTTATTTCTTAATGATCGTAAAAAAGTTCCTGTGATTCTAACGGGACCGACTTAAAATTATCTGTGTGAAAATGTCTGAATAAATAACAGGGAAGTGTGCAAAGAATGCATCTTCAATCATCATAAAGCCGAGAATAATTATCGTCAACAGTGAGTACTTTGAAGTAAACTGAATCAGACGGTGCAGATTTAGGACAGAGATTGCAGCTTAACCTGAAATTCTTCAGCATCGCTGGAATTTGCTTCGGTGGATACGGAAAATTGCTTTTTTGTTTGTTGAATACTGGCATTCGAAATATGTGTCGTAAATAAACATAAAAACAAAATAAAAACACGTACAAATGGAATAATTTTTTAAACGGTTCGTTTCTGCCGCATTCAATGATTTTTCAAGAGTCTAAGCAAATAAAAACAAAAAAGTTGCTGAAAAGTTTCATCCAAAACAGTTTTACCAAAACTGTATTTTCTTCTTCTCTAAAACGAGAAACCCATAAAAGGTAGATATTTTTTTGCCACAAGAGAAAATTAATTTTTACTGAACAAAACAATTACTTTATTTTTCAAAGGATGTACTTATTATGCAGGGTGATTTTGAAAATTGTGCAGATATTTTAATCACGAGCCACTGGCTTCATGTAGAACTCGGAAAAAATATTAAAAAAATTCTATGTCAGAAAATAAAATGACATTTATTTTTTGAGCTACAATTTTTTTAAATTGCTTTTAGTCTTCTACGTTGTCAAACAACCTCGTAGGTAAAATTTCGGCACATTTTAAAAATACACCCTGTATATCATATTTTATAAAACGTACACCAATGCGGTTTCCTTAGTTTAAAGCATATTTCCTATAGGTTACTTCGCATTGGCGTACATTTTATAAAATATGATATACAAGGGTGTATTTTTAAAATGTGCCGAAATTTTACCTACGAGGTTGTAGGACGACGTAGAAAACTAAAAGCAATAAAAAAAAATTGTAGCTCAAAAAATAAATGTCATTTTAATCTTTGACATAGAATTTTTTTAATATTTTTTCCGAGTTCTACATGAAGCCAGTAGCTCGTGATTAAAATATCTGCACAACTTTCAAAATCACCCTATATGTAATAAAACATTAGAACCGAGCCGCCCAAAAAATGGTCATATAGGTACAAGGGTAGTTCACCATTTTCTTATTGTTCCTGACATAAAAGATTGATGACCTGAATTTTGATTGATTGATTGATCAAAACTCTGAGACTTTGGTCATCATTAAATATACCTACCTATTGCGATATCAAAAATTATCTTGGTCAAAGGTGGTTATGTATTGGAAAACGTCCGTCTCAACTTATTTCGTATGACGATTTCTTCGGTACGAACTGCAAAGTGTGGGAAAAAATAAAAATTAAACTGTTGACAGATTTTCCATGACCACCTTTGACCAAGATAATTTTTGATATCCCGGTACTTTAGATGGATCTTTCGAAACATTTATGAACTCTGGATAAAATTCCGGTTCATCACTTTGTTTCCAAACGGGTCAAAGTGCTAAAGCAACTCTTTGAGAGGTTTTCTGGGATTCTGATGGAGTGTTAGTGTTATATTTAATTTACAAAATAAGCCAACTCCTATGGAAAAAAAGGGAATGCTGAGACAAAGGAGAAACATTTTGTTGCTTCATCAGGACAATACTCCGGTTAACAAAGCCACATTTCCATTCAATGATAATTGATAACGAATCAACCACTCTTTACTGATAAAGTGCTAAATTGTATTTCCTCTTCTTGGACAAAATCTTACTCTTCTTGTAGGATGTGTTCAGGTTTATGATTTTTTTATAAATTCTCCTGATATGTACAACCCGGATAAATGAACACCTACCCTTAGAATACCGATTCGTTTGTTTATTTCTAAAATTTTAATTGGCAGATAATTTTATTTCAATTTATTTTTACAAGAGTCCGCATTGACTTGGTAAAAACTGTTATTTACTTGTTACATAGTCTTCGTTTTTGTTGAAAAATCTTTTTTTGCTGTTCATGAATAAAAATAATTTCCCAAAAAATTCCTAGCAATGAATTTTCCGTTCGACTAATAGTTTTACTGATTTTTTTTAGTGTGTAGGAAGCAGACCCTGATTTACGATTAACAAACACTTGTAGTCATTCTCCACTGCACCCAACAGACAACCAATCCGCATTATCCTTTCAAAAATTCAGTGCAAACCGCTGTATGCAATTCAACGCAGACGTACAGAACTTACAGTTACCATATAAACCGAAATTAACATTTCATGTTGGTAAATTAACGTACATTTAACACGGTAATTTTAAAAGGTTTCTTTCATTTCCTCTAAATTTGGTGGATCACGTTTCACGCCCCACCGACCCCTTTCCCTCGAATAATGGCGTAACGGTCAGCCCGTGGGCACCTCCACAAAACAAAATTTTCCCTTCCATCATCAACAAAAAAACTCAATTATTATAATTTTTTTGCCCGACACGTGAACATATCGTATTAATTCTTCCGCTGTGTGATTTACGAACAATGCGATGTCACTGTCCCGTAGAGGTTCTCTCAACAGTTAATATAATTAATTTACCAGAGCCGAGCAAAATTAATGCAAATTGCATAACATGGTACATGCGATTTATATGCAAATCTTAGAAAATTTTGAGCAACAACTTATTATAATTATCCAGAACACATAACCGTTATGTCGCAACGTACAGAACTCCCCGTAATATCTATGTTTAATGAATTTCAAGAATCCGAGTAAATTCTTGGGGCGCTACCGTAGTTTCCGCACAGGAGGTGTGAACTTGTTATTAGAGATTTCGCAGCAATCTGCACTGTGAACTCATCAGTCTTCTAATTTCATCAAATCATCCCGCCTAATTGTGTGCTTAACAGCAGGAATGTGTCTCAGATCACACTATTGGGGGCACGTGAGCGTGACAATAACCCTCGCCCTTGTCACAAGACACCCCTCTGCCAATAATCTGCGACACCGAACGATCAAACCCAGCAGGACCACCGATCTGAGACATTCCTGCAAGGTCCACGGAAACACTTCCCAAATTCAAAACCGAAGAAGCTTCAACTTTTAATTGTGTAATTTCGGTACAGTTACTCACATGCTTTGCCGTTTTATTCGCCGCTAATTGTTTTAATTCGCTTCGTTTTTCGGCGTTTTTCAAAAATCTGTCACAACATGCAAGTGCCATTATTCTTATTACACTTACTGTATAATTACCGTTTTATTTCCAATGAGTAAAAACACTTTCGTGAATGTCATGGAAACGTAGCGCATCTAATTAGGCCTTGTTTGTCTTGAGCATGTACGAGAAGCGGCTGTTGAGAATTCGTATCAAAAATTCAACGCTAGCCGAGTGTAAAAGGCAACGACATCAAACTTTATTTCACCTGTGTGCACAACAAAAATCAGATTAGCATATCAAGTGCTTATGTATATTTATTGGTCGCATAACGGACTTGTAGTCGCGATTCAGGGGTAATTGGCTATTAGGCGCGTCAAAAATATATACAACTAAATACGGGTTAACTCATTTATTTCTTCGCTTACTGTTATCACAGCAAATTACATTATTTGGATGTTGCGCAAATTAAAAAATAAAAATAATCTGCTTTGCAGTCGATTTGGGGATTTTGGCGTGCGCGGTGTTGAGGTTGGTATCGGAATTGAGTGACATTTGCATTTGAAATAATTATGATGTAAAACGGATGTAAATAAACAATGTGAGGGACAGTGTCAATGTTTGATGTCACCAACCTTAAAAAATAAAAGTCATGTTTTGAATATGGACGCAAAGAAGAAAAATTAATTATCCCCGCTAACTGTTGAAAACTGTAAAAACTGGGGGAACGAGCCACATGCTCGAAATGTACGCATCTAATAAGAATAATTTCACGATTCATGACACGAATTGAGAAACGTGCACGACGATAAAGCTCGGCCGGAGTAGATGAAATCGGATAATAAAGATTCACTTGGTTCTTTAATGACACACTCATTACAGTCGCACGCTGTGCCTCGAAAATTGCAACGAATTTCAGCTCATGACAGATTGCGACAGAAGAACTGCAATGCACCAGGAGTAAAACTGCAACTGTTAATTTGCAACCGGAACGGCACATCCACTAATTAGCAATTTGAATTTTTGAACAGCAGTTAATTTGCTTTGACGTAATCCTCCAAGTGCATTAGAAGCGATTGCGAAATCGTCCCAGGACGAAGTCGTTAAATAATCGAGTGGTGGGCGGAGGAGTGACCCAGATAGTCCCACAAAATCCTTTCGAAGTTGGAAGTTGTTGCGGCCCCACTTTATATATTAAAATAAAATAAAACTAAACCGAAATTGAGATCATCTTTTTCAAGCGATTCTTGAGGGCCTTGAGTAGTCCTGGCAATTCAATTACGATCGATCGCTAATTCGCTCGCACCTCCGATTTATTAAATCTTTAAGCGCTATCTCCGTTACAGAATTCAGTTACAACTGTAAACTAAATTGTTTCTATTTCGATGGCTGTGTAAAAATAGCTGTTGGATCCACATGATTAATTTCGGCGCTTTGTTTTCAGACATATCAATAACTCCACCAAAAAATAAACCGTGCAAGATTCGAAAATTTGTTACCGTCCGGTAATTTCGTAGATTCTTGTGCAGTTCGTGTCGGCAGCGTCCCACTAATTCAATCAGAGCTGGTTTTTTCGAACCTCGTAAGTGGAATGTTTTAACAATAATTGACCATTACCTGCTATAATTCCTTTTTTGTTCTAATCATGTCTAAGTCAAACAGTCGCCGCTTTTTCGCTCGCAAGAAATATCACCTACTTACACAGAGAAAGGGAAATAATCGATCACCTGCATGAATCCCAATAAACTGTCACTTCTTGGGCTTTTTAGGAACAAACTCGGTCGCGCTCCCAAACTCGACATAAAGTTGCGTTTTGAACCGGTTCCAAATTTCTCGGGGACGATAAATGCCAATTCCAAATTCTCCGATCTGTGAATATGTGTGATATGCACACAACTCCATTCCCATATGAAGATATTCTGCAGTTTGGAATTCAACCTCGCAGGGGGCAAATGACCAAGAGCGATCCCAAATCAGGCAAACAGAATCTGACGTGATTGCCGTGAAAAACGAGAGTTTTCCATTTGTTGGCAAACTTTTTTCAATTTGATACGATGAGTGATATAAGCGGCCGTAAAAACGGAAGGTTTCATTAGAAGAGTAATTTGGGGGCCCCAGTAAACACTTCGCCAGAGCACTTTAATTATTTCGTCATTAGGAGCTCGAAATTTTGATTAAAAATGAAAATTCCCCGTTAACGAAGTTAATTTTTCTGTGGTGGTGCAAATCCTTCTTTATTAGAGACAATCGGCGACGAGCAAATAGTACTTTTGGCAATTGTTGCAGAGACCCATAAACGCGAGTTATAAAAGAAGTGAGTGTCGTAAATTCTTTATTAACTTTTTTATTATAAGCCATATGGAGGAGTGAGTGGAGTGCAAAATATTTTCATCGCTTCAGTTTGTTTTTGCAGTGGCGCTGAACACAAAATTTTCATAAATTCGAGTCGTCGCGTTTAATCCAGTTAAGCTGCATGCTCATCTTAATAACGTGTTGGTTCTTATTCTCACGAAAATAAAAGCGACAGTTGAGTGCTTCGGCACACATCAGTGCACCGACGGCGACTCGAAGACGCCGTTTGTCGATGAAATATCGAACGAAGACGTCGCAAAATAAAAAAATGACAATATTGCGAACATAATACAACATCACAAAAAAAGGGATCATATCAAAACCTTTATCCGAGTTATCTTAACATTTTGGAGAAATTGCTTGTCCACAAATTGCCCTCCGGTGGTCTAAGCGGATGTGGAGAGCGATCTTGTCAGTTTTTGCATGCAAATACGAGTACAAATGTCTCGAGAAGTATTGGTCCAGAGGCGGAGAAATGAGTGATCGAAGATTTGGTGCAAAAGACGAAGGTGTGAAGGGGGAGATGTTGGAAACCGGAGGAAGAGCAGCACGTCCGAAGGACCGGATTTGTAAACAAATCAAATATTTAGTGCGATTTAAAAAATGTGATGAGGGCGCCACCGGTCGTAACTGGTGGAGATAAATCTGACATAAAATTCTTCCAGTGCAGGAAACACTCGCGCTGTAAACCTCGAAGCATATTAATGGTGTACAGCAGGAAACAACTGCGAGCACTCTATTCGATCGGTACAAGATGTCCGATCGGCGCCATTTTTCGTCGTCGTTTCCTGTTGTCCCAATTAATAAGACGCCTCCTTGTACGGCTCTGTTTGGTTTTTCTGTTTGAATAATGGTAAAACCGCATTTTAGTGCTCCGTCTGTATAAATAGACATAACTGTTTGTATTTGTAACGTCAGTCTTTCAGCGACAGAGGTCCAGTTGTCCGGCAAAAACGGATTTTTCCAAACATGGTAAAAAGTCGGGAACAATAGCATTCAATATCCACAAGCTAATAATGATCCGTGCCAGTTCCTAATTATACACTAATTAAATTAAAACGTGACCTGGGCGACAGCTCGGGTTTGAAAAAATAACGGCAACGATCCAGAAATGGCAACGACTAGATGCTTAATGGAAAACTCCTTTTGTTTTGGATGCACGTTCCTGCGTTTGGACCTTTATATAGAACTGCACTGATCTTAATTTACAATCTGCCGTGGTAGAAGACCAGATAAATCTCTGGGAGTTTTTTGAAGCGACCTTGATCAACACTGTACACTGGTTTGCACCAAGTACTCGAGTAAGGCTTGTCAGGAAGCGAACTGTACTCGGATAATTTTTTGCGATAGTAATTTTGTAATCGTATTGAATGGCCTTTTTCCGCTATGTTAGCGAGTGACAGGATATTAGGTGCTATACAATTTTGTGTGAAGTTAAATTGGACGGGAATCACGACGAGGAAAATTAATCATTTTCAAAAGAATTATTATGCACGACAGTGCCCTTGCTGATATGCTGTCGTTGAAAAGTTCACGACAGGCCCAGAGGCTTGTTTCTCTAATGCCCACAGACCATTAATCAAATTTTCGATCAAGTGAATTTGACGGGACGAACAGTATTAAAGGATTAGTTATTTACGACAGGTCCCTAGTTTCACTTGATTTATCATTTTTGATAAGTTCATATGTTACAAGTTAAAAATTAAATCGTCACAAGAGAAATGGATTTTCTTCGATTCCTTAGATAGTTTTTTTTTTAAAGAATTTCACAGAGTAACTGTTCCCGTGATGCGGCGTAATTCCTTCAGATGCTACAATTCAATTAAATCCGCTCAGAAATCTCATTTTTAAACGTAGATATTATTAACATTATCTCTTTTAATCGAGTTAGTATGAGATCTTATTGTTATTTTTACTGCTATTCAATAAGTAACATTACTTCATCCTGTTCCACACCTATCTACATAATAGGTCTTTATCGTCAATTTAATGAGTGTCTTGATCCGTGGGATAATACCTAAACGACCTACAACTCATAGATAAATTACAGTGCTATCATGAGAATGTCAGAAAAGTCCTTTAATATTGACGAGTCCATAAAAACCACAAAGAAAACTATATAGGGAAGTGGAGCAAGCGCCATTCAAACAGCAGAATTCTAGAATTATTCACTTTGTATCTTTTTTTCTCCTCTGAATGTTCCCATAACCTCCAAATGTTTTGAACTTGGTATATTTATTGTTCAAGAGTTCACTAAACATAGTGACAGATCCAGCCGTAACAAAATTCCCTAAAACATTCCTGCACAAGGTGTCAAATCGAGATTGTAAGGTGAATATTTCAATACGAATCGGTGAATTTAAAAAACATCTGCATTGTCAAAAAAACTTTAATTTTTTTTGTCAAAAACAAATCCTTTATTGGTTTATGAAAGTTTCTTAAATCATCTTTGGATTCCACAGATGTCAAGGAGACAAAAACCTTTTTTGATGACAACATTTTTGCTTGTTTTTTTAATCATCCTGTACAAACATAATCACTTTTATCTGACGAATTTGACATTTTTGAAATAGAACGTCGGTACACTTGAAATTCAAGTCCGGTATCCCTTTTTGTGTCAGTCCATTCTTCTCCCGGGAAAACTTAGTTTATCAAAATCCTTGTTTGTTAGAAGTCGTCATCGTAAGCTTTATTCTCCGTTATGACTCCAGTTAGTGGCGCAACAGGAGTCCGAAGGTGAAATTGAACTTTATACAACCCCCAAGTGTTGACGTTGTCGCGTGATGACTTTGCAAAGGGCCGTTAATCCTCGGCCCCCGCAAAACCTCAAGAATGCAGGATCCAATTAATTTTTTAACCTGGAGCGAATACCGCAGACATGCAGACCGGACAGGACAAGACCGAATATGCCACAGAAAGCAGGAAGCGGACAGAGGACAAGCGTGTCCGTGGAACCCGGTGTCGTAGGTCATGCACGAGTGCATTGCGCTTGCTGTCATCGTCCCCCCTTCATATGCACACGGTCGACAACTCCGCCGTGGTCGTCGCAGACGTGCCAGAACGTGGTTCGATCTAATCCAGGAGGAATTCCGCAGATTTTAAAGTGTCCAGGAGTCAGTTTTGTTTTTATGGCGGTTTTAGTGTCGTCACGAAAAGGGATATTTCCATTTTGAACGTACCATAAAAGGAGAACCTATCTGTGCGGGAATAAATAAGTACAGCAATAAAAGAGAATTACTATTATCATAAAACACAATCGTTCCATATCCAATCACACGCACTATGCCTCTCGAAATGGATTCGTTCGATGTTTTAAACATTTTTATTTAATTTCAATCGTTTCGCCTTTTGCTGGTTTATTTGGTCGATTTCGCTGTTTGAACGGCCACTAACGATGCGTATTTATAGACCATCCACTCACTACACTCAAGTCCTCCAGATAAACACTGTCCTGATCCTACTGCATTACACGTGCTTTAAATTGCATCGACTTGAGGCCGCTTCATCTGCAACAAACACATTACCCACCGCATAAATTATCTGGCGCTTTTTCTCCTACTGATCATCAACACTTAAGCATCTTGTTTACTGATAAACAACAAACTCGATACGACCGTCATTATTTCATCACTTCAACTCTGCAACACTCAGATTTGCATACTCCTACTGTACACTGCGTCACACCACAAACCACATTGAGCGGTGTGAATCGGGCTCATCTACGTCAAATTCCACTCCACACATTTTCCACACTGTCAAAACTTTGCAACAAATTTTTCTCGAGACACTTTAATAGTAGCTCTTGCCATTTTGTAGTTGGCTCGTTATTGTCGAAAGGTTAAGGTTAATATGCATTCCTCGTGATGTGCAATTTATGGGCGTTTATCTGTGAGGACTTGTCATCATCTCTAATAAGTACCACTATTTAACGAGTATTTGCATTTATATTCGCAGCACGGTGCTACTCGTGCTCGACTCAAATAAAATTATTTTCACCGTAAACAAACTACCACATTCCATTTAGCATTAACTGGCGATCTTTTCGTGTTGTTCTTGTATCCAGTGTGAGCCAGCTTCGGGCCAGAAAAATTCCTGAGTTAGTACCACACCGAAGGAAGAATGGTACGACCGGAATTGTTTTTACTACTCTTGCTCGACCGACATTTTAACACAATACATCACAAGGCGCTCCTGGCCAAATATAAAAACCACCATGTTATTAATGTTGGCTTCAGATCTGTCCTATCTTAGACCTGTAATTATGTGTTTATCAGTTTTAAAACGTATGATTAATGAAAATTTAATTTGTGCTTGGAATTAATGGACACAAATTCGGCACGTCCGAGCTTGGCTCGTCGCCACGAAACGTCAAAAATGACACTTCTGCGACTGCAAGTGTCACTTCCTGGATTCTTGTGGTAAAAGCTTGCGTTCATTCATAAATCAATTGCAAATTAAGCGACCGATGTCCACATCGAACAATGACTTAATAATTAATAGCTTACCTACTTTCTTGTCGTTTCCGGCCTACCTCTCCTGCATCCACACAAACACATAAATTTTATGGCGTGTGTGCTATTAATTGTTTGCATAGATTAGCGTACAAATTAAGTATGTTTAGTTAGCGTTAATGCAAATTGAGTCGGTTTTTGTTGGGGGAATCTCGATTCAAAATAAATTAATCATATCGGTCCGTTACTCTCACATTCACACATTCTACAATTGGACCAGATTCAGATCGCATTTCCTATTGGAGATGACCACGATTTTCGATGTACCGTTTAGTTCTGTAAAAGGACTGGCGGCGTAGGCGCAAGACCGTGTCATTAGGTCAAATTCACTTGTTAGAACAACGAACCGATGCAATTACTGGATGCACGATTGGTCCATCACAGTGGTCACATGTCCCTCCGATGCAGTTAGGTCGACGGGGGAGCTCGACCTTTAAATGGAAGTTCTCTCGAAGTTTGGAACGATAAATCAAGACGGGGCTGGGAAGAGTAATTTCATTTTTAGAGACCGGGACAAGAAGAACAAGACGCATAGGTGGATGCCCCCAGAGTTATCGAATCAGTATTTAATTTAAAATTTTTAAGCGAGGGTTTTCACTCGGAAGGAATCCGAGAAGCGTCGACTCTTTCTGATTTATCCAACATTATTAAAAGGATTGGGTGCTTTGTATTGATTGATTACGCCAATGAAATACCGTTTACAAGACGCAGACAGGATCCACTTTATCTTTGTAAATCTATCCATCACTGGTCGAAGGGTATTGCATCGCCTTTTATAAGAGTTTCACGCAAAAATGATAAATTGCCTCAGAGGGCAACTCCAGAGAGGAAACAATACGAAAAGTTTTGTACTAAATCAATTTTACATTGAAATTTATTTTAAAAGGACATGTGTATGCTCGCATGAATCTTCGTGACGTCTTCTAACCGTAAATCAAGCTAAGAGGACTGTACTGTTCCAAATAGAACAAAATGGTTCTGTTTTAAGCTTCGAGACAAGACTTGAAGTGTTACTCAAACACGCAGAAATTAATGCAAATGAACAGAAAAATACCACAGATGATTCATGCCAAGCTATGCGAGATACCGTCAATTTCTGTCCGACTTAAGATGTTTTCAATCTTGGTGCATTCCTACACAAATTTTACGACCGGTGGATGATTATTGCAACAGATGTCCAACAGATTTCTGCCTATTTAATCGTAACTGTACCCCAGAATGTGAAAACGTAACTCGAGATTAGTCTCTTGAGGTTTTTAGGAGAGTCGCGTCTACTGTCTAAACAAGTGTACTTGTTTAAAAAATTTGGGACATCCTTGTGGTCGAGTGGCACGTTTCTCTTGCGAGTTTTTCCAATCGGAACGTTTGGTCTTTTTTGGAAAAATCGCGGTTAAAAAATGTAAATATTTGTGCTTGAGTCGCTATGTAGGTGTGATTGAAACAGTTACACCGCAGTAATTTGCACCCGTGGCCAGAGACGTAATTAGGTGTATTAGGTATTGATTTATGTCTGCTACTGCACCGATGTGCTTAGCTGGAAAGCTATTAAAGCCAACCTTAATCATCATTTATGCTCCCGTTAATTGCAAATAATTATAATTCTAGCTATCGGTACAGTGGCGCGTCTGTTAATCGTTCATCAAATATTTTTCAAATTGAAATGTGAAATTGTGGGTTCGTTGTGTGTGGCGTCAGTCTTGATTACTCACGTCAAAGAGAATTTGTTTCGCAGAATGAAATTCAATAGAGGATGTGGCGTTAAAAGTGTCAAGACTTATAACGTAATCGCTTGTACATTTCGGTGGGGTTTCGCAGATTAAAGAGAAAAATGATGGAGCGAGTACGGTCAGGTTATAAATAAAACGAACGAATTAAACAGCGTTGTTGGACTTGTATGAACAAGCACATTCTTCGGCTGGAGAGAATCTTGGTCGGGTTGCATCTAAAGGCGCTAGGAATAAGCGTTTTGTGATGTGGTAACTCAAGTAATCAATATTGTACTGTAAAATTCTATGAAACGATATTATTGCCTGTCACTCGGTCGCATTGAGAGTTTTTTATTTTTGGAGTAGACGTCGAAGCACTTTATAAACGCAGACAACTCTCTGTTGCAACTTTTTGAATTATTGAAGATTTTGGGTCACAGGGTGTATGCAGAGCGCAGAGCAATCAACAGCTGGAAGAGCACTCATTTGTATAATTCATAGAGCAGCAATGGAGTCAGAAAATGAAAAATTGTACGTCATCTTGACAGCACTTTGCGATTTGTGGGGTTGCGTTTCGGGAGTGGTAAGTTAAAAAAAATGCGAGAACTGTCATTTGGTGAGAACGCCTTGTTGTGATATATACCAGCGCCACGTTCGTATTTTTTAATAAAATATGTTGCGCAAGTTGAATTTCGGGTAAGCTGTTAGGAAAAGAGACAGATGCACTGAAGTAAACTGTTTATCACACAAGACGTTCCGAGACATGACGAATTACCCCAAAACAAAAAGAATAAGTTGGGGCGCACACACGTCGGAGATGTTCGAGGCTCCCGCAATGAATTATTTAAGAAAATATTACATTTTCAGGTTGACATTTCAAACACGTTGCTTGAAAGTGGCAAAATGTGAGGGAAATTTTGAAAATACAAATTTTTCCTCAAACTAGGACAGTGACGTGGTTGGATCTTTTAAAAGATAAAAAAAAAATTGAATCATTTGGGAGATGGTGGGGTTGAAAAATCGTGTTTGAGATAAGGTCAGATTCTCAGTGTACCATTTTCAAAAGAAAACTGCCCGTCTTCATTTCGATTTTGACAACTTTTGCAAAAATGCATCAATTGTAATTTCTGTAGATTCTGAAAATTTTCGTTCACGATAATTTCTGCAAAAAGGCATCGATTTGAATGTTTCTTTATGCAAAAGATTTACCTTAGTCGGGACCCCCAGTTTACTAATTTTTGTGCCAATCGGATCTGTGGTTTTGCACATAATTATACTTAATTTTGTGCAATTTTCTTACGTTCACGGTAGCTTACAATAACTTTTACAAAAATGCATCGATTTCATTTTTTTTTCATATCGTAATGAAAGTAGCACTTTTTTAAACGCAAAATGTAGTGAAAGTAGAACTTTTTTGCAACATTTTATGTATTCCATTTCCTTGGAGATGATTGTCAAAGCATACTTACTTTTTTTAAATTTTCATAAATCCTTTTAGGCCAAATTTCTTAACTTACAACGATATGAAAAAAAATAGCGTGTACAACACGTTATGAAAATCTCCTTTTTTCACTCATTTCTTTGATTAACTCGGGCTGCGCCCTCGTTAATCAAACTTCCAAATGCATGAAAAAAGTATGACTTTCATAACTAGTTGTAAGCACAAATAACTATCTTTATACTGAATATTTGCCGTACTAAGAATTCTAGACTAATTGGTTTTGGTACGATCATAATAATGGTTTTCGAAATATACGCAGTTTCCCTAATTTTTTCGTTCACGATAGCTTTGGTCTGCTGCTACCAATCGGATCAATGGTTTTATAAATATGTATGCACTATTTTGTTCAATATTTTTCGTTCAAGGTTCTCTTTGGCTTCGTCACAATAACTGTTGAAAAATATTTACCTAAGTAAGCTTATTAGTTTTAATGCAGGTCGAAGTAATAGTTTTTGAAAAATACGCAATTTTGCCAATTTTTTTCGTTCAGGATAACGTTTTCAAAAATTTAGCAATTGGAATGTTTCTTCACGAAAAAGATTTATCTTAGAGGGGAAGGGGACTCTAAGTCTAGTGATCTTGGTACTCATAGGATTAGTGGTTTTGCAAATGTACTCAACTTTGAGTTTTTTTTTTGTTCACAGTAACTTCGCTTCGACCGCCCTAACTTTTACAATGCATTTTCAATTTTTATTGTTGCTAAATGTCTCAATAAAAACTCCACGTTTGTGGAGTTTCGTGGCAATCCAATCAGTGGTTTTGGAAATATACTCAATTTTGTAAAAAAAATTCGATCTGATAACTTCTGCATTGATTTCAATTTTTCTTTATGCAAAAGATTTATCTTCGTGGGAACTCCAGACTTAGGGATTTTGACTTAGGGATTTTAGTGTTTTAGTTTAGGGTGTCAGTGGCATTGCAAAAATATGCAATTTTGGGCAATTTTCTTTCGTTCACGGTAACTTACGCTTCGTTCGCAATAACTTTTACAAAAATATACCGATTTGAACTTTTCTTTTTGCATTTGCAATTTTTGTGCTAATGGAGATGTTCAGACTAGAGTGGTATATAAGAGAAAGTAGGCTCAATCCTGGTTCCTAGGGGAGTTTTTGAGAGTTAAATTTGCATTGGCAGCCTGGTTCCCACAGGCTTTGTGAAGTAAATGCAAACAAATCTAAATAGTTAACATAATATTTATAATTTATTAGTGACAATTTTCACAATAAAAGTGCAGCCAATTATCAATCGAAAAACGCCCATAGGGACCAGGATGGAGCCAACTCTATTTAATATACTAACTTTAGTTCAGACCATTGATTTTGATGCCGATCGAATCAGCTCTTTTGGAAATATGTGCGATTTTGTACTTATAACAATTCGTCCAAGTATCCAATAAGAACGTTCTACTGAATTATAAAAATGCTTATTTAAAAGATATTTTGATTCGGTAGTGCTATTGAACACAGACTTCAAAACAAAAGTTTAGAAGTTTGTATTGCGATCTGACTAACCTCAGTTCTTGGAAGGACACCATTTAAATATTTAATAACGTTTAGCAAGTTTCTCTGAACGTCTTGAGCTAGCTTATATTAAATATACCATTTCGTACAAAGTTTGACAGTTCCAATTTCTAAATGATAAGATAACTCAAGACGAACACAATCTTTCTGGTCCTGCAACAATCTAAAACGAAGAACCCGGACCCTCTCGACTCGAATAGCTTCATAACAGCTCCGCACCAATCAATCCCATCCGCATTCCGTGTCCATTTGCGGACAAACTTTATCTGAATTTACATCCACTGTGATCAATCATTATCGCTCGTGTTTATGAATAATTCGAGCTTCTGTTTATAGAGTGGCAGCTGTTGATCGATCTGCCCGATCTGTAACTTTCGCTTTTTGTGCGATCTTAACGGAATCAAAACGTAGACCGGTGCGACTCCGTCTTTTTCAAATTTTCAATTACTACCGTCATTACGTTCGAATTAGTCATGGAAGATTAATAACACAGCTTCCTCCAACAAGTCCGAGCTAATTGGCCACAATCACTTTCTTGGAGTATTCGAAGAAAGTCCAAGTCACACGGCTCAAGCTGCGCGATTAATAGTGTGGAGAACTGTACCCGAGCAATATGCAATTTATTTAACAGCCAACAATTTGCCGGAATTGCATACTGTTTTGCAGATTTAATATGACCATTATGCTTCCTCATCACTCTATACTTACTTGGAGCATCTCAAATATGCCATTGCTTCCTGTTTGGATTTCCTGCAAGTCAAAGTTTTCTCTTGATTAGATCCGCAACCTCAAAGATGTATTTAACATATCAAAAATCGAATCGGATAAGCGCTTTCCATCCCCGACTTCTAACTACACACACCTATTATAAAGTGCTATCAGATAGGAGGACTACACGTCTAAGACATCGGAGGTAATGATACAGTAGACACCGACGAGATGCTTCTTTTGCTTGTCTCGCAAAAATGAGAATGCCTTTCCCTTCATCATAATCTACAATTACACCGTATTAATAGCCGTATAAGTGCGGCAAACGATGTTCTATTTTGTTTACTTTCTGTTGCATCCAGCAAACAGTGCAGTTTTTGCATCATTCGCGGTTTAAATGTTGCTTGGAATTTCTCGTGATATGGAATTAACGTCTACCCTCGCATTAAATTTCTTTGTCGTGCAATTATTTTCGCATTTTGATCAATCTTTCACAATCACTCATCATCACCGAGACTACTATAGTCACTCGTAATTAGGAGCTCACGAAGCGCACTTATTTCCACCCAGAACCGTGTCGCAACCACTAAATTTGCTCTCAAAAAAGACAAGAAAGGATCTTTGAAACGAAAGTGATAGGGCTTGATGGACACTCGAACCATGCACTTTCGTTAATGGAGCATTTGTTGCAGGAGTAGTTTGGTGTTTGGCACCACTTTAACAATTTCCCATCGATCATTTCCGTTCAGTGAAAAAGTATCCGTTTTTTCAATTTCATTAAGAAAACTGAAGCGCTTCCACTTTTTAAACGAGAATTTTGCTTTTATTTGGACGACGTTAACTCTCTCAAGCCGTCACATTCATTTAATAATTTCAAATGACCGAGTGTCATGGTGCCGAGCACAATTTAGTCCTGAAAAGGAAGCTTTCATCAGAACGTGCTATTGTGATTTATAGAGCCTTTTCCTCTGCAAACTAAAAGCTCCTTATACACTAGATTAGGTTTTTCATTAATTGCCAACTGGGTCTGCGTGAAAGCTCGAACAGTTATCTGAAAGGAACAAACAGTCTTTTATGGAATACAGATTATTCTAAAATAATGAATCGGAGCGTTCCACCAATGAAGTGGTGTTTTTTTAATTTAAAAAGACGTAAAAATCAATAGTACAGTCTTTGCTCCGACCCAAAATTTTACGTTGGACAGACAGCTCTTATCTGCAACAGACAGCTGTGAGAAACTTAGTGAACCGTATCAAAATGGATCGTTCCTAAAATAATACATTACAAAAAATAAATAAAGTGTATTAAAAATACGAACTTCCATGTAGGTCCAGAGTTAATGTAATGGAAACGCGTTCCGAACGATATTAAACAGAGATCCTGCGTAAGAATAATTATATTTTTACGAGCCCCTGCGTGTATAAAAAATCCTGAAATGGAAACTCTTGTTTCGTTTGCATTAAAATACGAAACGAGATGGTGGTCGCTCTCGTTAGCAAATTATCGAAAACTGTATCTTGCACCACAAGATGAATGGCTCTCACGATGGAAGAATTACCAATAATATGAATAGTATCTAGATAACGAGCAAGATACACACCTAAGATACAGTTGCTCGAGGTCAAAGGCGAGATCAACGATGCTGTAAATATTATTATGAGGAATGCACAAATATACACTTATCGATAAATTTACTATTATTTAAACAACTGTAAACCATTGTGTATCCGTAGCGGATAGACAGGACAAGTAAATTAACCGTTCCCCTAAAAATATAAGTCCAAATAAAAAAAAATACGGTAACATTCAGGGAGAGACAGTTTTTACATAACCTCACTTTTTAAGAGGCGTCCCAGAAAGTAAGTTAGGCAAGGGACCAGGAAAGAAAATGAACCCTTCCCCTTACCTACAATATAAATCCAGGAAAACATTTTTAGGGCAAATTCATCAGAAAAACTATTTTGACATAACCTCACTTTTTATTGCCGGCGTAGAAAACCGGTCGGGCAAGTGTCGAGACAAGTAAATGAATTGTTCCCTTACAAATACAAGTCCAGATGAAAGTTTTAGGGCAAATGAATGGGGAAAAAGGTTTTTGACATAACCGCACTTTTTTAAATTATAGATGTCAATGTTACTACATTTGTAACGTTGTTAACCTAGATTCCGGTGTAATGGGGCCAAGAATCAATGAGGTGAAGAATGCGACATTCTTCGTTGTAAATCCGAATCGATAAAGCTGTCTGGTTTTATGGCAGGATTGTTATGCACGTAGCTTATCCATAAGTTGATTCGGGTAGAGAGATCGTCGTTATCAGTGTCATTATGTGTTATCTGTGAATCGAAAATGAGAGGCAGATCTGCGTGACTCTGGCAAAATTAGAGCCAACAATTATTGTTACAGTTAACGACGTTACACACATTCTCGAGGCAAGATCGAAATGCGTGTCGTGAAACGTTCCGTTAGTGAAGATGTCTGCGATGTGTCCTTCACTGACCGTATGCACCGGAGTGTATAATCAAATAATCGTTAGACTGGCTGAAAAGTCATTCACATGTCTTTCTAATGATATTGCGTTGGTGTAACAGTATTATGACTTGAAGAGTCAAACTCATCTGCAACGACCGGAAGTTTACCGTATTTTGTCACAGACTCCTGCATACGATTCTTCCTGATTGTGCCGTTTTTGCCGCGTTTGACAGTGAGGGATTGTCGCCTTGACTTATTTAGTTTTTACGAGAAACTGATTTATTGTTGTTTCGTCAAATGGAGCTAATGGCGAGAGTTGGGAGACCGGAATGGCAGCGAACAAACGATCCGGACCTTTCCGATGACTACTCCGATCCCAAATTAATCCGACAACTGTCGATCCCCAGCACACCGGATTTCGTGTCGAAGAGTTGACCCCGCACCTCCGCCAAATTTATAGCTAATTAGGCGACTTGTCGAAGTCGTAATAGCTTCACATAATGGCTTTTAATTAGTGTGCAGAAAATATTCGCATGTGAAATTTAATAGTTGGAATGATGCAACGAATTTTAATTAAATCATTGCGGAAGACACAGCGGGCTACAAGATTGATTGGGTTATAACAGTCATAATAAATTAAGATGCCGACATGTGGTAACCCTGCACGGAGCTATCCATTCGATGAAATATTTTTCATTATTCAGGGAAATGCTGCAGGAATGCCTTCCCACGAAAATTTAACGTTCTCTGATTTTCTTCCGAAGCCATTCCCATTCGACAGAAAGGAAACAGAAATTAAATAACTTTATAAGGACCAAAGATTCCTGGGCCTCTATAAAATTTCTCCTTCAAGTTATTTCAAACATTCTTAACTTCGTCTTTACGCAAACAACTTGTTTTCTTCGAGAAGGTGCAATCTACCGGTCGTCATGGACAAAACGAATTAATTCCGAACATTTCACTGTTCATTTCAAGAAATTATAAAATCTCCCAATCTTTTTCGCCTCCAAATTTATTAATTCATTCTCCGTTACTGCTGAGTCATTTTCAAAAAAAATATTCTCCCAACAAACTCCTCTCCGGTATTTTTTAATTTGTTTCTCGTGTTAGACTAAACTGTTTTCCAATCTTATTTCTTCATTATCCCAATATTTTTTTATTTCTACTCCATTTCAAATCTGCACAAAACTAGTCTATAGTTGGAATGGTTCGAGGCTAGCAGTCCAGTTCAAATTTGTATTTCATTAAATTGGCGTATTTAATTTCATCTATACAGAATTCCATTAAAACTGACAGTAATACGTTGTTAAAAAACTCATCGCGTTATTGCTTTTTTCCTGATAGCAATCTTAAAAAATTTTCGAAGCTCGCCGTGAGGAACATTCGAATATTTTTTTAATTACTATTGATTTGATAATGAGATATTTACACGCAACGCCATTTAAGCTATTTTAATCGTTTGAATATAAATGTAGAATAATTTTTTAATGAAACTAACCCGGATCTCGTGTCGGTAGTTCTTGTCTCTCTTGTTGCAGATGTAATTTCCTGTCGGGACAAATTAATAAGATATGACTTTCGAGTAGTTTATTCGTAAAACGACGCCAATTAAGTCCAAATCCGCCACACTGTGAAAATTTATAATAACACTTGACGGGAATGCGTAGGTGAAAAACAACCACTCCAAAATCGGAAAAAACATTAACTGTTTTATACGAAACGATTTAAATAACTGTTGATAATTTAGCATAATAGGTTAAAATGGCGGTCTTTTATTTGCCAGTCTCGTCCACATTTATAATAATTTGGATGGCGTGTGAAGAGCGATCGGTGAGACAATCTCCAATTTAAAATGATTTGAATAATTCACGGCATTGGTTTACTCTGTTTGAAATTCGTAGGTGCGACGATATAGAAAGAACAGAGATAATCGGCGCTATTACAAGTAATGTGGAACTTATTACAGTACCGCTACTTAAATTGAAAATACAAGAAAAAACTTATCCAAACATCCAAGTTCTCATAAAGCAACTCGCCATGTGAGTTTTATCTGGGGACTCAGTTATCGAATTGACGTGAGCTCTATTGTCGATGAAACAAAGAGGAAACCTCAGTGGTCTTCCAGTGATCAATAGTTGCGTGGAAATAGAGCAAGAAGCTGTTCGCTTTTTGTCTGATTATAATATTCCTCCACATCCACACGTGTGTTTTGCTAATTTGCAACAAGAATTCATATACCGTTCAATTTACAAAAGCTCTCTGTTCTTTTATTCCGCAGAAATCTCCATTCGAACTGATGTAATTGCAAGGCCGAGAAACCGCAACAACTGTAGTTTCCTAACAGATACCTTCTGCATTTTTCGATATCTGCAAACATTACTTCGATCAATTCATATTCTTGCTGACACACTAAAACTCTTCATTTCAGACCGCAATTTTTCAAAGTGGGAATTTTACTGCACTTGTGGTAGCGGCAACAGGTTGCAACGTCCAAAAAAACCGTAACAGATTGCTGAATTATGAAAAGAGCGTCATTTAGATGCGAATATTTTGCACTACTTCATCATGCTTCCAGTCTCGTGATAATTGCCAGTTTCTCTGTATTATTAACCTCGATCGCAGTATTTCATCCAGTTAAAAGATCCGCGTGCAATCAAACTATCGATTTACTCAATTAATTTCAATTGGGACCAGTTAGAAACGCATCCGAATACCCTGCAAGCCATAATTAATCGCAAGTGGAGCGCAAAACGAGCCAGTGTTGTTGTTTTGGGGGATTCTTGTTGCATCGTCCATTGATGGATTTCACTCAGAGACATCAACAATTCGTCTAATTTTCCACTTCAACGAAACCATTAATCTGGCGAATTTTTACCCCAGAACGTCTTCGTTACGCAAGTTTTAATTAAAAATGAAGCTTTTCATCACACTGAGATTCCTCCTCGTTCAAAAGCTCATTTACGCGACGCGCAATGTCTTATTTTCAATTAAACTCTTATTGACCAACTTGGTGCGACAACAGCGCCTCTAGAGGCGGTTCGGCTAGACTCGCAGGTACAAACGTCAAGATTGACGTTTGCGTCCAATTATTGGTTCTTCGTGGCTGCGAAATTTAACGAACGGATGGACTTCTTTGAGGTCCCGCAATGACCAATGGACATTTCGTGCAGCCGAAGCGAAATCATAATGTTCATCTGTCATTGATTGTTATTTATTGAATGGTAAATGTTTGGTCGTGAGGACGATGACTATTGTAACCCTAGCATCGTTGACCTTGCGTTTCACATGGGTTTGGGCTCCCAAAGAGTTGATCGAAAGGGAGATTGTACTTAATGACGCCGTCCCATAATGAACGTTTCATGTTACGTAATTTAGACGGTCTTGATAGCATCGATCAAGGTGGCGTATGGTACAGTTAACGCCCATTTCATTGTAATACTTCCACCAGAAAATTCTATTTTTCAGTCAAGTGTGGTCCCTGGTCCCTGTTTAATTTCGGCCTACACGATGTAATTTATATGTAAACCAGTCCAGATTTGCATCTTTGCCTCTGTAACTTATGACTTAATTGCAAACAACCGTAAACGCTTCCGTTCTCATATTACGCGTACTTGCAATTATAATTTATGTAATTTTGTGACATGCCCCACTTATCGATAATTATTGCAACAGTACTCAAAGGTCGATCTTTCACCCTTGGGCCCCAGCGCGACAAAAATACCATGGTATATTTGTGCACCAGAGCGGTTCGATCTGTTAGAATGATGAATTAACCGAAATTGATAACAATAGCTTTGTTGGTATGAAAATACTGGGGTAGTTACAGTCTGCAAATAAAAGCAAACGCGGCTCCCACTCCTGTCGGAGCTCCGCTTTCATTTTCTTTTTATCGAAAAGTAATAAAATAGGTTGTTAACAGTGTGTAATAAAGCAATGCGCTCATTAACCAAGTTAGTATAGTATTCTTCATTAAGTCGGCAATAAAAATGCGACTGGACTTTTTGCATGGTTCCCATAAATTTTACGAGTCTGTTAGTTAAAGCCGCCTGCAGATTTTTTATTTTTAACTAGGTATGTGGCACAAAAATATTTAATCGAATATGCAACAACGCACAGAGCACATTTAACCGTGTCCCAGTTCTCATGAAAAATTACTCGGCCCGTTTTACTGCTTCAATAATTATGACCCGCGTTAAACTGCTTTGTTGTCTTCACCCACAAGAATCGAGTCATATTTGGTCTTCCAGATTGCAGAGTTCGGAGTTGCACAAGTAGCAGGAGCCCCCTTGTTCGTTGAAGTCTTTGCAGCGCGTTGCCCAATAGCTGATGGTGTCGGTGTCGACGCAAGTCTTCACGCGTTCAGTTTCGCCGACTGCAACACACATGTCAAAACATTTTTACAAAGAAGCATTGTACATTACGGGTGTTGGTGTAGGTGTTGGAGGCACAAAGAGAGTGAGGATCTTCGCACGATTCTATTTGTGTTTTGGGGCTGCACACGATGCAGTGTCGCTCGTAGCAGTATCTCACTCCATCAGCTGCGGCATCGAGTTTAATTAAGAAGGATGAAAAAGCAAATTAATGGACTTACTTTTGTGGAGAGAGACGAGACACAAAGTGAAAAACACTGCGAGAGAATGCATCTTGGGTTATTGGATGGGGGCAAAGAAAACGTCTCATTTATAGTCCTCAAATTGAGTTTACGTAGAATTCAATTGAACAATTTGTAAATAGTAAAACGTTTCTGCGAATCGATTTGCATCGAGTTCAACTACTCGTTTATCCCAACACAACAACACAAACCTGATTTGGAAAAAAATTAAGTGAAATTGGTATAATTCAGAGAGCGTGTGGTAGTTTTATTTAAAAAATAATTGGCGCAACTGTGTGATTGTTGGGTCGACACTGAAATAAATTGAAAGGGAATTTGTTTCAATTCTGGGGGCGCGCTTTTTCGTCGTTGAAAAATATAATGTGCGTTCGGCTCGCTTCAAAGGACATCCGATGCTATCCCGGAGTGATGAATCGGACGTTGTATGTAAATGTCCTTTTCTATAAGGTATAAATCAGTTTAATTTACATATTTGCATGCAGGCTTGTCTCAATGTCAAGGATTAGGTAGGTACGGAGCCTTTACCGAGATTAATGCACAGGATAGCCTGTCCTATGCTAAGATGCTGTCTCTGATACAGACACAAAGCATCCAATTATCCACGTTTAGCTCAAATCCTTCCAATCGAACCCTCCACGTGCGACAGTAAATTATCTGCGTTGTCGCATTTTATTTTCACTAATAGTGCAGCAGCGCGAGTAATTTAATCCACGCGTAAGGATCGCGCACGGGACCCCTGAAGCCAAATATTTGTAAAATAACAAGCTTAGTTGTAGGGGAAACAATTTAGATTGAGACCTTTGTCCTGTTCGCAGAGCTGCCACTTGAGGATAGCCAGATCCAATTTAATCAGGATATCAAGCTTCCTGAATTTGCATATTTGTCTTTGTGAGTAATTGCACAATTATTTAGCTGTGCTCAAGACCTTGCCCCACAAAAACACGAATGTATCTGATCAGTCTTTCAGGATTTCAGTCGAGTTTGTGTCAGATTAATGATGATGACCCTAAATTGTAATAAATGTCACAGTTACAATAAATTTGAGCCATTAAAGCTCATCGAATGCAAGACTGGATGAGTAAATGACGGCGCCACAACGTGTTTGTCCTCCGATATTAATTTTGATGGGATTTAGCCATTCCGTCGTAATTTACATGCACCGCTGGCCTATTTATTACCTCGTGTTTTATTAGAAACCATAAAATGCAAATGCGCTCTTAAAAATAGGTATGCACGAGCATAGACCTGTAAAATGTGGAGGTGAAAATGAATTAAAATGGGTTTGGAATTTTTTGTGGTCTAAATCGATATTGTAGGAATGAAAGTGGTGTCTCGACATTGTCAAAGTTTGGTTGTCTCGCCTCAAAATTTTTGTTAATTTTGTAATTAGCCCTAACACGATTAGCGCCATCTTGAGTGGAAAACTCCGGAAAACAAGTAATCACTTTATCATCGTTTGCATAAACTGGCGCGAATAGAAGGAAAAACAAATAAATGGAGGTTTCGAATTTATCGGCTTTAATCCTGCGAAATAAATCGTTTATATTTTATGCAAATGCTACAAGCAATCGAGGCCTATCCATTTACGTAATGATTTCCATTAATTAAACTTACTCCAGTTGGAGTCGTTAATATTCGCAAAATTATTGGAAGTTGTGGTTGAACTAACTGATTTTGACTTATCAATTTAATCTAATCACGATTACCATTTGAGTGTAAATGGTGAGGTCGCGTTCTACGAGACACTCCAGAATCAAATAAAACACTAATTAAATTGGTGGTGGCAAAGTAGAGAGTCTCAAGGGCTCAAATTTCGATTTAATTAAATAATTTCGGTTGGAGGGCCATCTGCAGACTTTGGATCAAAGCTAGACGGGGCAAGTTGGACTTCGAGGCGATGCCGCAGATAAACAACACTCCTTATTGAAGCTTTGTCGTGAGATAAAGAATGCAACTATCGGAATAAATTTATGTAGAGTCTGGTGCAATTAAGGGCCGATTTGCATAGAATCATAAATATGCAAGCAGCGAGTGTGGCTGTTGGGCGATACTGGATCATCTTAGCCATTAACGTGGAGCCTATCTGAAGACGTGGAGGCGCTCAGGTGGAAACTGGTAACGCGAAATTGATGCAATTAGATCAAAGGCTAAACTGTTGAGAACGAGGTTGTATGTAGTTCCTTTAACACCATTATGAAAGTTAGTCTGATGTTACATAAATCACGAGGAAATTGTTGTGAGAAGGATTCTCTCGATCGTCGAAGTGACGACCACTAAATAATGAAATCATCATCGTCTGGAACGGCGATTTTTTCAGTGCGTATCTCAGTTATTCACAGCGGAGGAAAATGCACAAGTAGCGCTAAAAGTGCCACCGGCTAGCAATAAATAATTGTTGCTTCTAGCCACGGATAATCTATGGCACAATCAGATTGCAACAAAATAAGAAGTTGCTCGTTTAAACATACCGCAGAGTGGTAATTTTTGCATCCGCGGAAGATAATGAGCTGATTTTATTTTGAATTATTGCGAAATATTTCGCCCAGAGAGGCATTAATCCTAATCAGAAGTTGACTGTAACTAGCATATCGAATACCTAATTTATCTCAAGGTCTTCGGCTATTGTTGAAGATGTTCACGGTGAAAAATAACTTTCGGTGCTTGAAACACATAAAATGGAATGTTACTCGGCGCAAATGGGCCATTCTAAACTGACCGTGCGGTTTATTATGAAAATAATTGCACGTATTAGTCATGTTGTGGCGAATTTATGAGAACAAAGAATTGAATTATTGAGGTTTCGACGTAAAAACTTTTTATACACTGATTTGTGCTCTGATAAGCCGCTAAAGTTTAATGTTTCCAATTAGCCATTTTTATTTAGTCGGGTGTACCTATTAAATAACTCATCTAAGTTTAAAGTCACATAAATCCCACTGCGAGTCTCTCTTAATAAAACCCTTTTATGGCGCGTCTCCATTTAATTCCGTTTAGTTAAAACGAAACGACACTTGAACGGTGACTTTTGTTGTTTGTTATTTGCAAAATCAATTCCGACCGTTCAAATAAACTGTACTTGACGTACCGAATCTGACATACTTGGGTGTATTTCCGGTTGCCTAACTCGCTAATCCCTCTCCTTTCCATTTCAAAGCCCCGGACTTGAAAATATGGAATTATGAATTAATACGTGGTAGCAAATTCTTGATAAATATTTAACAGTATTAATGCAGAAAAGATGTAGCGGAAAATTTTACGACAGATTTGAACAGCTCCCGGCTTGCAACACGATCTGCACTGCATCGCATTACGGATAATCTATAAAAGGCGAGGCTAATTTATTGCAGATTTTCCGGGCTTTATTCAAATTTGCTTTTCTGATATACGACATAATCGTAGACGCAGACTCTTGCTTCTGGTCTACAGCGATGATATGTAATTTGAAACAGGAAGAAAAGTTTTCACTCGGCTGAGGTTGCAAGCCGTTATGGATTATCTTTCAGAAACAAGATCATCAACCAGGAGCCGATCAATTATTGCATAATTGGCGTAGCTCCGTGAGAGTGAAGAAGTGGTCTTGGTAGCTCAGGCTGCTTTAATTATCGTACGCGGTGTGGTTGTGATTACCGTTCTTCCTTTGTATTGTTACCACTTTGGCGTCTTTACCTACGCTCGGCCATCATTAAAAACCGACAATTAAAAGCTTAAATCCAACACATAAATCATGCTGCCAAATTATGCTCCACACTTGTATTTAATGGCATTTTTTCCTGTACATGTGAATACCGTCGTGAACGGTACCACCCCATTATTTTATTCTTCTTCGTCATAAATTAAACCGACTCCTCCGAAGTGTCGGGTGTACTAAATATTCAAGTTAATTACGCGGTCGTTCCTCTCCTGATTAAAACAACTCTGAGTTTTCTTAAAACTGGAATGAAAAAAATCCGAAAATGCAAACTATCTCCTCCGGAGCAGGTCCCGATGATAAATATCTTCAGGTTGTTTTCAGTATGCAAAAGTTTAAATTTATTACGGCAGCGCTGTCCGTGTATCTGATATAAAGTAGCTGGGAATATTTACATAATTAGTCGATTAGGAGAGCTTAGCATGTTAGCTTTCAGGAAAAATGAATCTGAAGCATGTGTTAATGTCATGCGATTTCTTGCGGCGCCTCACTCTTGGCATAAGTTACAGTTGGTACTTTTTCCTTTTTAATTTGTGCGCTGACTCGAGGTGGGGCCCATCGATTTGTATTTATCACAAGTCGAGGCGCGTCCGCCAATAAAAAATTTAATTCTTTACTCCCCATTTACCAACAATGTAATTTTTTCGTTCGCCATCAACAACAGATATTCTTTAGACTCCTTCAGAGAAAATTATTAGCGAAGGCGATGTCGTTTCGTATCTTTCTTTGAACCCGCTCTACACCCGCTGAATAACAAACAATACGACCTCACCACAATATCGATGAAGGATCTTTTCTAATTTTTCACACCAAATTTTTCTTACATCAGAGCAAATCTGCTCCTGACGCATCTAGACCATCTCTAACAAATGCGATACAGAAAAAACGATAAATCTGTAGCTTCAATTAAAATGTAAGAGTGCAAACACCGACCAATCGGGGTAAACTAGGTTTTAAAAAAATATATGAAAATGCTATTGCGTGCGTAATCATTTAATTATAATATGCAAAGTTGAATTGCTGTGAGCAAATTATGCGCTCACGTTAATTCAGATTTAAACAGCATTGCTATGTTTAGTCTAACTCGTCCTGTAAATCCTGTGACCTACTTGTATGTGAAAATAGCTTTACTAAACCACGTAACATATGGTCCATAACAACCAGTTCCACTATATAAGCCATTTGACATTGCTTACAATAATCCTGTTTCTGTGTGTCTCTGGTCCTGCGTCAAAATCAATTGATCAAGACATTTCCTCAAAGACTGCACAATTCTACTGAATTTTTATTTGAAAGAAGCTGACCAGCAAGTTCTCCTGATTTATTGTCAATTGAACCTGCGTGTTTTCTTTGAATAATTTGAAGTGTTTTTAGTATGTAAGTATGAAAAAAAAAGAGTTGGTTGTAAAGAAAGACGGACCTAAGTCGTCACTTCAATGTGTCAATAGTGTCGGAAAATTAAATTCCCGGCAACCAAATAATCCCTTAAAACGGTCTCGCAGCGAGTATCTTCGCAACTAATTCCCAAGCAAATTCAATCTAGAACTCCTAATTCTACTGTGGACACTTTCTTGAAGCACAAATTTCGGTTTGAAGTTTTCCTTTTTTCGGTGCAGGTCTTTGATCCTTTTGAATGAATTGTAGCATCTTGAGCAATTTTGCTGGGTCTTGACTCCTAAACTGGATAGCACTTATTCAAATTAAATTTCCGTGGGCAGAAGAGGCAATTGGCATATCTACAGAATCCACACTCGAGCAGCTGTAATTGCCCGAATGGTGCGCTAAATTGTAATCTCTCATTATTATTTCCGACAAAGTACAAACTTAAACCTACCAAATGAAACTGCAAGGTCACGCCAGCACCGATTCCTGTCGGGGTAATTATTTAGGATTAGAGGAAACAGTGCTCTCGGCGGCAAGAAGGTCGATTGCACAGATATGAGCCTTTTCTAGACACGTAACGTAATGCATCACAATACAGTGGGAGAAGAGGCGACTCTGAATTGCCTCATAGGACGGGAAACGTCGCCAGTTATCATCATTTAAAAAAAAAAGAAATAATTCAATTTGGTTCGTGGTATTAAAGCGGCTTCAGTTCTGGCTAAGCTCTCTTAGGTACAAGAAAAGCCGCGCATTTTTCCTCCGTTATTCTCACGTTCACACATTTACTAGCGCAGATCCCCTCGATGGATACATTCAGCGGGCTGACCCGAAATGAGTTGGGAAAATTCTTTCAAGAGGTGTCGCGATATAAATAGAATCCATTTCAATTTCTTGCGTGGTTTAATTTGAATTTTAATTAGCAGAGAGAGCCGAACCGGTGGTCCCACGGCCGTTTCAAATTGTATTAGTGCATAAAGCCCGTTAAGTATTTAGTTCGCTGTATCGGAAAATTGTTTTATTTTCTCCCCCGTCCAGGAAAAACGAGACGAACGATATTTTCTCTCTGTTTGACAGAGCAGTTGTACAAGTTAAGATAACGAACTATTGTGTAAGTAATTGAATTTAACGACAAACACACCGACTATTTTGGGCAACCTCAATAAAACACGTCGCGAACTGATTTATTTTGAGTTTAATAAAAGTCGCACAACGCACAGCCTAATCCGTCTTGCGGAGTCGCGTCATGTAACTCTGCGGTCGGGATCAAGCAGTTTTGTTGTTTTTAAATATTGTATTTATTTGGCCGGGCCTGAGCGGAATACTGTCGGAGAGGCGATCCAGTTCTTCAGGATAATTTGTGCGATTCCGCCGACCAACTCGTAACATTCACAATTTAGGATAACAGCAAGCGGCACTATTCATCCGAGACCGTTGAGACCTCTGCACACTCTGCAAAATTCCCTTAAAATACATTTGTCAAGAGAGTTGACCCTTATATTTCGCAGAAAATGTCCACTCCATTCGTGCATAATCGTGTGAGAGTTCAATCGAGATGGGACAGGGGTGTAACTTCGAATTGGGGGTCGGTTGCAAGATTTCTGCTGGGTCATTTAAAAAATAACGAAATCAAGGCTATAATGTGTTTGAAAAGAATTAAAATAGTTATTTATGCAACAAGTGAGTAGAGTAATACTTTTTTTACGAGAAGGAAAATTTACCGCTCGAGCGAAGCGAGTGCGCAAATCCGCCGAGTAAAAAAAAAGATACTTTACTAACGAGTTGCATACAAAATTTTTTTGGCGCCCGTAAGTTTAGATAACAATTTTTTCGACACTCAAAATTTGAAAATTTTCTCCTGTGTGAACCCGTGGACCTTTAAAACGCTCGTTTTACTCGCGTTTTAAATTGGCCCACTCATGCCAAAAAAATCCCAAATTAAAAAATTACACGCTACGGCACTTTTCTTAACGCAAAATGCGTGCAACAATGAACCGCTATGGCAGTTTTTTTAACGTTTCTTGACCGGTTCAAAAATCACATATTTTATTAACGCCAGCGAATGAAAAAACTTGCACTTTTTTTAACGGACGTTAAAAAAATAAAATTACACAGTGTGGGTAGTGAAAGTAACAAAACAAAGCCTATTCGATATAGAGAACTGTACATAACTTTTTTCAAGTTAATTCTTAATAGGATAGTTTCAGTAGAATTTGGCTAAGAGCTTTTGTAGAACACTAAATACTGCGAGCCTAAATACAAATCTTGTCGCAAATATTTTGAAAAATTTTGTTAATTCATGTCTAACGTAAATAATATTACATTTTAATCTGACCTGACCTGACCTGACCTGACTAAGCATTATTGTTCACTCGCTTGCCCCCGTCAAGAAGACAACTTTCTGTGATTTTTTTTTTGTGCAACCGTACGCGAAACGAGCACTTCGCGTAACTAAAACAGGCGGCAAAATCCAATTTCACGGCCGTTGCTTGTAACGACGGCCGTTAAAGTAAACGTCATTCGTGAATTATCTTTTGGGTTGCATTTTTACCTGGTCAGGCTCGTCATTTTACGTGAATAATCCTGTATGTATTTATTGACAATGAAGTAAATTTTGCTTGTTCCTTTTTAATAATTACAAATTTTCAGTTGCACAAAAATGTTGTGTACACCTTGGCCACGAAATCTTTTAACATCCTAGAGATTGTGCTGCCTCGGCCGCAACCGCAAGCGGCCTCAAAAATTAACTTAGTCGGCGGTGCTTTTACCGACAAAGTACTGAAAGTGCTAGTTTACTCCCTCTTTCGAGGAATTTAAATAACGCTTATACAAAAGTCGAGCAAAAAATCTTTCCAAGGCATTTTAAAATTTGAAAACTCTATTACTACCCCCGATAAGCCCGTCTCTTTCCTTTGCTTCCTCAGTTCAACTTTTCCACTTTTCCGCAGCGACAGTGCTTCGCCACGTTCATCTTTCTTGATCCCTCTAAACAGATTTTTGTAAAAACTAAAATCAAATTGAAAGTCGTGTCACAGCTTCCACTTCTAATAACTTGTATTTACGGAAGTGTACTCTAATAATACATAGAGTCTTACTACTTTCTACAAGAAATGTACAAGAATCTAGTCCAAGATTTTTGTTTGTGTGATTTTAATTGCGGGTGGCGCATCCCCGAAAGTCAGGGAGCCCGCCATGGCGCCCTCGCGTACTACTCGGAAATTGCACGCGTCCGGCTTATCGCGGAACGAAGTGTACGAGCATGTCACTTCGCATCCCTTCCAATTTAAAAGCACGCTTAACGAGGTGAATATTTTAAATTTCCCCAGGAATCATCGTTTGCGTTTAATTTGGAGTCGTAACGGGTGCAGGCCCCCACCTGTAGCCCAATCAATATTGTTTGGGAGTGTCGATTATGTTTGCTCGCCAATTTTCCGTGTGCAATTAACGGTTATTTTCGATAAGTGCCTGAAAAAGCTGAACGCGAACACGACTCTCCATCTGCGTAGAAATATGAGTTAATCGGCACGTGTCCCTCCCAGTACCCCTTACAAATGAGCCACTCCACCGGCGCACATTTTTCATCCACTAATTAATCGCCACCCCGATTCGTGCAAAAAAACTGTACCTCATTAGGGTTTCGACGCTGATCCTCTTGATAAATAGTAATAACGGCTTGGTGAAGATTGGCATCTGACGAGATGAGTCCGTTGCCTTCTCTGTCACGCATTTCGCTTTGATTTGTTGGGTTCACCTCGCAAAAATGCCGACTTTTCTTTTGTCTACGCCCGTAAATATCCGGCATTATTTCTCATCAGCTCTGCTCTTAACTCTTGTACATCACAGAGCCATTATCCTCCGCAAATACACACTTTCAACATCGCCAGCTTGCACGAACGCAGACCGATAAGAAAATTTATTATCTGGTTCAAATGTAATTCGTTGAACAGTGAGATGGTGCATCGAAGGAGTCGATGCTTCCGCACGACGATCGAATTAGATGTGTGGTCGATTCTGATATGTTCTTGTGGTCATTTCGATTGTGGCGGTTTTGTGGGAGGAATGCAAGAATTAAGTGTGGTTTATTGCGCTAGAGGCGTACAACGCGCTGTCAATCACCAATCAACAATGGCTAGACTTGGATATTGGGTCGACGACCCAAATTGTGGTATCGACTTGGCACAAAGGTTTCGTTCGATATAATGTCACGATCAGGTCTTGAGTCCCGAAACAATATAAATAATAGAAGCGGAGACTTAACAAAAGGCGAAATAATTAAACCAACGGAAACAAAAATTCCTTCTCTCCCTATATTAAAAACACAATAAGAGAAATATTATTTTTCGTTTGGAGCTCGTGATTACCTGTTCCAACTCGCATTATTACGCCGCACAAGTTTCCCAACAGCGTCTCTTATTAAAGATCTCCTCCAGATAGCTTCAATTTTTTTATTTTCCGACCGAGTTAAACTTAGTTCTCCTGTCAGTTTGGAATCCTTTGTGTTGTAAACTCGCTCTACAAAGATATGATAACAGACAATTAATGCTCTGTTGATGGTAGACTAAACGTTACCGAAACGTCAAGTCTGTATAACATCCTTTATCTAATCGCATTATTCTATTCGTTCTATTAGCAGGACCCTGTTACGAATAATTTGCAACATGGGAATCAATAATGAACAAAGGTTCTTCCCTAAATCTACGCAAACGCACGTTAGAATTAGCATGCTTTAGGACATGTAGACGCAACTTGCAAGATAAATCAATGGTCTCGAGTGACACTCTGTATAATTTAAGTGCGCCATTTTGGAATCTAATGGCCGCATCGATGGTTCAACAAACTTCCTGCAATTATTTTCACTTCGAAAACAGCACACCGTGTTGGGATTATATTTGTTCTGGTTGCGTGTTTGGGATTAAGACAACTTTGTTCCTGCACTCGCCCCTTTTCCCTATTAACAATTTAAGTTTTGCTACACAATCCTAGCTTTTCGTCTAACCCGGATATATAATTTTCGGGCGAAGCTACAACTTTAAAAATAGCGGTGCCTGCAATGCAGACATCCCCCTGAATTACTTTCAGTTGAAATGGCGGCCAAGCGCATATAAATTAAAGTTTGATTTACAACATTAATTTTAATGCCTCAGACCCGAAGCTATTAAAGTGAGATCACATCCTGAAATTTTAATCGCACGGAGAACGTAACACGAAAGGATTTTTTCTTGTTTTTCGTCGATCGTGATGCATTTGCAGGTTCATAAATTAATCGTTGGTTTTCCGTTGTAGTGCAGAGGCGGGAGGAAATTCTCTTTCGATGGGTGCTAGAAAGAGATTTTTATTTTTATCGGATTGTGCAGCTCGGAATAGGTTCAGTCCTGAAGGTATCTACATTGTTCCCGTCCCGTCGAATCCATTCAAGGACTAAAGGAGCGTAACAGAGGCACAACACGAAGTGGGTAACATCATTACAAGTTTGTTAGATCCGAATGACGTCAGTGGAGGCCTCGATGAACTCGTGGAACGACTTAAACTTTCCTACACCTCACAAATTCCCATATTCTTCAGATTTATGTTTGGAAACTACTCCGAAAGCGACTACAATTTCTCTATTCAATTATATGCCGTACAACCAATTACATTCACAATTTGTTTGCGTCTAAAACTGTAGAATTCCGAGGGCCGAAGAGTGGAGAATTTCTTTGAACCCGTAAGGACATTCGAGAATGTGGTGCTCTTATATGTAGTGATGGGTTTCGGATTATCCGTGTTTATCAAGCGACTTTATTAAATTTTTCCCACATTGATTCAAAAGATAAAACGCCTTTAAAAACTCGTGTTTGTTGAAAGTTTTGAAGGGTTGAAAATAATGTCTCACATTTCCTTTTCCTCTCGTGACGTCTCTTCTCTCTCTGGACCAGTTCAGTGAAATATCTAACTGTTTTTATGCTCGGAAGAGTTCACTATGAGATGTGATTGAAATACAAATAAGGGAATTCGTGCTGAAAGTTTGAGAGAGGTGAGAGACACCGAAATCCTGAAAACTTGCAAAAACAGCTCTTTCAGTGCTTTTAATTAACATAATTGAAATATGAAATTTTGTGTGTTTCTTTATGTGGAAGCCAAACCGAATACAGTTAATTAAGTAATTTTCAGTGAAATAAAATAAACAACACAATACGAAAATGGAATAATGAAAAGCACGAGATTTTACATTTACCTTAAATTATTTCAGCTACTTGCTCCATCAATAGATTACCTAAAATTCATTTTAGTAGAGGGTTTGACGCACCACAAGTTATAGAACAAATATTTGACATCCAAGAGTACACAACTGCCTTAGCTTTTGAACTTCCCTTAACATATAGTCTGAAACTTTCGTCAAATAATATTTCGAGTTATAATTTCGTTTTAAAAATTTCTTTCAACTGCGTCTCGAGAAAAATTCAGTTTTAAATTTTAAATTAACCAGTCCCGATGCGGGCACCTAAACTTCCTGTTTATTCAAAAATTCGATTATTATCCAAATTAAACCCGAAGTGGGTATTTAAATAGAACATAGAGTGAATGCTAATGTTTCCGTGTCGAGGAATTAAATTTCATGCTCAGATATATATCTGATAGGAAATACAGGCGGAAACAGAAAATATGATTCATTTGCTTCATCAAGACAAGTTGATTTAGCCTTCTCCGGTCCTATTATTGGATTAGTTGCTGAATGAAAATTTTGACATCGAGGACCAAACAAGCACCGAAATGGCGGAGGCGCCGGGCAAACATTTTTTATTTTTGTTATGTTGACAGTAGCCACAACGCGTTGTTAAATAAACAAAACATGATGATTGCGCACATTTCGGTGAAACTTTTTCTTGTGGTAAAATCTCGAATAACGAGTGAAACTTCGAAAGTAATCAAAAGTTTGCTTGTTCGCGGATCGCTTTAAAATGCAAATAGAGAGCAAACCAGAACGAATACTAAAAATTAAAATATACACTATGCTGATAACGCAAAATGTTTACGTGTTATTGCTGTATGAAAGTTTCATTGGGACCTGTGCAGCGACCATTCAAATACTCGGCTGGACTGTTTCAGCGCATGAGCTTTCGCCGGCACCATATGTGGAGAAGAGAGAAGGCAATAAAGTTCCTCGCAGCCGAGCCGCTTTCTGTGCTTTCGTGCTTTCGCTGTTGAGGTGGCAATACGCGCCAAGTAGCTCCAAGAACGCGGAAAGTTCGACGATTTCACAAATTCGACTTGACAAGAGAGGCTCTTTGGACTTTTGTCACTAGAATGAAAGCTTGAAGGTGAGTTGTGTAATGTGATAAAAAATGTTCGTTGTCTGACGATCGAGCACAGCTGCAACAAATCAAAAAGTCGCAGTCGTTTGAATTTCCATTATCAAAGCGCGTCGATCGCATGTTTAATTGAATGCCAATCAGCATCAATTCATTTTGTTTGTCTTTTGTGAGCATACACCGGCCGATATATAACAACGGCAATGAATACGGTTGTTTGAAAAGCTGAAAAAACAGTCGTAAATCAGGTATTAAAAAAAACTAGTCGCATTGAAATTTTGCACCTGATTCACAAAGCAATGGGAGCTTCATGAAATCAATTTAAATAAATACCTGCTCCCGTATTAAATTCTAATCAATAGCGCTAATTAAATTCACTAAAATCGTGTTGAATTTTGAGCTTGATGGCGGGGGCAGTGAAATAACACGTCCCCCATTGAAACTCTATTTTTATCCGACTTTTAATGGATAAAAATACAGCACTACGAGCGGTGATTATTCATGCTATTTTGCACACGATATTGCTTCCCTTAATATAAATGTTTGTTTGTTTGTTATTTTGCGGGGAGATTTTCGCTTACTGTTCTGTTTTCCACAAGGGCAATCTTGTTTTTATGTGATTTCGGGACAGAAATTTCCCGGTTGTAAAGCCGTGCCACAACAGGGTCGTTCTCTGGTTTTCCAAACGTTAATTTTGTTCCAAGACTTAGACCCTCCTCATGAGAAGATTCACATTCTTTCAAAATTGACAACGTACAGTTCGTTTCACGAGAAAGCGAACCTGCACCGCGAAATAAAAACAATGTGAAATGAGGAAAACACAGACTGTAATTAAATTGAAAATGATTTTACTGCTAACGTGGTAAGTAATGATGCACTTAGGGTTTTCTTTGCCTCATGTGCAAATGTTTTCGGTGTAAGTGATATTGCCACGTAACGCAACACTAAATTCATTTTAAGTGTGGTATAAAATCGATGAGTTGTTGTAATTGAACCAATGTAAAACACGTTGTACTGGGAAAGAAGCGTCTCAAGCGGGTTAGTACTAATGATTTATGAATGAATCGAAAACATCTCCGTTAAACATAAAACAACAGATATTATCATCAAAATTCAATAAAACCGTGATAGATTTCCGATACTAATAGCTTTTTGATAACGTGAAGATTTTATTTGTCATAATACACTAATCGCTACGATTTTCTAGTGACAGTTTTAAAAATATTGTCGAGGCTTATGATTCGATTGTCGTGATTGATGACCCACCCTTACTATAAAAGAAATAGTCTTTGGTGTGACCCTAATTCTTTCCCGTCACCCTGAATGCCCCTCTCAAGCCACTTGCGATTTATTTTCTGTGGGGTTTAAATAAATAGGAAATTTTCACTTCTCGCAAATCAAATCCAGTCAATTAGACAAACGGTGGATGTGATGTGTGCGGACAGAAGATAGAGGTAATCAAGCGTCATGACCTATCGATTATGGCAAAAAACCGCTTATTCCTTACCGAGTCCGAAGTAATTCCCTGACATGTTTGTCGACGTGGAATTTAAATTAAAAATTTAAAGGGAAATGTTTGTTCACTTTGCCGGATGAATTGATAATTTAAACTGTTTCGCCGGCATCTAAAAATTTCAGTGGTGGAATTAAATTTAATATAACAGATAACAGCGTCGGTTAATCTCATTTATATTAAATAAAAGCATTTGAGCCAATGAAACATTCAGAGTAATTTATACGCAGATAATGACAACGGGGTGAAATATGACAGTTTTGCAAACACAATTCGTTGAATTTCGGTCGGACAATGAATTTGCATTAAACTTGTCATAATGGAGATGTTACATTCGATGTAAATACTGGAGCTTAATTTAATTGGGGTGAATTCAATCGTTGCACTCACTTTTTGTACTTACAAAATCAATCACGAGTTTGGTTGAAAGTTTTGTTGGTGTCGAAAGTTTTTCGGAGTTAATAGGATCTGTATGTCACTGTCGTTTTTCCTTGTAGATTTCAAAGATTTGGCCACCGCAAAAACTTTCTTTCATTAATCTACTTAACAACCTAGACAAGCTAACAACAGCGTCGATCACGAAACTCCAAATAATCGACAATTAGTGAGTTCGTGTTCAGACTGTTCATTATTGAAAGGAGATTATGTTAAAATTCACCCCTCGAAAGAGTTCCTGATCAGTGAACAACAATGTACTTTTATCTAAAATAAAAACGCTATCAAAAACTTTTTGTGGCGTATTCACGTCGGCCGGGATAGATAATTTAGTGTTCGCTGACTCGTTATAATGGGCGTTTGTCGAAACGCAACGAAATCCCGACTGGCTTACAACGTTATCGACGAAACCGACGAAACAAAACCCAATGTATGCAGCTGGCAATTCTCAGATTGCACAAAAACTGCCATTCAATTTCGAACGAAGATTCAGTTTTACAAACTTGTAGTTTGCTTGGAGATAATCGTAAATCCGTCGCTTCTTTGCATAATTTTCTGCAAGCAAAAACTGCATCTTGCCAAATACAGAGTTGTTATAAATCTCGTAATTGTGAAGGTACATTAATGTGATTACTTGGTTGCCTAAATGCAAGGGGCTTGTAATTAAAAAAAAAACCCCTAAGAAATGATGACACGCAAATCACTCCACAACAACTTCGTCTGTTCAAGTGATGAAAATGTTATCGAAAAGTAATAAAAACCTGCACAGAAACAAATGTATTGTTTTGAAAGGAAAAATGTCTACTTCTATATTCCAGATACTTTATTATTATTCTTCACTTATTTTCAAAAACCTTTTACCACATTGTGTGGCCGATATTGCCACAATTAATGTGTAGTTATTTTTTGTAGTCTTTAAACATTCAATACTTGCGTTTTAAAATATTCAAATATCACGATATATTTGTGGATTGTGCTGTAGTCATTCTTTTAATCCTCAACAGCTTCCTGAGATTCTGGAAGCCCTTCAGCAGTTTATCTTTTATTTGCACTTCCAGCCTGAACAAATCTGTTGATTACATCTTTAATATGGGCCACCAAAGACGTTTCTTAGTTTAAAAAAATTAGATATCCGGCCATGATATGAGTCCACCCATCATTGTTGAATATTCCATTTCGGTCATAAAGTATTACCATAAATGTTTCCTACTTCTGGAGATAAACCATTTTTATTGTTGCTAAAGTACGGGAGTGTTTATGTTTAGATTAACTTAAAATATTTACTGCTCACTACAATAACTAATATTCTGCACTTATTGAGGTTTATCTCTTAATGAAAACAATATTTCGTGTTCTTTTCCACGCACTTTTCTTTACTTTAGTTACTCGCGTACACTGGTCCCATAACCTACTGAGGTTTTTCTCTTAATGAAATAATAGTTTATTTAACGAGTTCCTGTGTAATTTGGGCTTTTTTTTGGCATGAGTGGGCCAGTTTCAAACTCGAGTGAAACGAGAGTTTTAAAGGTCCACGAGTGCCAAAAAAAGGTCAAATTACACAAGAACGAGTTGAATACAACGTTTTTTTGTTCGACGAGCCCCCCAAAGGCTCCAAATCGCTGAAAATCTTTAAAATTAGCTTGACGTTTCGTTTTGACAAGTTGTCAAATTTATCAAAATCCGTTCACACAGGAGAAAATTCTCAAATTCTGATAGTGTCAAACAAAAAACAATATTTCGTGTTCTTTATGAATCACTTTTTAATATTTTTTGAGGAAACCGATTACATTTATAGTAGTTTTTACTGACAAGCTCAAAAAACAAACTTATTATTCGAGAGACGCAGCTCTCAGCCATCTTTATATTTTCTGTTGCACACACTAGTATTCCATGACCAACTTCATTAAACTATCTATATTATTTTAATTCAGAAAACGAATTAACACTTTGAAAAACCATCATTGTTGAATATTCCATTTCAGTCATAAAATATGACCATAAATGTTTCCTACTTCTGGGGATAAACCAATTTTATTGTTGCTAAAGTACGGGAGTGTTTATGTTGAGATGAACATAAAATATTTACTACTTACTACAATAACTAATATCCTGCACTAATCAGTCTTGAAAAACCTCTTTTACTGCGCTAATTAACTCAAAAAACGAATTAACACTTTGAAAAACGCTAAATGATAAATGCAAAGTGACAAGAGCGATCTGTCAAATGTCAAATTTACCGTGTATATCGTAAATCACAGCCGACTACGCCGTAATAAACATTTATAATAAGTAAGAACAATAGCTTAAGCGGAGTTTTCACCGGAAGGGTAGCGTCGAGTGTCAAGGGAATTTCTCCTAATTTGGATAATGTGGACGTTTCTCAATTACCCTTTGTTAGCATAATTTGTGCGTCCCCACATGAATTCCGAATCTCCATTCTATAACTCACACCGATCTGATTACACCACTGTTGACTTTGAATAATGTCACAATAACTAGGTGAAGTCCGTTTTACACCGCAATATTCAGTTTGTGGTGTGCAGAAGTGTACACGGCAATTAACACAATCGTACTGCGCCACAACACCGTTGTTTATTAAAGGGAAAAACAGAACTGTGGTAACTTTATCGCTCAACCTCTTAATTTTTTTCGAGTTGAGTGGAGGACGCGAGCTTAGGCGGTGTAAGTGATGAACAAATATGACATGTTTGCTCAAGTTACAGCCTATTATGGCACGAGACTGTCGTGAATTTACTCCATTCCGGGATCTAATCACCAATCGTACCCTGAGGGGATTTCTTCCATTCGTCTTCCTTGATTACCTCCATAACATCTAATGTATAAAGCCAATGAAGAG
Organism: Tenebrio molitor; assembly: GCF_963966145.1. Classification (NCBI taxonomy): domain Eukaryota; kingdom Metazoa; phylum Arthropoda; class Insecta; order Coleoptera; family Tenebrionidae; genus Tenebrio; species Tenebrio molitor. The sequence continues at coordinate 10,572,950 of NC_091052.1, read as the reverse complement.
AATAAAAATTATTACCTCTACAACTCCACTCTTTTTGTGCCCAAGCAAGTAATCGCAGTTAATTTGTCCCCTTGTCGTTTCCTCTAAAACATTCGATTCAATAGTGTTACACTAGGCCACTAGGGGATATTAAAATTTTATAGCAAAGACGGACGCCCTAAAATGGATATCTAACCCTCTAGACACATTATCGGAGCCACTTTGATGGCGCATCATAAAACTATTGACATTAAATCGTGAAAATAAATTCCTAGATATGGAACGAGTTCCGATCAATGCAAGATTGGGTAAGATACACCAAAGGATTTGTTGCAGTTGGAGAGTTTGTCCTTGCACACGAACGACTCATGCATATCCTTTCTCGAACAGACTGAAAAAGAGAAAAATCGAGCCACAGCATCTCGCATGCAACAACTTCGCCGTGTCTTTTACCTTTATGAGATCGTCGTACATTTATCTAAGGCCGAGACGCAAGACTCATGCAGAGAGGTCTCGAGGGTTTTAAAATGCAAAACTGCGAATTTTTCGCAGCTCGAGGAACCACATAACGTTGACGCTCTTTCATCACGATTCGGTCTGCAAAAAAAATGTTCATTAAAAAGTTGAGTGTAATGTAGAATTAACTAGTGCTGAAATGCGGAGATTTAAAAAAATTAAAAAACGAGAGCTATGATCCATAATTGCTGAACAAACTTCGCAAACGTTTTTCTGGTGTAAAATCAATACTTCTCTAAAAGCATTATCCCATACTTTGCGGCACACAGCATTTTAAAGCTTTAAATCCTGTCCCAACTTAAAGAAGGACGAACCCATGAATGTCTCTCTAGAGAGGGAGTATTTATGTAATTCCTACTTTGTTTAGTGAAACACTGTTTCCGGGAATTAAACCGTTCTAGAGCGGAATTTGAAAATGGTAAAGGTGTTGTCGCTTTTGACGATCGGAAATCGAATGAGAGTCAATCAGGAGTGCTATTTTAAAAAACAAGAGGCATCTTCGCCTCTAATTTTCCCCATTATAATACTTAATTCGCCCTCGCTTTTCCAACTCGACTTCGTATTTTGATGAGGGTAGAGCAATTCTAGGTTTCTAAAACAACATTAGACGGAGCATTGAAGTGTTCGTCTGGTGCTAAGGATCCAATCAACCGTTCCTTGTTTGCAGTTCGCACTTCAACGCTCCCACCTCATAAACATCACAAAAATGAGTCTTAGCACTTTTGGTCGTCCATGAAATCTAAATCGTCCGAAAAATTCGGATGCGAGATTAATATTGAAAGGTGATGGTTCATTAAGCCTGGATGAGGCTTGTTCCCGGAATCACTCGGAAATGCTCCGAGTGCAGCTTCTAATTACCCAAACACGTGTCTATTATTAATTCAAGAGTGATGCCGCGTTCGCTAGTCAATAAAGTGATGAGAAACTTCCTAATTAAAATTAGCGACTGGAAAATAAACACTTGACTGGAACTCAAGTTATTGTAGGGTAATTAGAGCGAGGCCTAATAAAAGTGCCACATATAATACACCAACCCTCGCGTCTGTTATTTAAATTAATTTTAATTCGCCCACCTGAGCCCATCATCAACTTAAAACAAAAAGCGTTGTTATTTTACCGGAAAATACATTCTCCCGGAAACCTCAACTGTACATGTACCCAGTGCCTACTAAAAACATCGTACATTATTAATTAACCTGGTGAGGGTGAGATGTAATTTTCGCCACTCTTTTTCACTCCTCCGAAATGAAATATCGGCGCAATTTCTTAATAGAATATTAAATCCCTTTCACATTTTCTTTTTTCTTTCCGTCTTGAACACCGTCAACTGCTGTTGCTTTAATGGCACCAAAAAGACTCTGGGGATACCTGCAACAAATTTCGCTGTTTAGACAACTCGCCGAAACACGCAAATCTTCAAAGTGCTCCCTTCGCCGCTTCTCTCGTTCATCAAAAAGATTTATACTTTCGTTTAATGGCACTCCCAAGCAAACGCGTAAAAACAGAACTGTGACGTCACGAGTAGGAGTCTGTCGGACTGAGTCTGAGGTGCGTTCAGTTTCACTTTCAATTCGCCCTCACTGAAACACTGCCACACATTATCATATAAATGACAGCATTTTAATCCGGGCGTTATATCATTTATTACCGAGGGCGCCTCATATATTTCTACATTTATATTCCTTTTTTAAACGAGCGCATTTGTCTGGGATGTGATGTGGAATTTTCGGGGCGAAAATCTCTCTTATTTTAAAAGTAAAATGTCGTTCTTTTAGGATCGGCGATGTGCGGCTAAACCCTTTAGCAACTCGCGATGTCCAACCAAGTGGAAGGACGATCCAACGTGGCCTCGGCGGGTCATGTGGGATCCCAAAACAAAAGACCTGTTGTGCTGATTTATCCTACTGGTAAGTAGTCGCTTGATTCTTGTCGGAAGAGTTGCGGAAGCATTCGCGACACTTGTGTTGCAGTGTCTCCTGAAACTGTAGTGGTGCCGATAATATCCTGCATCTTAGGATTTCCTCTGCTCGCTCTGTTGGTAATCTGTTGTTTAAGGAGAAGAGCCAAACTGGCCCGAGAACAAGCTCGCAGGCGCAACTGTGATATTGAACACGGTACATTCTCTATTGTCAGGTTCAGCCCAATACACTATTTAGGTAACTAGTATACATTTCTGTTGAGTTCCCTCAGTTCCGTCTTTTTTTCCTCAGTTGTTCAATTACCATTACAGCAATTTATTCTCGATTCGTTCTATCCGGACGGCGCCTCGGCGCTACTTCTTTCAATTTCCTCTTTATTGGTTGGCGTTTTCTTTGTTACATACCCACAAACACGAGATAGGTATCTTAGCATTGTATCCAGCAGAGTTGTTGGGTCGTTCTTGGAGAAAGCGGAAGCGCGAGCAATTATTAACGATATTAAACCGCAACGAGCCAGAAAAATGTACAAAATAAACACTCCCAACCTTCTAGAATCGTTTACGTTAAGAAAATCTTGCGATTCCGTGGTCATTAGCTTGCTCATCTTGCAAACTCTGAATTGCAAATTTTCTTGACGCACCACAAACATTCATATTTATAATTAACTGAGTAGTACAGTATACACGGCTCTCTGGGGTGGATTTAAATATCGTTAATAACGAAATCGATAGAAGACCCAACGGCAAGTTTAATTAAACTTGCGTAAACTCACTATCGTTTTGAACAGGACGTTCCACAAGGGCTGTATCCCTGAGGTCAGAAAGGGCAATGAGCAGAGGATTTCCATCGTTAGAGCTCGACACAGTAGTTGAAGAACGTTCCGACCCGGAACCGGAAGCCACAGTGATCGAGATGATGACACCTGACGGGGATTCGGACAGATAGCTAACGATTAAAGATGTGTGCACTGCTGACAGGTAATTCACATTTTCCAGGTAGAAAAACGGAAATGCACGTGGAACCGTAGACTAACATCCGACTGGCAAAACTTTTCTATTTTTCAACAGATAACGCTAATGGGTTGCGCAATTGAATTCTGATGTAGACGCTGCAGTACATTAAAATTTGGTTGCTCGAGTTTTGCCGGAGACGTCGGTTTATGTTTATAGCTCGGATTGATGAGAAAACGATGGATGCATATCAAAATGCGTTTAGCCAAGCTTTTTTTAAAAACGGAAGTGCTAGTCGATGAAATCTGGATAAGTCGCCGCCTGTGTTACACACAAAAGTGAAACAATGACGATGTTTTAATGTAAATGAGATTTTTTTTGTTTCATGTGGGTTACGTTGCAGGTCTCCTCTGTGGACTGCATTAACGCACGCACACACTCTGGCTATTGAAACAAACAGCTGACCCGAGGACAATGAAAATCCGGATGATCCCGTTGTACCCCAAATGATACCTTTGCCCTTTATTAAGGGAATTTAACATTCAAGTGATTTCAACTTATATCAAGACTAAATTATTTTGTATTGAGATTATACCTGTATTCTATATCCATGTTGACAGAGTACAAATTAAATCAAAGAATAATTGGTTCTATGTACCTATATAGAGTTTATGAAAATTTAAGTAGATTGTTGGTGCTGATATATAATATGGATCGTAAAACGTGATGTATACAAACAATTACGGCGATATCGACGCCACCACCAGAATAACTGAATCTAATTTTATTTCATGTTTTATGATGCATATAACAGATTAAAATAATCTAGAAAAAAAGGAACGTTTTTACTAAACTAACAGTAAAACAATGAGACCGAATTTCTCAGCGAACAGCTTTAAAGCATAACTCCGTTTGACGGATATTTTTAGACTAGATTTTTGCTTGGACTGTATAAACTTCTGCTTTTGTTTAGAATATAGCTGAAAAAAATCGACTAGGTACTAGTACCAGTAAAAAAAAACTCTTCAGTGCCAATCACTGATTTTTCATCAATTTACAAAATCCATTTTTGTGTAGATTCAATGTCGTCATCCAGATTACATTTCACCTTTTTTAACAAATAGATAAACATGTGTGCCCGTGTAACACTCAAATGGTTTCACCATTTAACTTAAATGTTATTATATAAAATGTATTTTAAGTTGTCGCCATCATTGCGTAACCATTCTCAGCACTATGGAATTGTTAGTAAAAATAATGTAAAAGTTATAAATGTTTAATAACAAATACCTATATACGTTCCTATCACCTGTGTACTTTCTTCAAATTTATGTACCAGTTCTGATTAAAAATAGAAATATCCGCTAAACGTATCAGACTCCAAATTTCAGTTTTTTGGTTTATTAATTACAAAAAAATATTTTTTAACTGATCCAATTTAAATTCTATGTGCATTAAAAAGTTAAATAAAAATGAATCTGTAAATGATTTAGTATCACAACTGATTGTTGTATTTCACCCATATAGGTACAACGTTCAGTGGACGAAAGTTAAGCGATCTTAACTTAAGTCAACTTGGCTAATGAGTTTAATATCCTGGTTTTGGAACCGTCCACTGCACACATGACAAATTTTATTCAGCAAATAAGTTAGGGTTTTTTTTTTGTATTATTCCAATGAAATAAAAAATATTTCCAACATACCTACCTTACGTTGTTTTACTTACCTAACCAAAACAATTATTTTACTACTTCTTCAACATTTCATAATCTTAAGCTTGTTTGACACGATACTAAATTTTTGAGAAAATTTACTAGTAAATGAGAGAGGACCAATGAACGATCAGGATCTGACAAAGACAGACTATGATCCTGATCGTTCATTGGTCCTGTCGAGGGTCTCTCTCATTTTCTAACAAATTTACTACGAAATTTAGCATCGTGTCAAACAAGCTTTAAAACACACTGGATCAATTAATTCGGGAGTTCACAGCGTGTGTGAAGCCAATTTGATGATTATTTCCCTAAGGAGAGTTGAATTGTTGGTGTTATATTTGCCCAACAAAAAAGGAAAATGAACAAATAAAGAGGCAACTTGGAGCTTAAGATATATATTTTATATCAACAGTAATTTGTCTAAAAATATACAATAAAAATAATCACAAAGATGAGTTCTACTGAAACGAGTAACCCTCAGAACCTTGCTGAGATCTTAACTGTGAGGGGTCGTCCATTGGGGGCAGTTGCGGCTGGAATTGTTCAGCAGACAACCTTGTAAACAATATTCCTACACCTTCAATTAAAGCTAAAAGAACGCCACCAATGAAAGCGCTGCCCGCCATAGCCGGCAGTCCGTTCCTGGCGGCCAAGATTCCGCCCGTGGCGGCCCCACTTATAATAGAATTCCAGGGATCTTCCTTCTTCCTGATGTGAATCAAAGCACAATCGATCGTCGAAAACATACCACCCCAAACCGCGAAATTACCTGCTATGATAGGCGACCTTTGCTTTATAGCGGCCAAACTGCCGACCTACAATGCACCAAACGTATTAAAACAATTAAATCGACCAAAACTACCATGTACTAGACGTCTGTTGAGACCTGACGGCGCGTTGCGAAATCCTTTAATACTCTGAAAAACGCCGCCCCCGATCAGGCCCATGGTGAAAGCACCCCCACAGTCGTCTACTATCCTCCATGGGCACGGCTCTCTTGTGTATTCTTCCATTCAAATGAGAAAATGAATCGAAAGGCGACTTAACCTATAAATTTTTGGAACGACTTCATAGGTGTGTTTACGTAAGAATAGGCCCGATTTCTGGTGACACTTACCTCTGTTTCGAACTGGTCAAATTAGCACAAGATTTTTGTATGTTTTCTTACTTATTCTGAGTAAAATTAGAGATATTTCGTGAGGCACACGCATTCGCCGTAACTGGAGGTCAAAAGATCGAAATGTCATGTAACTTTTTAAAAACTTTTCATTTTTGGGCATCATTACAGAATAAAACTGTTACGAAACCAGCGAAATTATTTAGAGTTGTGTAATTTCCAGCCAAAAATAATTAAAAACGAAATTTTGAATACTTTGGATTTTGAGGTTATGGACGGCGGGAAATTTGAAACTTAAAAGTAACTATGCGTTTGCTAAAAATAAAACAAATACTTCGAGTCACCTAGAAATCTATTAATAAGTCTTTTCCTACATTATTTCCACGTTCTAGAACGCATTATACGGTAATCTGAAAAAATGTCTGAAAATACCGAAAATCAAACGATTTGTGAAGTCGTGGATCAGGTAAATGTTAATTTAATTTTCTATTTTACATAACTGTTTATTGTAAATCTAAAGGGTGCACAAATAATCTCAAATGAGATCGATCTTGTTGGAAATAATGCTACAACGCATGAGGCGGTCTTGAAAACAGATAACGATGCAATCACACAACTGCAAAATGAACTTAAAGTAAGTCTTCTTGCTTTAAATATTTAATTAATTGATTAAATACCAATTCATTTATTGTAGATAAAAGATAACGAATTGGTGAAATACAAAACACAGATAACGCAGTTGGAGGAAGAAGTTAGCGAAGCGCAAAAATTTAAAGCTCAACATCTGAAAGAAGCAGAAGAAATCGAAGCCTTGAAAACCAAATCTGAAGACATTTTGACCAAAGCCAAAGGCATGCTGTTCGAAAAAACCAAAGTAATTAAAAATCAAGAATTACAAATTGATGCTTTAAATCAACAGATCACTTCACTGAAAGACGTGGTTTCAATTACCAAAGACCTTCTGGAGATTAGGAATTTGGAAATAAAACAACTCGAGTCGAAAATACAAACCATGGAAGACAAGGTAGGTGCGGAAAAGGAGCGTCACGACTTGATGCACAAGAAGTTGGAGCACATGATTCGTTACAACGGGGAACTGAAAAGAGAATACGAAACCCAACTTTGCTTATTTTCGGCCCTTCGTGAAAGATATAACGAGAGAGAATTAGCTAAAGGTGTTCTCGCTACAAGTACACCAGCGCCTAGTACTAGTACCGCCGCGTCTACTGCTAGTACCGTCGCGCCTACTACTAGTACTGAGGTGTCTACTGCCAGCACCGCCCCGACTAGTACTGTCGTGCCTGTTGCTAGTACCGCCACGACTAGTACCAGCACAACGAATGAAGCTTCCACCGGTCAAGTCAATGGTGAAGTTCAGGAAGAAATTAAGGAAGCAGTTAAAGAAGAGAAGCAAGCTGGCGACGAAAGCAAATAGGAAAACAATAGATGTCGTTGCATCACGAGCAATCAAGTTGTCTGATACTTACTACCTCCGATTCAGAAGAACTTAGGTATCTTGACTTGTCTTGATCACGTGATGCAGTCAGTAAAAGAGTATGTGATAAAAAATATAACTTGTTTATTAACATATTGCTATTGAATATACAATGTAGAGAACTTAGAAAAAATGTAGATAATGTACACTATCAACATTTTATACATTGTTATGTTTGAAACCAACAAGAATGTACGTAAAAATCATTAAACGCATGACAAACTAATGTCTAAAGTCGATAATTATGCTAATTTAAAAAACGTACTGTCAAGAACTTTGTATACAAGATGTAATTGTAATTTTTAACAAGAATTCGTGGAATTTCTTGAACGATTTTTCAAAATTTACGTAATTTTCGCGCCTTAATGGGGTTTATTAATGTGTAAGCTAATTCATGATTCATGATTGTTCAATGTAAAGGTACTTTCTTCGAATTTCAGCCACAAGTAAAACTAGAATTTCGAAATAATTTTTGAAAATGTTCTTACACTACGGCTAAGATTCAATTTATTGGTCAACACTGTTTACATAGTGAACAAATGGTTAAACCGATCGAGATCTACAAACTTCTTTATTCAAATGCACTTTTGTATCACGTAAGCAAAAATACGTAAGTCGATGACAAAACCAGGCAAAAAAAAAACGGCTGTCGTAACATCATTCCTCGACAAACAGAAAAATAAGTTTCTGTAAAATTCTTGCCGTGAAATAAAATTACCTCCCGACAGCGGTTTCGTTTTTCTGAAGTAATTATTACACGGTAACTTTTCTTGCTCATATGATACGGCTGTTCAAAATAGAATCCAAAAACTGGAAAGCATATTACCTGAAATCATCGTAAGGACTATTGTGCAATGAATAACTCTAATGGCAGTGATCATTATGCTGGTCTCGAGGATATGTTTGGCAAAATGTCACACATGAACTTCCATTTTGTTTGCCTTTCGAAGAACACGGATCTGTCCTGGTTGTACCTCTGGCAGTCCCATACATTTAAAAGTAAAAGTAACCGTTTGAGAACCAAAATTTGCTTCGAACCTGCAAAACATTTGGACAACACATTGACTCAAACCGTCGCTGGTGACTCACTCGGTGGTTATGTTAACTTCTGGTGGTTTCCCGGTGGCGTTTTGGACTACCAAAAATAATTTCGTTACGATTTCTATGACGTGACCGGTTTGGAACACGAAATCACCTTTTTTCTTACTTAAGTCGCTCTGAAATAAGCAACCGGTCGCATCGGAATTCGAACTCGCTGTTTCAGCGTTGGCTAGCGACGACTGGGAACAGAACTACGTCTAGCAAACTATCGCTCTATGCTAAATTTCTAAACTAATTCTAAGAGGAAACGATTAACAATTCGAAAATCAAAATTTATTTTGACATTTAGAAAAAATATAAAAAGGGGGTGCTAGAAGCTACTTACTGCTCGCACGTGAACAACGGCAACGTCATCGAGAAATGGTGACAGAGACATTCGGTATATCTCTGTGGCAGGCACACGATATTTAATTTGCAAAGTACGTTGATCGAGAATCAACATCGACCTCGTTGATACAACCAGAAGAATTGGTACAAACTAAAAACACATTTTAATGCTCAAATTTCATCAAAATCTTGTGACAAACCTTCCCACTTGAACGAGCTATTTTATTAATAATATCCGCAAAAACTACGTATTGGTCGTTACTCTCTAAACAAATTTTTTTCCACTGTATATTTTGCCTTAGCCGAACGTAATCCCCAAGAAAAGGATGAGATACACTGGAAAAAACCAAACTGTCTTGGGGACAATGGGGCGCAAGTATTTTTCACCTTCTAGGATATGAACATTTCCTATCTTTAAAAATAAAACTGGCTGTGACCTTTTCCCTCATACGATTTCTTGCCGTTTGGTCAAACTTAAGTCGATACTTATTGCAACGCCATCGATGATGTATTTTTTTCAAAAGATTATTGCATTCAACTAATCTGGAAGAACACGAGGGCCATTCCCGGCAAATTGGAGAGTCAGCATCGGCCGGTAACAACTTCCATAATATTAGAAGATATCGTTTTCTCTAAAAAACAAACAGAAATAACTTTTCTACGCAACGGAAAAGTCCTGAACGGTTATGAAATCGATATCTTTTTATGCAACAAATTGTGGTGGAAATAGATTTAATAAAAGGCAAGTACGAAAAACATCTCTTCAGTTTTTATTGTTTTCTTACCTTCCATTGAATATAATGTCTCTGAATAACTCTAGCAGCCCATTCAACTTGTTTACGATGCTTTAATGTTCTGTATTCCTCTTGCGCCTGCAATGATTCTTCGTTATCACAAAATCATGTACACAGTCATTTTATAAAGAGGGCGACTGGCAAAACCTAGCAAATATGAAGCAATTGATTGAACATACCACCCGATACAAACACCAAAGATGTATACGGCCCTTAAAGGGAATCCCGTGTTTTAACTCCTGAAAATTGTGTACATAAAGATAACCTATTTGAACAAAACAGATTCTTTTTATATTATTTCTTGAAACGACACAACACAAGTTATGTAAATGAATTTTTTTTGTTATCAAGAAAAACGCGAATGTAAACAAGTCTCACCCTCCAGCTCCTCCAAGCCGAAGCAATCACCATTTGGCAATGCCTCAGTTTTCGATATCGTCTTCGTTGTCTGAATCCCCGCCAAGACTTCTGTATCAGAAGAGCTAAATCATGCAGTCTGACCCTCCTGAAATCCTCCAACTCGAAAACGGTCCTTGGACTCCTCACAAACAATTTGTTTCTACCGAATGTAAATTCTGCACTTGGAATTGGCAGTGATCGTAATAGCACTGAAACACCCTCTATCGGTGATCCTCGCCATCTAGGCCACGTATTGACGCAAATCATTTTGTAACGACAAAGAAACTGAGGATATGCAAGTCGGTAACAGTAACCCGAACGCCATATCTGGACCGTCGGTATCAAACCTAAGTAGCGCACCTTCAAATTGCAAACAAACTTATTAACAAACATTTTTCCTGACTGGATGAAACACACCTGATGCTGAACCAAGGCCATTTCTAGTATTCTAGGCTGTTTCATTTCGTTAGGCTTCAGACACCTGATGTAATGTATTTGACGGCAACTTAGACTCTTCAGTAGCGAATTCAACGAAACTTGTAACTGTACTGATTTAGACACCGGTCTCTTAAAACTACACCTCTTGGGGTTACCTTCAGGAAATAGCGATTTCATTAAAGGGTGATCGAACCGATACATGGCACGTGACACTTCTTTCGGTAGAGAATCTCGATTCTTCTCAATAAAATCGTGCACGTTGTAAGTGACTGTACCCGCGTAATGGCGAATTCTACAAATTTGCAATCAACACAACCAATTTTCAATTTGCGAAAACGTACTGAAAACAATATGGTGGCAGTGTGGCATCAGCTGCTAGACAGTATGAATGACCGGCGCAGCATTGTTCGACTCTCGTAATGTAGGCAGAATCACTCTGAACGTGAGATTCCTCAAGTAACGTTAAAATACCATGACTTTCGTGTTCCAACAATTGACATATGACTCTGCAACATTTTTTGATATATTTTTTTCTTTAAAGTTTCTACACATACATGTTATTAAAATATTCTATTTTGGACCATTCCAGTCCTTCTCTAATTATCTCCTCTTGTTCCTCTTTCAGCGTGAGATTTGTTATGAACTGGTGCAGTTTCTCGTTACAATAATTAATGATTAATTGCTCAAATGAATTCCTCTCAAACACCTCAAAACCATACAAATCTAACACACCAAGAACCTTGCGTTTTCCTAACCTCTGACCCTAAAAAGTAAAAAAAACACGTAATTTTGTGACAAATTTGGTAATGCAACGTTCAATATCATTCTTATCAAGCACGATTTAATCAAAATAATGAAAAAAAAAACCTATTTCAAAAAACTCAAAATTGTGAGGTAATGTTAAAACAAAAAAGCGCCAACTCTAGCAGCGCAAATTACAGACTAAAGATTCATGTTTTTTGTTGTACCTTCAAGATTTCATTGATTTTATTTATGAGCCATGTAAAAAGTCGGCTGTACAAAGTTTTGCATAAAATATCCCTGATTTTTGAAGCTTCGTACGCGCTGAGGTCAGTTAAAATGCCGTCTTCCATTTGACGGCTCGTCAGCGCCCTCTGGAGCCATCTGTGTTCAGCACCAAGTAACTCGCATATTTCAAACAACTCTAAAAGTCGCAAATTGGTAAAAATTACACGATTATACTTAACGTTAATACCGTATTCGTTGCTGATCGCGCATCCTTCAGTACCATCTATGTTATTACAAGGCACAAACTGCAAATTACCTAATTTTAAAACAATTGCAATAACTTGAAATATATCGACAATGTTTTCAACGTTAAATCCTAATACTTCCAATGCACTTTTTGTGTAAACAAATAATTTTTTGTCTTCGTCGTCTGTTAAAGTGGGTTGGTTCCTCTCTGTTTGCAAAATGTTGTAATGTTCTACATTGCGTTGCAGTTTCAGGCATTCTTGAATAAAAAAAAATTAAAACAAGGTCTGTGTATCAATTAAACACCTACTCAATAGATGAATGTCAGCTCCTGACAGTAACTGATAAAATATATGGAAATTTCGATCACCAAGTGATAAACATGTAACTCTAGCCTACAAATTGTTTAAAATATCATCCCAAAAATAGACAACATTTGCATACCTTATCCAAAAAATCTTGTATGCATAAAAGTGTCAATAATTATTAACAACTTTAGGTATTTTTTTTACATAATAAAAAAGTACTTACAGTGGGTTAAATGGCCACCAACTGGATCTCCTTTATAATCAAATTCTATATCCAAAAATTTTCCCTATAAAAGACCACTGGTTTATAATTTTTGTTATTTATTATTTATGTATCTTACAAATCTAGATGCATTATCATTTCTCATAGTTCGAGCATTACCAAAAGCCTCTAGTAAAGTGTTAGCTTGGACTAGACGGTCTTTCATAAGTTTAACTTCAGGAATGTTCCCAGAAACTAAGACTAAAAACTGTAAAACAATCCTAGCAGCTTCAGTTTTTCCAGATCCACTTTCACCTAAAATTATATAATAAAAGTACTTGAATAACTGTAGTACAATATTAACCTGTGACAATAATGCATTGGTCCTCATTTCTATCATTTAACCACCTGTAGGCAGATCCAGCTATTGCATAACTAAAAGCAAAAAAACAATAAAAAAAACAACTTATAAAAAAAATCACATAAAAACATACATGTGTGGGGGCAACTGAAATGGTCCCCTTTTGACATAAGTCTCAACAAGATCAGTCGAATATAATGCTAGTTTTTTGTAGGGGTTTACAGATACAAGCACATTTCCAATGTAGGTGTAGATGTGGTCTCTCTTGAATCTTTGCTGCAGGTTTCCAATAAATGTGTCTTCTGTAAGTGGCTCAAGAAGTACAGAATCCCAAGCTCCCACTTCCTGCTCCAAGTTGAGCATCGCACCGCCCCTTGAAGTACTGCCGCCAGCGCGGCATCTAGTATTCCCACTTCTTTGCACTGTGCCCCAAAATTTCAACTAGGTACAACCGAATTTCAAATTGCGAATTTTCTTATACTGATGCGGTTCAGAACGGTGGTTCGGTCCATTTTTTAATGATCGGTTTAATTATAGAATCCTTTTCATTTTAATTAAGTTAAAAATTGGCCAATGAAACTAACATTCACTCACTGACAGTTCTGCCGCTGCCATTAGTGCCAATCTGTCGTTTGTCATTGCGGGATTTGCGGCGCTGTTGCGTCTTCTTACAGCGCCGAATGTCCATTCTCAGAATCGTACAAAATTACTTTTTTTGCATATCGTAATGAAAGTGGTACTTTTTTACACGCAAAATCGTAGTGAAAGTAGCACTTTTTACACGAAAAATCGTAGTGAAAGTTGTACTTTTTTTGCATCATTTTATTCCCTTTCCGTGGACTTGGAGATGATTGTCAAGGCATACCTATTTTTTTTTTTGTAATTTTTCATAAATTTTTTGGATCAAATTTCTCAACTTACATCGATATGCAAAAAATAGTGTATGCAACACGTTATGAAAGTCTCTTTTTTCACTTCTTTGCTTGATTAAACCAGGGCGTAGCCCTGCAAATTCGTGAAAAAAAGTATGACTTTCATAACTAGTTGTACAAATAACTATTATTTAAAACTTTATTTTTATTCACTGTATTACATCAATTTATAATTATTAGAAATACAACATTTACTGTAATTCTTTCAAAACATTAACATTAAATAGCTATTTGTGGTGAAGACTGAAAAAATAAAAAAATTAAGTTACAATACGATACAAATACAAAAATACAAAATACACTTTAATACACCTGTGTATAATATTATTAAGGCTATTAATTTAAAATAATTAGTACGGTGAAATTTCACATATTTTCTTTTTTCTTCTTTTAGCAGCAACGATTATCTTTCCAACCCCGTTTGCCCGTTTCAATTAAAAATCACCAACAGATGAGATCTTTAAGTGCTAATAAAATGTTCCGTTTCATAAGCTTATCAGAATCGTCAGGAAAAACCACTGCTGAAGCTAATTGGTTAAACTGCTCTAACAAATGTTAAGAGCCCATCAAAGAAAAATTACTGTTAGGTAATACCACCATTTCCTTTAAATAGAAATTTATCGTACAGTAACTGCAACTGCTGTACGTGAACATGATAGTTATGTCTTCATCCTGATGGCGTCGCAAATGTTTGAATGAGATTAATGGTATTTTGAGCTTCCTATGGCTATTTATCATTTTTTGTGGTATTAATAGCATTATTGACAATGTCACTTAGAATTTTTAATTCACTTAAAGCACTACTAAATGAAGGTTGATCATTACCATTAGGATCAGCAAATACCAAAGGTAAATTTTCATCTAAATAAGAATATTCCATGCTGGAGTCCTTACAAAAGAGTCTCGGCGTTATCACTCCACTACCACTGGGACGATTATGCTGTAAGAAGTTTGTTATATGTGAAACTGGCAATTGTGAGTCATCGTCCAGGTCTGTTTTCCATTGTCTGGGTGTTGGCGCATAAACATCCCCTTCCCATGGTTCAAATTCATCATAATTTTCTTTTCCGTCACAACAAATCTTTTCCACTGAAGGATTTCGGGAAATTTGTATATTCAGTTCTTTCAGCGGCGATCGATTCTTCTTTAACTGGAGTCCTTCAGGCGCTGCATCAACAAATTGTTTCAATGCTTTTTCAGATTTAGAACGAGCTTTTTTAATTTTTGCTTTCAGTTTTTTACAAGGTATCAGTTTCTCACTTTTCATCAGTAACTCTTTTTCCTTGAAAACCTATTTCAGAGAAATGTCACTTCAAACAACTGTTTTAAACTCACTCTGTACGGGTCTACTGCTTTGAGACAAACCAGAATATCTCTCCAAAATGTCATACCGTCTGTTATCTGCACCCGTTGTGTCCAAATCCCTTCAAATTTCGGAGTCCATGTTATATCTAGCTCAGCCGTGTATTGCGGTGCAATTTTTGCGCATAACCAGTTCAGCACCAAATCGATTTCTTCGCGGAAGCATACTTTTGCGATTACCTACACGATCCTTAAAAGTGGTACATAAAAAAAGAATATTTTGGCTTACTTCCACTTCAGAATTTGATGGATTTTCTATGTAGAGTCTTTTAGTTCTGATTTCTCCAAGATGAACATCTTTGAATGAAATAATCGGGGAGAGTGAAAATGTTTGCAGAGTTAAAACTAACGTATCCCGGTCACGCATTTGGTCCAACATAGACCCAAAGAACTAGGGATTAAAAAAGAGAGTATCAAAAAGTAAAAACCGTTTCTCCAGTGACTTACATCGAAATGAGACATCATCAGACACAACTATTGCAAGAAAAACACAAAAAAAAAAACAGAAAATGTAAGATTTGTCAACGCGATCAAGACAACAATCACGTATTTGATGTTGATACACACAGTTCAAGAAGATGTTATCTTTAACAGCCTTCAACAGAGTTGTTTTTATCGTCACTTCTTGTCCACCAGGTTAAATTAAAAAAAAAGACATTTAGGTACTGTCTAAAATAGTTTTTATTTTAATTTCTTTACAATAAAACTATCATACAATAAATAAAACAACAAAAAATAAATATTACAAAATCAAATGAACACTTTTGCAGGTATTTTAAAATGGCAGGAAGCTGATCCCTCTAATACTGTTTTCCTGTTCTACACATAACTCTCACTCTGAGTCGAATAGGCTAAAAACGAATCGAGTAATTTTGGTTCTACGAGTTCTTGAGCATCTTCAACACTAATGACGTCTCTTCCACAAGCATCTGCTATCTTCCTTAAAGTAGCCTAAAATAAACAAATCAAACCACTCGAGATCAAAAATAACTCCTGTACTCACCAGTGTTGCAACCAGAACAGCATCATTCGAAAACCTCTCATTTTTCTCCCTACACATCCTGACTAGTTTATCGACACCTCCTAACTCCACAACTTGAGCAGCGGCGTCCTTCTCGCTGCAAAGCCTGGACAAAGCAATGATCGCTTTCTGTTGCAATCGCTTCTCCACATCTTCACCCACATTTCCACTCTTCAGAAAACACAACAAAGCGGGAACAGTCTGTAGACTAGTCAGCTGTTTTCTTGCCGCCTCCAAAGAAGTCATATTTGCGATGAGCGTCGCCACTTGTTCCAAAAGGTATATGGACGCACAAGGTCCTCGCTTGTTCACCGATTCTAAAAGAACTTGTACGGTGTTCATGTGGAGCATGTATTTGATGCACTTGTTGTCCATCGTGGAGAGGTTTGCGAGAGCTGCGGCGCACAACAGCAAATTTTGACAACACTTGGTGGTCGACGCGAATTTGGTCAGAGATTTTACTAGAGCTTTGGAAAAGTCTTGTAGGCCTTGGATCGCGTGGTTGTCTTCGATCCAAGGCGCTGTGACTTGAGCTAGGAGGGCGACGGCTTCGGAACGTTCGGGTTCTGGTTTCGACAAGTCTTCGCCGAGAGTTTCGTTGATTATTTGCATCCCGGAAAACTTCTCGAACTGGCGCACGGCGAAGGTGCTGCAACAGAGCGTGGACAGCGCTCGCAAAAGAAGGCTTCTCATCGACGAGCCTTCGCATTTTTCACACAGGATTAGAAGAATTGGGACCACGTCGTTCTTGGTAAAGCTCTCGATGAGATTCTCCTTTCTCAAGCACAAAGAAGTTATTCCCGTTACTGTTGCTCGCAAGTCCAACTCAGAACAAGGATTCTCCAACTTCTCCACCAGCTTCTTCACCTCTTTGGTCAAAACGTTATGGAATATGGACTCCCATTGGGAGTACAGCTGAGCCAGCAAATTTAAGAGATCATCTGGGTTCGTTTTTCTTATGGCATCGTACTGTTTGCACAGTCTCTGACTCACTTCTCCAGAATGCGTCTTGAGGAAGTCCATGATGTTTCCGGCAAGACTTTGAGCCAGAGGTCCTAAGTGCTTCTTCTCACTGAAATTACAAATTTAACATTGCTTTCTCATCGCTTAAAAATATTATCATACCTGTTCAGATTCTTGTATTCTCTTTCAATGCACTCCGACCGAGACAAAATATTTTTGATATTCGTGGTCGTGTAAGTGGCCATGTGGGCCACTTTTTGGTTGAGTTCCCCCGCTATAGACTTAGACTGGAGAGTTGTCATGCATTCTTGCTGATAAAGGTGTCGTATTTCGTTCATCCACGTTTGTACAGCTTCGTTTTCAAGAGGTTCCGGTGTGCTCTGGACCACTCTTCAACAAAACAAACAAATTGTAAAATCCGATACAAACATTAAAAAAATATTACACTGAAGAAGTACGATCGATCATTTTTGTACGTCTTAACTAAAATATCAATAAAAATATTTTAGTTTACACAACTTCCTGTTCTGACAGTAATGCAACAAAAACTTTTATAAATTATATGTGTGGAGAATAAAGTTGACGTCATTTCCGATTTAATCACGGGAGCATTTCGAACGTTTCATCTTATATAACAGTGACTAATGAGCTTGTTGGGAGAAATTACAGTTGAGGAAAAATTTTTGAAAAAGTTGCAAGTAGGGAAAGTGAAACCCACATACCTTTCTTGTTGGTACTTGAGATACAAATTAAGCGGCAACTTATTTCTGGAGTGTCTCATTTTACTCATCGAGCTCGTCTTGGGTGTGGACGTGTGTTTAGGTGACTCCAAAGCTCCATTGAAAAGACATTCCAATTCGCTTTCACAGTCGCTCGACAACGAGTGATTTCCATTAAAAGAAATTTCCTCGTCGTCTCTAACCTCGGTCAAAACTGCAGGTGCCGATTTATTGAGAACCGCCTTCCTCGACTTCTGCACGAGAGGCAGACTCCGCGAAGCTCTCAAAATTTCAAAACTCGGCGTCACACATGAATAACTTTCGTTGCACGCTATTTCACTACTGCTAGATGAATGTGTTGTGTCTTTTGCGCTCTTTGAATACTGATGATTGAACGCGTCCTTCACGGATTTCTTGTCCCGCGTGGAACTGAACAGATTCCTGCTGACTTTTGGAGAGTGCTTCGCGTACAAGCGGGACGAGTTCAGTTTGATGTTCTTGTCGGGAGTGGTCTTTTCCTGGTAGTTGATCGATAGATTTTCCGGTTTGTTCCCCGAAGGCGTGTTCTTGCACAACTCCTGCGACAACTTCTGGACGGCGGCGTTCTTCGACTCCTGCACTTGCACAGGAGGGGAGGTTTCGGTGTCCGAAAATCCAGAGTCTTGGCTTCCGGGGCTCTCCGACACTTCGCGCCATTCCAGACTTTCGCTCGCCCACCAGACTTTGCTGGGGCTGCGCTTGAATTCGCTCATTATGGCTTCCTCTGGAAATTACTAACGACTTTAGCATTCAGCTTCGAGGTATTGAATTAGTAATCTAATAAGCGTGAGTCAAATGCGACGACCGATTTGCTAATTAGGCTGCTTCTGCCCCACCAACCACACAACCAACACGCAAAAATAATAAACATTACACCAAAATTTGAATAATGTAAAACAGTAACCGCCAATTATTATACTCTCACATCTTTGATGTCAACAGATTTTTACTTAGTGAAAATCAAGATCTAATTCGCTTAATAAATAAATAGGTAGGTAGTTCCGTAAATTTACCTCGTCAAGGTCTTTCTCAAATCTGTTACTTACAGATCTACTGCTTCTTGGAATAGCTCAAACCTTGTTGATTTTTTTTATTACAACAAAATATGATTTACAAATCAATATTATTTTAATTGATAAACAATTTTTGAGGTTAGATTATTTGAGACAAGCATCCCTAAAATAAATACTTGGGGTTTAAAGCGCTCACCCTTGTCTCGCCCTTTAAAGTCATAAATTACTAGTCGCAAAGGCGGGACCAGGTGTCGAGATTTACAATACCTTCATGGTAAGGGTACCCTGCACCCCTATGTACAGCTATGTGCTTGCATACAAATCATATGTGCTTCTCCCAACGGTTTGCAATCATTCAGAACAAGTTTCGCATTTGACCTAGCATTTTCTTGTAGTGTATCGCAAACGCTACTTAACAACAATTGAAAAACTCTGTAGCGTCTCGTGTTAACGACGATTGCAAAGATTTGTCAATTGCTTCAATCCACCCAAGTGTCCTGAATTTCACAACGATAAAGGAAAATGTTTCGGATTTTTGAAAACTGTGTTCTCATCCAACTCTAGATTGTTTATCTGTCGTAACTTTGCATTTTAATTGTTTACAAATACACATGTGTTAACGTGTTGTGTGACCTGTCCTTGGTGAAAGAATTTTATCAAACAAAATATTTTGGTCTGCATTTCTTCCCATTAGAGTCACAAGTTGATACTTTCCTCTTCATATCAGTCCAGAATAATCTCAGAAGCTTCGGCGGTTAAAAAACGAGATACTGATCTTTGCTTCTGCTTTGCAAAAATTCTTGTTGGGCATCATCATCGCGACCCGGAAGAAACCAAACCAACCGATTTGATTCTTTTCAAATAAGTGAATTAATATTCTAACACGAGTTTTTTTGATAAAACGCGACCACTATCAGCTGTAGTACAGTGGTAAGGGGGGCCAACAATAACCGATTAGAGGGAACATAACCGTTGTGAGCAGCTGCACTAGATTGAAAGCTTCCATTGTGATTTTCAGCGCGTTTTGATTTGATTTCGCGATGATACACATTTACTCGATTTTCGTTGTATAGCCGGCCGTAAAGATCTCATTTTCTATTGATGATAGTTTCCTTTGGAACTTTTAAATTAATTCTAAAATTGAGTCGAGTTCAACGATCGTGATTCTCATTAGACACCTAATCAACAGCGACGAAGAAATTTCCCCGGTGTGATTTAAAATGTTTGTGTTTGATAACAAAACACTTACATAACTCGGATTAAATACTCAATAAAGGTGTGGAGCTTATCGTGTTATTTGCTGTGACTCATCGAATCGATTAAAATAATTAACTAAAATTATTAGTGGAACGTTTTCATTGGAACTTCTTTCCGACCGCTATTTTGCATTGTCGATACTAATTAAAGCCGCGACTGACACGTGTCCGTTACTCTTTTATTCTGTTTATTCTGCTACATAAATAAATATTTGACAGGACGAAAGTCAACAAGCCGCTTACCACCGATGTTTGTATTATTGCAACCTATTGATTTCTATTCAACACTCGTGTCAATTTACTTTCCTGTTTTATTCATAATCGAGTCTTCGACCTTTCGATCGAGACACGTTGTAATCCTGCATTCACCCCACAATGTCTTGTTCACGCACGTGCCGGTATCACACGACACCCCCGACGGCCACGCTTTTGGCCACCGGAAGGATGTCCAAGTCCCTTTACGCTTCGTAACTTTACCAGAAATGGATCCCCCTGGGCCATATGGTACCGGAAAAGACGCCTCATTATCTCCAACCGTCTTCGTATTGTTCCAACCGAGATTCGACCAGCGATAATTAACACCTGCGCCACAACAATACAATTTTTTTCCGAATTTTGTAATTTCCCCACACTCGAGGACCTCATCGTCTACGCTCGAGCAATATGACTCAGTGCCATATGGATTTGATGGTCACAACAAAGCCAGCTGCAACCACCACATGTGCGAGGGTGACTCTTTATTTGCAGACTCGTGTCTGGCACGTGGCCACCTGGTTATTACTTTGTTGTTTC
Source organism: Tenebrio molitor (assembly GCF_963966145.1). Classification (NCBI taxonomy): domain Eukaryota; kingdom Metazoa; phylum Arthropoda; class Insecta; order Coleoptera; family Tenebrionidae; genus Tenebrio; species Tenebrio molitor. Next base: position 10,552,017 of record NC_091052.1, on the reverse strand, counting down.
CGCAAAGCTGCCGCTAAATCGTGTCCAGTAGCGATATAATGAGATGTTCCAAGCTTATCTCTTGATTCGAGGCCATCGGAGACTTCTCACAAAGAATCGCGAGAAAATGATGATCGAGTTGTAAAAAATGTTAATCTAAGCATTACACGAACGGTAAATAATTACGAAATGGACATAAAATAATTGGGTAGTGCTTGGTTTGCTTTCCAAATATGTACTCTTGCAATTGTTCGCATGATAAAAATATTTTCATTTGCATGCGAATAATAATTGAAAGTTTCGTTTGAATGTTAATTTAAAAAGCTGCAACACGAATATGTTTACGTGCTGGTATTTAAACACGCGGTAAATACTAAGGACATCACAAACGGGATAACTCTTTCCTGTACGAAGTGCTTGTTTCTCAACCAAGTAACCACTTCAACTCACTAATAATGGCCAACTCGTCGCTATACAATAATCTAAAAAATATTTTACGCTAGTCTTTAAACAGATTCGTAGAATTATGTACTGTTGTACAACTTGTAAAATTCACTGCTGTTAACTACAATAAACCGATTTAACTCTTTTACATTGTGCTGCACACGACTGTAACTGTTTCTATAATTTGAAATTCCTATCGCTCCACTCCAAAATATGATTGTGAAAAATTGTCACCAAAATAAGCAGCGCTTCTGGTTTTGTCAACACAGCAACTGTCAATATTGTCACTGTTAAGTGGCCACCGCTGTGCCAACACTCACACATCCTTCTAATTATTTTTTTTTAATTTGCATTTTATTTTCAGCGACTGCACTATCAGATTTCTGCAATTTTAGAGGCCAAAGAAATACTACACTTGCGTAACACGCACCATTTCTATTGTCGGCGTCAGGGACGCGCAGAAAATGAGTAAAGTCATTGCGAATTAAAACCAAACTTGATTAAATTGTTATTTCGTGAATCGGATGGGTTGACATGTTATCTAACACCATCTAACATTGAGTCAACAATGAAATTTGATTATGTAACGGCGTGGATTGATCATTTGATCAAATTATGGGAGACCGTGATTGCCGTTAATCTTGGAACTGCACGCTAAGAAGTCTTGTAGGAATGCCTCATCCAGGAAATTAACAGTGGTTAAAAGAATGGAACAAAAAGCGCTGCGCTTAATTTATCTAATGTGACAAGAGGTGATGTGAGAGTGGGACTCGACAAGGAAGAATTCACAGTTCTTGCAGTTTTTCTGAGTCATTATGATATTACCTACTATAAGTTCAGTAATGACCCCAGATTTTTAACAATATTAGATAACACCAGTCAAAAAAATACCGTGTTTGGAAAAATGTTTTACCTAGTTTTGTCAATAAATCTGATAAAACGTGTTTGTGTGCTTTACTATTTTTAATATGTACTCGTATGTACATATTTGAATTGATCATTGATTTAGGGGCGTAGGTATTTTTAGGTTTCAAGTGGCATCGCATCTGGTTTTTGAAAACCACTTGACTAATAATTATGGCCCCATTAGTCTAATCGGACGATTTGACTGCAACTGCCTCGTCCACCACTTTCCAAATTTGGACAAGTAAAAATATGTGTTTTATCTATTTTCTGATGCATTTGATACGGTTTTCAATATAGATAACACGAATTTCGAAATACGTACATTCCTCAAAGTTTGTCACAATTTGGTTGCGAAATTATATGAGAAAAACCCGATGGTTTAGAACAAAAATAATTAGGGTAAGATGGCGTGAAAGCAACGATCGTGAACCTCAAGGTCGCAGTCAAGTTGAAGAGCGCAATAATTTGTTTATGAGTCGAATTTGTAAAATCACATCCTTAAGCCAGCGCATTACTGTTATTCGCATAATTGATGGCCACAATTAAGTAATTATAACTTTACGACATGTGAAGATTCGGCTTTGAAGTCCGAAATTATGAAACAGGTTTGCAATATGTGGTCTTCAATCCGGAAACATTGCAAACAAACGATTTTGCACCTGAGAAATTACTGAGTAAAGTGACTAAGTACAATTAGACTTCCTTTGTATGGAAAACAGTCGATCTAATGCAATTATAAAACCATAAAGCAAAAACACTGAATAATTAATAAACCTTGAGATGATTAAGTCTTTTTATTCGTGATTTGTAACCTTTGCATGACGATAGTTTCCGCGGAATCGGTTTCAGCGTGACTCGTCTCAGGTTGAATCATTAGATGCTGGGACACAACACAAGAAAAATATTTGTCTTGAGTTTCAACTGTCTATCGGTTGCAACAGTGCAACAAAAGCGACTTTAGTTTTATGATACGTTTGATTGTTGGTCTCTTGCTTGATAATAACATTTCTTGGCGACCTTAACATCACACTGTACGGTTTTCCATCACCTCGTGATGATACTTATCAAAGGAATTTACGCGAGTAACTTGATGCTTGTCTCTTTAAAATAAAACAAAGTTGGAGTTTGTGTTGTTAGTGTGAATTTGTGTTTAATTAATAAGTAGTAAAACTGAGTAACAGTAGTGACTTTTTCAATGGCAAATTCCATCTAACAATTTGTTCTGCATCCGTACCTGCGTCACTTTATTTTGTGGTTTCTTTTGAAAGTCGAATGATAAATTGCGAATTGATGAGCGTTTCAAATTTCGTTTACCATTTGTGGGTAATGGAATTAGACGTTTAATATTCATAAGGTATAATTAATGCGGGCTATTCGAACGAAAAAAGAAACTGCCGGTGAAATTGTTGCGAACTCGACAATATCAAATTTCTGGGTAAGATAACGCAAATATATTTGAAATGTGTCGGCAAAGGCAATAAAAATGAATCAAATCTGTGGAAGAAATCTTCCACAAGAAAGTGTCACAAAACTCACGTTTTAATTCGTTCTAATCCAATGGTTCAGTGTCACCTTTTCAAAACATGGTCCAAGATTGTTATGCACTTCACACAATAATTTTATAAGTTGCGGTGGGCACGTTCAAATTTGTATTCGACGCGTTTGCATTTAACTAACTCGCGCGTTGCTCCAACAACTCATGAGTGGGGAATTTCTTGACAGAAGGGGACGAATTACGGCTTGTGATTGGACTAGCTGGATGTCCTGCAGCCTGACAACTTGAAATTTCATAATAAAGCTTTGCAAGTCTGGGTTTTATACCAACACTGCAACAAACTGTATAATCCGGCGCCACAATTCTATTCAGATTTTCTAGAAATTTGTTATGGGAAATTCCCCCTGCTGGCACCTACCCTCGGAAAAGGATTATAAAATCCAGGTAGAAAATGTACATTCGGTGCATACCCAAATGACTTTTGCTAGTTTGCAGTCAGCCAAGAGATTTTGTATAATTTTCATATTTTAGTATACTTCGTCCAGCGAGAGATTGGGAGATTTTATGCACTAGAATACATTAATTAGAGCATAATTTCAGGGCAAAAATGTTACGGCTTAAAGGATATATTTCAAATTTTACGTATGCTAGGTAGAATTTAATGATTTTTATGTCAATTAATCTCTCGCTGGACAAACTATATTTTAGTGCGTCTCACCGCAACCCACAATTCGCAGGTGCTTCCAGAAATAAATCCCCACAGATTATTTATTTTTAAGGTCGCGAACCTGCACTCGATGTCGCAACTCGTGGGCAACCAGTTCATTTCCATTTTTACATCTGGAGAATGTTAAAAATGAAGCGACGCTCCCCGTTGATTGAGCTTCTTGAAAACAAATCCAGCCCAGCAAATAAACTTTCCAGTCAACAACCCTCCACCATTTTTGGCGCTTTTCACCACACCCAAAGACTCTTTTCCGGTGGTTTCGGTGCAGTTTCGCCGCGTGAGCCAATCCCGTTCTGTGCTGGTTGATTTTTAAGAAATATTTTCATCGACGGTGGTTCTGCTAGCATGCGCCACGTGACTTTCAGATGCTTTTTACCAGTCTGATCTAATTTTGGCGAGTACCGACGTCGAGGCGCTGTCGACGTCTTCCAATTCACGGTTCTGTTGAATCCAGATGAAGTGTTTACCGAATAATTTCGATAATTAATGGAAGGAGAAAGATTCCAGTGGTAGGTTCAGCAGCGCACGATACACCCGATATTGCACAGGTAAATATTGAAAATCGCTTGTTTACGCTTTATTTCCGCCCAGCTTATTTATTAATGATCGACCGTGAATAGTCCACTTGATTTTCGATGCTCTTCGCTATCATTTTTCTGTCAGCGCTTCATCTGGCTCGCGGAAAACTTGTCATCGAGGCGTTTAATTTGAAAAAGTGCGCTGAGTTAGGGACCAAGGTCTCTGAGGTATATAAAGTTCGTGTTCTTGATAGACAGTATTTTTAGTACGAAATCCCGTAACAATGATGACTGGAGCTGTTTACAAAAATTTATAATTTGTTGCAGATTCCTCGAGCATGATTCGTGTAGACGAGACTGACCCCGTCGGTGGTGAGTATTATTTTTAAAAAGCTCCCCACGCGCGTGTTTTGGATCAAATTTTTCATATTCCAAATCGCTTCCAAAATAAATCGTCGACTCGGTATTTCCGTCCATTTTGTCCATTTCCACGGAATGTGGAAAACAAATCAATTTCTGGTCGACCACATTCCAATTTCGATCACTGAAATGTTTCAATGTTATTTGCAATAAAACACGTGGCATTAAATTGATACTAATGGGATATGCCAACAATGCATTGCAGATTGAGAAAGAGATTTTCTTTGTTCAAAGTTTTTGGCACACGACGTAACGGCCGCCTGTCTAATTAGGTTGTTAAAAAAGTTCAAATTTTCCAAATTCTTCTGGCGTGACACAAATCCATCTGTCTGAATTTTGACGCCTTTGAAAATTCTCTCGTTAACAAAAGGAAGAAGAAAATGACGAAAGAAAGTGGCCGTGAACCGTGACATTAAGAATAGAGATTTGGCAGTGCAGGTATCGATTGAAGGCGCATCTTGTTTTGTAAACAGATCATTCACAACAACCAAGCTGTCTCGTTTAATTATCTGTTGCGACAACTTTTTCTTGGGAAACGTCGCACACCTAGACCTACATCTTTTTTGGGAAGAATTTTAGGGCACTAAAAGAAACCAGGCCACATCAGTCTGTTCTACTCCATTCTTTAAACCTGACGCCACTATAACTCTACCTCGCCCTAAGCGTTTGGTTTTCACAAATTTTCATTCAGGCACGCGGCCAGTTGGCGCCTCCTCAATTTCGAAACACTGTTGCACAACTCCATTCACACCAATTACATTTGCAGAGGTCCAATTAAGCTTCCCCTACAGAGACGTGCACATCCAGAGGGGCGTCGACCCCAAAGAGTTGTACGACTTGGAGACGGAAGTCGGACGGTAAAAGCACAACCCACAAATTTGAGTATTCTGACTGGTTCGTTGCAGCGGCAAGTTTGGTACGGTGTACAAGTGCCGCGAGAAGGCCTCAGGTTTGCAACTGGCAGCGAAATTTATAGCGGTCCCGAAGAAGGAAGACCGCAGAAATGTGGAGCGAGAGGTGGACATCATGAAGACGCTCCAACACCCGAGACTCATCCAGTTGTACGATGCTTTCGAAAACGGAAAAGTTATGTGCGTTATTTTGGAATTGTGAGTGGATTTTGCGTTTTGACTTGGTGCTAGGCCAGATTTTGCAGGATCGAAGGAGGGGAACTGTTCGAGAGAGTCATCGATGATGATTTTGTGCTGACGGAGAAGAGTTGCACGGTTTTCATGAGACAAATCTGCGAGGGAATAGATTTCATCCACAAGGAAAGAATTCTGCATCTGGACATGAAGCCCGAGAACATTCTTTGCTTGACCAGAACGGGCAACAGGATAAAGATAATCGATTTTGGTTTAGCTAGACGTTTCGATCCAGGCAAAAAGTTGCAAGTACTGTTCGGTACTCCCGAGTTCGTGGCGCCTGAAGTGGTCAATTTTGACACTATCGGATTTGGGACTGACATGTGGTCGGTCGGTGTTATCTGCTACGTCTTGTAAGCACTTAATGAGTTTAGTATGAGAGAGGCATCAATCTGTTGCAGGTTGTCTGGATTGTCTCCATTTATGGGTGCCACAGATGTGGAGACCATGGCCAACGTGACCATCGCCAAATACGACTTCGACGACGAAGCTTTCGTGGAGATTTCGGACAACGCCAAAGACTTCATCAGGAGGCTTTTGCACAAGGACGTCAAGTGAGTATCTTTGAGAACACTTGTTTGCACTCTTTTCCTTGGCGAATGCGGGAAAAGCATGACAAAGACCCAAATTAGATGGCCGATCGACTAACTTGATTTTGACTGTTTGGGAATCGTTTGCATGCTTTTTGCCCCCATTAATCGTACTAACCGGGTCTTTGTCCTTGCAGCCAAAGAATGTCGGCTGAAGAGTGTCTAAACCACGAGTGGTTAAAGCGAAAAAAGACGACCATGCCGAGATCGTCGTCGATGGACGTGACCAAAGACAACTTGAGGCAATTCGTTGAGCGTTGGAACGAGCACCCAAACTCGCCTTACGTTTTCGAAATAACCTCCCACCTCATCTCGCCCACGTGTTCGGGGGGCCATCAATTATCCGATTCGTTACATTCGCTGGTGGGGATGTCGCCTTCACCTTGTGGATCTTTGGCATCTTCTCCTGGATCTGACAATGCCTTCCTGACGATTGACATGAATAACGATCTGCTGATGCCTCCGACGCTAGATCACCTGCGCAGGTCCTCCGACAGCACTTGCATTCTCAAAGGTCCTGACGTGACCGAGCGCATCAATCTAGCCGAAGAGATTCGCAAACTCTCCGACAAACTATTCCAACTGTCGAACATGTCGACGTCCGTTACGAACGACTCTTTCGACGAGTTTTCCTTACCCACGATCATACCGGCCAGAAAAGAACCTCCGAACCATTCCGTCGTTGAAAGAAGCATCCCGATCACGATCGAGAGCTCGCCCGGATTGCCCAGAGACCATCCGGAGAGTGTCAACTGTGGCGTTCCTTGGAGAAGGACAAAATACAGACTGAACCACATGAGCAGAGACGTACCGCTGATGACCAAGAACTCGCACACACCTTTTAACGGTTTTGAGCCGTTCAACCAATACGACAGCGTCAACAATAATAGTTCCAGTCCGGACGGAACCAAAAATTTGTTATTGAGACTGCTCGAACAGTGGGACGGACCGCACGGTCCGGTCAGACCTAATGCTAGACATGGATCGGTTTCGACGGAATGGAGCGAGATTGACTCCTTGGGGCAAAGATCCATCAGCACGCTGAACAGTTTTTTCCAGTCTAGGGCCACCAATAAAAAAATCACCGGTTTTCATAATCAACAGTAACACTAACACAGTTCTTTTAAGTCTGTATCTTACTAACGCTTGCATTTTGTTTTGGCTGTTACTTTTGCACTATGTTTTAAGCCGAACTTAAGTACTTCGGTTCCAGTAGTCAGTAAGAACAACAGCGATCACATTTCAGGACCATACACATAAGAAATAGTCGTTTAGGACTAGGTTAGTTTTTTTTAATTTTCTAATTTACTTAACCACATTTTGTTTTTTCTTCTGTGATGTCATTGCTGTTGTTACGTACATATTTATCGCCCCCCGATGTATACCACTTTAGATATTATTGGATTTATCGTTGTCCTAATGCTTATGAGAAGTCGGTTTCGTAAACACACAATTCTAAAAATGAATGCAAATATTTTGCGCACTTATATTCCAAACAAAAAATGTAGAACGCCGTATCTCTGTTTATTTGTTCTTGTTTTCAGTTTTCTCAGATGAAAGAAAAAAGTCGTTTTGGATGTAAACATAGTTACAGATGTTACGTAAAATATTTGGCGTAATTTGTTTTTTGAAATTGGTTCAACAGTTCGAAAAGTAAATGACAGTCATCGGGCAAACAGAGCCGGAAGTGGATCACGTTTTGATTCCACATTATAAACATAGAAGAGAAACTAATTAATAACGGAACTGAACTTGTCATAAGCTCACGCGAACAGCAAGCAACAAAAATTGGTGCTTTTAAATTTAGTAAAAATTACGCATTTCACAATTTTTATTATTAATAATTGGGACCAGCAGACTATTTTAAAGTTAAATGTTTGAATGTATGTAGGTGTCACCGTTGAATAAAAACCGACATAGTAAAGTCTAAAATAAGTAATTTTCATAACAAAATGTCCCTTCTTTCAAGAGGTATTCCGCCGCCAAACTTTTGTCCATCCCAAATATTTCCACTGTCCAGTCAGCATTACCAAATAAATAAACTAAAAATAGCAAGCACAACATTGCGTTTATCACAGTATATGTATGATTATTTTTTCTAAACTATACAGTAGTAAAAATTCTTAATAAATTGGCAGAAAATAACGGTAATTACGTAAATAAAAGTAATAACTGACGAAGTTAAAAGAATATTAGAAATAAAGATTATTACATCTCATTTTAATGGCTTGCCTTTGAATTGTGTCTCCCCTAGTGGGTGTTTAACGGTCAAACGTTACGTCAGCAAGTCATAACAACATATCTAAAACGATTACATTTTTTTTAAACGGCCTGAAATTCATTCATTACAGCCACATCAAATTATTAAATCATCAAACACTTGTGTGCCAGATTAAAGAAATCGTTGGCATGAGGCACTAATTGGATGAATTTCTAAATTCCATGTTAAAATATCGCTGCTGATAAATTTGAACATTTTTAGAGAGAGAATGACTTCAGTTGAAGCACTGGAACATCCCTGGTTGTCCATGTTAACTGTACATCCAGAAATGGAGCTCAGTAAATCAAAATTGAAAAGATACGTCATTAAAAAGCGTTGGGTAAAAGCCGTCAATACGATCATAGCTTTGAAGAGAATGGGCGCAAAAATCGATACTGGTTTAGTTTAAATATTCATTTAGTTGGAAACAATTCTAGTCATGCAAATTCCCTTCATAATCAGTTAATCACATATATTTTTAATTTAAAGTTATCGTTAATTGTAAATGTGTACTGAATAATTCCCTGTTACATGAAAACTTATGTAATTATATTTTTTTGTGAAAAATAAATTTACGTTGGTTTATTTCAATTAGATTTTATTAGAAATAAGAAAATTTTATGTATCTTAGTGTGACACATCAACTTAACGGTACGATTTCTGGTAGCGAGCACGCGCACCTGGACCACCGAATTTCTTGGGCTCGCAACGGCGGGGATCTGCTACCAACAAAGTACGGTCATATTGGATAAGAATGTCCTTCAATTCCTTTTTGGAAGCTTCATCCACATCTAAAACAATTCTCAATGTACATTACACAGAAAAAAAAAACACACTTTGGCACTTACATTTTTGGTAGTATGCTACCAAAGCTTTTGAAATCGCTTGTCTGATGGCATAAATTTGAGAGACGTGACCGCCACCGTTTACGCGGACTCGGATGTCAACCGCGGAAAATTTGTCCTTAAAAATAAATAAAATATCAGACTAAACATTCACCTACTTTTTGTTACTGCAATGAAAAAACAAAAAAATCAGATAAAAAATTATTTCATCTGCAAACACATCAATTTCGGGATAAACCATCATCATACAACAATTCCAGACTTTGGTTTACAATCTTTGAAAAAAATTACCTTGCCCAAGAGTAAAATGGGTTCTTGCAACTTATCTTGCAACATTTTTGGTTCAACCTGACTCAAGGGGCGTCCATTTACCCTTAAAATGCCTCTACCGCGCTTACAATAAGCTACAGCAGTAGCTGATTTCTAAAAAATGCAAAATTTGTTATGCACAAATGTATACACGTGTGGTTTTATAGGTTAGGCCGCCCTTACCTTTCGGCCAAAAACTTGAACCGAATGAATTGGCTCTTTCTTCGGCTAAAAAACAAAGTAATATTAAAAAATCCAACAAATTATGTTTAATAATCACTACTTTGTCCGAAAATACCTTTTGTAAGGTGGGATTCATCTTGCTCGAATTGACACAACTTGTAAAAGGAAATTAATGGCCGCGAATGACAATTGACAGTCGACTGAAATAGTCAAAAGGAGCTCCGGAACCTTATTAAATTGTGTAAAAAGGATATTAAAATATGTACGATAAATTACAGGACACTAAAAAATTTAATAAAACCTAGTTCATAGAATTCACTGATCCGTTTCTTAAATAATATTAAAAACATTTGTTGATTTGAACGGAAGGTCAAGTGGGACGAAGCGCGGGTATTTTAAAAATTCAAAATTATATCCTTGATCTTGTAAGGAATAAACGTCAAATTACATACGGGAAATTATATTATTTTAACTTGTTCAAGTTACAGGATAGATTATATAAAGATACAATATATAAAACATAAACAATATAACATGATAAAATAACAATTACGAAAAGTTTAGCACCAAAAATTTCGACGTTTTTTAAAATCTCTTAAGATTATATGTAGTTATTACATCACAACTGGCATAAGAATGTTTTATTTGACATGTAACCTTGATATTTAATTAAATTTAAAATGCATCAGGTTTCTAACCATTGCAGGCCCATTCCAGAGTCCATTCAACATTAAATTCCAATATAGGGGAGGCATCAATGTTTTCTTCAAGAAATACATACTGTGCATTTCTTTATCTTGACTAAAAGGAAATGTTTCCAGAGGTGTCAAATTATAATCAAATTCCGCCAAAATGCATTTGTTATAACCAGTTACCAACGGACATGAGGCGTAACCGTCGTAGTTAGCAGTTGGAGGCTTTGCTTCCATTACTGCTTGCAAATTCTTGAAAATAACTTGACACTGAGCAGCTGAAAGTAGTCATTTTAACAAGACATTTAATATTTAGGAACGAATTTACCCGCAGCTGCGGCTGTTTTAGAGTTTGGTGAAGAGCTACAATCTCCTATTGCAAAAACATTGGCAAACTTGGTACTCTGCAGAGTAAGTTTGTCGACGTCGACAAATCCTGCTTCGTTGGTCAAGTCGCGACATTCTCTCAGTGCCGGTGGTGTACTCATAGGAGGTGTAACATGTAACATAGAATACTACAACTTAAATGTCATAACTGTACAAGTGGGTAACAATCTCACTTGAAATGTTGTCACTTCATGTGGTTTGTCTAAATTCTGGAAAATCGCCTCTTTCTTGTCAGGCTTGATTTCAATTAAGTTGGTTCTTAAATTGACGTTTATGTTGCGTCCCTCACACACTTTCCACAAAGCGTCCGCATATTTTTTAACACCAAAGATTACAGCAAGAGATGTGTTGTAAATTACATTGGCTTTGTCTCTTTTTCCCACCTAAATATAAATACACAATATAAAAAATCAAAATTTTTGTTTTATCAATAAAAATACCTTTCTCAGATAATGGTCTGTGAGGTAACAGATTTTTTGTGGCGCCCCCGGACATTTAACTGGTGTATTTGGATAAGTAAAAATCGCATTTCCTTCTTTAAAGTTTTGCAAGCTCTTATACGTCGTCTCTACATACTTATCAGAATAATTGGAACAGACACCAGTGTCACCTTTTAATGCCTCAACTAAGCCTGGAATCTAATTCCAACAGTTACTTAAGTCTGGATTGTTAAACATACTGACTTTGTCATAATCTGTCTGTAGACCAGTTGCCACTAGTAAAAAATCGTACTGGATTACGTCCCCCTTCTCTGTTACCACAGAATTTGAGTTGGGACTGAACTCCGCGGCTTTATCTTGCAGCCAAACTGCGTTCTTTGGAAGCACATCTTTCGTGTTCTTTCTAGCGTCAGAAAGAGTGGAAATACCTCCTCCAACGAGGGTGAACAAGGGTTGATAATAGTGGTTGTGACTTGGTTCCAAAATAATCAGTTCATTTTTCTTAAGAACTTTGCTCAACTTTGCGGCTGTGGCACACCCACCTGTGCCTCCGCCCACAACCAAAACCTTACAGCTAAAGTTGTTCTTATTTATACACAGAAATGTTGGGAAAGTGCAAACCTACCTGTGCTTCGCGCTGTTTAATTTTGCAGTCGAAAAATATCGTTTTGAGACGCGTGAAAAATTTGTATTCAAATGCAACATAAAATTCATTTTGCCTACACCGCTTCTACAAATTAATACAGAACGGTTCGTTATTGATGATAATGTGGAATGATTGTTTACAAATGTCGTTTTTCGGATAATTAACAGTCTTATGGTTCAAGATTATATTATATTAATCAATAAAATCAATATGTATGCCACCACAAAAATTAATAGACACAGATTAGTAACGAACGCGGTTGACAAGATTATTTCGGGATTAACTTGATCTTATCAGTCTATTTAAATGCAATACACGTTGTGGTAGGCACTTGATATTTTTATTATCGTGAAAAATTAAGTGGTGGAGGTAGAAAGTCAATTTGAGGTCGATTATTTGTTAATTGGTTACTCACACAATTATCAATGAATTTTAGTGCACTTTGTTAGTTGAATTATGTGGTTTTTTCCTACATGAACTTATGACTAAAGACAAACATAATAAAGAGAAAAAAAGGAATGGAGAAAGTTAAACACATCTTAGATAACTGGCCTTGAGCTAGTCGATTTCTCCAAAATTCAACAAAATCAACAAGCCTGATTTTAGAAGCTTAATACTGTTTTGGTAAATTACATGAAAATTGTTTGCAGTGAGTAAAAAATTGAAAAATTTCGGTCATGTTCCCTAACCTATAGGAGTATAAGAAAATTGCTTCCTTTTAAGTTAGAATTAAAATGTATATTGACCGAGTGCTGCTAATAATCAAATTAATCAATAAGCTTTTTACTTGAAGTAAAATTATTGTTCTAATCAAAAATTGTCTAAGGAAATTTTACTCACCAAATTAAAACTTGCCGCCTGTCATTTTTATGATTTTTATTGTGTTTTTGGTGAATTTCGTGTGGTAAGTTTGGTACCCTTAGGCAAAATCTTTCTTCCTTCTCTAGCGCAAGAATTTTAACATTTTTTCTTTCACTTTTAAGCAGAGCAAATTTTTGACAATTGACAATTGACAGTTTGACAAAAGAACCGAACCGCGGCGAAGTATTTATTGGAAACAATCTCAAATACAGTAAAAAGCGTCAATAAATAAGCCAAAATGGTAAGTAAAACTTCATTTTCATTAGTAAAGTATTAATCGCATGTGGATACTTTACAAGACATACTATTTTTCACCTAAAACATATAAATAAGAACCAGGTGTGTCATGGTCTCACCCGGCGAACCCACGTGCAGTGCTGATAACGATATTTTTTGCTTTTAGGTGTCTTTAAATCCAGTTCGAGTATTAAAACATGAAGCGGAAGAAGAAAAGGCGGAAATCGCTCGTTTGTCTAGTTTTGTAGGGGCCATTGCTATTGGAGATTTGATTAAAACTACATTGGGCCCGAAAGGAATGGACAAGATACTAATTTCGAGCGGTAGGAACGCGGGACAAGTGGAAGTGACAAATGATGGGGCTACAATATTAAAGTCTGTAGGGGTTGACAACCCTGCAGCAAAAATCTTGGTAGATATGTCAAAAGTGCAAGATGATGAAGTTGGGGATGGTACAACCTCAGTTACTGTGTTTGGTAAGACTTGTTCACTTTTTTTAAATAATTGAAGATAGCAGTATAATAAATAAAACAAATAATGAGAATATTGAGTTTGCCTTTATTTATCACTTTTGTATAAAAGCACATTGTCCGCCATTTTGAAAAAAAATATATGTTAAACCTGTTGTGGGGTAAAGAATGTTATAAAACTACACAGTGGTTACGAAAATTTGTTATCTTGTATTAATTTTGTTAGTTGTGCGCATGATGGTGATGCGCATTATGTATGACACGATCGCGTGAACAAAAATACGAATGAAAACACTTGAAGGAGTGAAAGTAACATTTTTTTAAATTTGTTTGCTGTAACTTGTAACTTTTCAAAAACAAATACAAAAACGGAGAAGTAGACTTTGAAGAGAGCGTTTTGTTGCAGCCGCGGAGCTGTTGAAGGAAGCGGAAAAACTAATCGACCAAAAAATCCATCCTCAAACCATCATCGCCGGTTGGCGCGTCGCAGTGGAAGTTGCACGCAAAGCTCTTTTAGACGCGTCCGCTGACAACAGCGCCAACTCAGAAAAGTTCCGCGAGGATCTGATGAACATCGCCAGGACGACTCTCAGTTCGAAGATCTTGTCCCAACACAAGGAACACTTCGCTAAATTGGCCGTCGACGCTGTTGTTCGTCTTAAAGGATCTGGAGACTTGCAAGCCATTCAACTGATCAAAAAAACTGGAGGAACATTGGAAGACTCGTTCTTGGACGAAGGTTTTCTCCTCGATAAAAAACCAGGAGTCCACCAGCCGAAACGCGTAGAAAATGCGAAAATTTTAATCGCCAATACTCCAATGGACACCGACAAAATCAAAGTTTTCGGTTCCCACATCAAAGTCGACTCGATGGCGAAAATCGCCGAGCTCGAATTAGCCGAGAAAGAAAAAATGAAAGACAAAGTTAACAAGATCTTGAAACACAACTCGAACGTCTTCATCAACAGACAGTTGATTTACAATTACCCGGAACAACTGTTCGCTGACGCCGGCGTCATGGCGATCGAGCACGCCGACTTCGACGGCATCGAGCGCTTGGCCTTGGTCACCGGAGGCGAGATCGCCTCGACTTTCGACAATCCGGATTTAGTCAAACTAGGAAGATGCGATCTGATCGAGCAAGTCATGATAGGAGAAGACATCCTGTTGCGCTTCAGCGGCGTGCCTCTAGGGGAAGCTTGCACCGTGGTTATTCGCGGAGCAACCCAGCAAATCATCGACGAAGCCGACAGATCGCTTCATGACGCACTGTGCGTCTTAGCAGCAACTGTCAAGGAGAGCAGGATCGTCTACGGTGGGGGTTGCAGCGAGACGTTGATGGCTGTGGCGGTTAGCAAGGCTGCAGCAAACACTCCAGGAAAGGAAGCTGTGGCTATGGAGGCTTTTGCGAGGGCGCTGTTGCAGCTGCCCATTATAATAGCCGACAATGCCGGTTACGATTCGGCTCAGTTGATCAGCGAATTGAAAGCTGCGCACAATAGCGGCCACAATACGGCGGGGCTCAACATGGAAACAGGCGAAAAAGGAGACATGAAAGTGTTGGGAATCACTGAATCTTTTGTTGTTAAACGCCAAGTGTTGCTTTCTGCAGCGGAAGCGGCCGAAATGATACTGCGCGTTGACAACATCATCAAAGCTGCGCCCAGAAGGCGACAGGAGGACCGAGGGATGTGTTAATTTATTTACATATAAATAATCGTATTTCTTACTATTTTAATACACTGCATTCAGTTAGTTCTTGCGCAACTAAAGGTTTTTAAGTGACTTGTATCTGACCCATTAACGAAATAAATATATCGTCATATTTGAATGTTTTTATTGGCATTATACCCTTGACACTTCTTGCTGCGAGCTTTTTAATTCTTTATCTTTAGTTACTTTTTGATAAGATACACACGCCTAAGTCTCAGAACTAGTAGTCTGTTAGCAACAATGCTATTTATCGAGTTGGTTATTCCGTTGGTTTTTATTAACATTTTCAGCGAAGTTAACACACAAAAATGTGATCTTTGCAAGGCGAGAACGTTTAGTCAAAAATTGGAAGGTATGTCTGCTGCCGGATGATTTTAGCTCTAGAAGCTTGGAATATTTTTTGTTCTTTAAAAAATTTCAGCATGTATTTGTTCGGAAAAACAATTTTGTAACAAAACTGTTAACACGTGTAGCGATTGTGGCAATTGTTTCACCATTTGGGACAAAGTTATTGAACAAAGAAAAGGTAGATCGTTTAAAAATGTGTCATCTAACCAGTTTGACAAAGATAAAGTATACAATTTCAGATGATATTGAAAGTATTTTGAGGGCCTTGGAAAAAAAATATGAGGTAGATCTAAATGAATTACGAAAGTTACTAAAGACTCTGTCTGAAGATCTTCAAAAACGGGAAAAAGAACTAAACAGACTGCGGAATTTTAGCGACAAGGTTGACAATAATATTTCCAAGGAAACTAAAGCCATAAAAAAATTAAAAGAGGATGTCCAAAAGGTTGAGGATCTTTTGAAGCTTATTGGTTCAACTAATTCTCATGAAAATTTGCTGAAACATTTGAGAGAAATTAAGAATTTGATAACAAATCTAGTGCAAAAGTTAAAAGTTAGTAATTTTAATAAACTCGTAATTATTTATTTATTTATTTATTTATTAAATTGTTCATATTTCAGAAACTAAAATTTCAAGATGACAAGGCCAATTTTCAAAATATCATTAAGAAATTAAGAGATATAAACAATCAAATATCAAAGATGAACGAGAATTTTCCTAAGATACAGAAAGATTCTTTGAATTTAGCTTTAGCCACAGAAGATGATATTCAGTTATTGAAATCAGTAATATTCAAAGTGAGTGCAAATTTACACGGTCCAGGAAAATATGTAAAACATTTTTTTGCAGTATAATGGTAGTTTTGTGAACGGCGATAAATTTCGTGAAAATTTAACTAAAAATACAGAGTGGATCGAAAGTGATTTATTGGCCTTGTTTAATATTTTAAATAATTATCAGAATGTCTCACTTGATAGCGATGAACTGATAAAAAATGCGTCAAATGTTAGGTAAAAGTGAAGATATTTTTTTATTTACTACCTAAATATTTGCATCTAATGTTTTTAGGTTCTCGGCGAATGAGACACAATTACGACTGGACCGTCTTTTGAAAGACCACAAGAAACTTGAGGATCTTCTCAAAGTGATCAAATCTGTAAGTGATTCTCAATTTTTTGTGTTCAAAATTTGTTGTTGCTGTAGCTAATAATGTTTTTGTTGAATACAGGAAATAATATTCTATCAAGATGTCAAGGATGTACAACAGAGAGTGAATTCTCTCATTAATGGCTTGAAACGTTTTAGGAGATTATTAGAGGCTTGGTACAATAAAAAAAAGCTCTACAAGGAACTGGAATTACTGAGAAAAGAAAGGAATGCATTGATCAAAAAGGAAACACAAATTAGACGTTACAGAGAAAGGATGGACAAACTGTTACAGCAAAAAGACGAATTGATTACAAAGTACGAGGTTTTGGAAAATGTAAAATCAATCAGTGAATTGGAAAATGATATAGCAGCAATGATACAAGAAATAGAAAAAATTACAAATGAGGTTACGTCTCACTGCGCTTCGTCGACATCTGCATCCCGCACTGCTTGATTAAAATAAAAATGTTAATCTCTACCGATTTTTACTTTTTCTACATGCTCGATGCTTCTTAAGTGATATAAATAATAAAAAGCAGGTACTTCCCCCTTTCCATTTCTTTTCACAAAAAAAAATGTTTTAAAAGGCCATAGCTTTCTTATTAAGTAACAATTGGTGACGAATCTTGCACCGTTGGATTGCCAAGGCGCTTTTATGAGCTAAATTATACCTACCTCATTTTTAATTTTCGAGGAAATTGCAAAAAACAAAAGTGACAGCAGAACAATGGATTCCTGTTTCAGAATGATTTATTTTAAATTAAATAAATAATGATTTCTTAAACACAGTATCGGTATTTTTCAAGCAAATTTAGTTCTGCAAGAAACAACATAAATTTGGAAACAGATAATAACAATAGAATCCTAATCTCGTGTTTTTTTTTCTCGTTGATCATTTCGAAAATGATACTCGTGTTCAGTCAACGAAATAATTTTGAAATCAATAGGTAAATAGAAACAACAAATTAAAAGAAGAATGAAAAGAACAGTTAGCCACATTTAGCTGTTTGACGTTTGAATTGACAGCTATTAAAGTTTTAGGTTATGCAAAAATTCATGTTTACGTGCATTTACGTGTATTGAACGAATGTGGTATACGTCCAACTCTAAACTTTAAATATTTTATTAATAAAACATGCATTTCAGGACCTTATTAGTGAAAATTTGACCAAGAATTTAATTTCCAAAGATGTGAAAATCTCAAACCCACGATGGTTATGCACAGAGCCCTATTTACATGGTTCATACTTCTGGTTTTTTTAATTGTTTTATCTTTGCGTTTAGAGTCTCGGACTCATTGGAATTGGTTTTTGATTTTTCTTCCCATGTGGGTTTTTGACACAATACTACTGATTGATGCGTTATTCCACATATTTGTTTTATGCAAACACGAAAACCCAAGAACATTATTTAAGAACAAAAACTTAACACTTATAGTTGTAGCGTTGTTAAAGATTGCGGCACAAATTATTCTTTGCCTAAAATTAGAATATGAATCGTTACAGCTATCTACCTACCACGTGTTAATACCATTTTGGGTTCTACTGCCCATACTTATTATAAATGTATCACTTACTTTATTTAGAAATGGAAATTCTGCTCGCTCATACTAATAATTTATTTTTTAGTGTAGGTGAAAACATAATTATGTACTAATAGCTAAGGATCAAACATATTTTTTTTAAATAATTTTTTAAAATATAGTTTACAAACGAAATATAAAAGATTTTTGCTTTATGCGTTTCTAATTCTATTTTGGTAATAACGCGCAAGCTTGTATTTGATTTGTTATTGGTCAAAAATGTATAAAATATGGTGTTTAACAAAAGAAATGCGATAATTAGAGAATGAAGTGACATACGCAATAAAATTATGTCGAATATCACAAACTACTTGCAGGGGAAATGCAAGGAAATGTGTCCTCAAGAAGAAATCAAAATGTGAGGTTAAGTAAAGTGTCTGTCGACTTCCGATAACGTTTTTATTGTAGGCGAGAAAAAGAAAAATTGTTACACATGTTGGAGATGGTTCCGGGAACTGAAAAGAGTAAATTTCCAAAAGCAAGTAAAAAGCACATGGTGAAAGCCTTCTGTCGATCAGCTGCTGGCAAACAAATTGACAAGGAGAACAATCTGCGACCGCCGAAAGTGTTATTAAAAACCGTCAGTTACTTACTTTGCGAGTAATAATGAATTTCTGTGTGGAGCAATGTGAGTTTAAGGGTGCTGTTGCAGTGTAATCGCTACAAAAAAATTGCCTTGGCATTCTGTGTATGATTTCATCACGGATAGACTAATGGCCGTGCGGCAAGACATGGTCGTACAAAATATATCAAAAGCTGAAAGCATTACAATCCTTCAACCAATCGTACGGTTTCATGCATATGCCGCGTATAAGTTGGTGTAACATCTCAGTCGGCGTTTTTAGAATTGTACTGATTTTTTTTATAGGTTATGTCACGAAAGTGTTGCCAATTTTGACCCGACTTTGAACAACAGTCATCTTCAAGAGTGTTTGAAGCGGCTGTTGCATTTCTACGACGGTTGCAATAATTACCTGTACACAGATATCAATCCCACGTGCAACGACTACATAGTCGAGACGCGACCAGAGTTTGAAGCGCTGTATATAATATTTAATTTAGGCAATGATGAACCTCTTAGAAGAGTGTTAAGCATACCAGACAAGTGCAAGTTAGATAATGCAAAGTTTTTGTTTGATTTTTTTAAATTCATTATGTACGCTTGCAGGACTGAACTTGTAAAAAATGCCCTGAAATTGTCGCTTTGTTATAGATGCGGCAATTTTACTAGATTATGTAGGTTAATTAAAAACTTGCCGCCGTTATTAAGGGCCACGGCATCATTACACCTACCTCAAGTTAGACGGTAATAAATCGATAATAAATAATCATTATTAGACCTAAAAGTAGTCTAACGGCCTAACGCGTCCAGTCTAGTCACCTGGGGACTTGACATAACATCTGTCAAATTTGACAATTGCGCTCAAGTCTAATTTATTTTTTAGGAAAACTCTTCAAATAATGTCAACAGCTTACCACAGTAAAAACTTAGCGTTTCCCACAAAGGTTTTGAAGGATATTTTATTATATGGGACTACTGAGGAGTTGTTACAAGACTGCAAATATTATGGCATCACTGGTGACAAAGAATGTATATATTTGACAAAACAATCTTTTGATGTTACAAAAACAGCGGTAAGTTGAATGTTTTAGTTGTGAAAGACCAATCTATCATTGCGTTAACCATTTTCATTAAAATCTCAGAATATACACTTACTGTTAATTTTTTTAGGCCGCTCCGAGACACGAGTCTTTAGTTAACTCTAAATATATGGATGAAAATCTTCAGTCTATTATTTTGGGTTGACACGTCTAATTTGGACGAAAGGTATTTCATTAAAACGCCATCAACTTTTACTTAATGAAAATAAACTGTTTTTTAAATCATTTTTCGTTATTTAATCATGTTGTTTTTTTGATGTTGTGATTTATTTTCTTTTGAAATGACGTGAACAATAAGAAAACATCTTTTTTGTTCGACACTGTCAGAATTTGAGAATTTTCTCCTGTGTGAACGGATTTTGATAAATTTGACAACTTGTCAAAACGAAACGTCAAGCTAATTTTAAAGGTTTTAAGCGATTTGGAGCCTTTAAGGGGCTCGTCGAACAAAAAAACGTTGTATTCAACTCGTTCTTGTGTAATTTGGGCTTTTTTTGGCACTCGTGGACCTTTAAAACTCTCGTTTCACTCGAGTTTTAAACTGGTCCACTCATGCCAAAAAAAGCCAAAATTACACACGAACTCGTTAAATAAATAACTATTAGGCGTACGAGTTGACGGCGTCGATCAATATCGTAGTAATAATAGATGCACCGTAAAAGTTCGTTTCCTTGATGATCCGGAGATTTTTCATCTGTCATTGGGTGTGACAGTATGTCATTAAAATCAAGTTTTTGTTTTGTTTAATCGTAATTCGCCGTATTTTGTTCTGTTAATCGAGTTAATAATCAAATTGTTTAAATGGAAATGCCTGCTTCAGAGTCATTCTTGTTATTCCTTCGCCGCGTCAGGTCACCTATTGCAAATTACCAAGAACCTAGAGGCATATCAAGAGTAGAGTAAGTGACGAAATTCATGTGGAAAATTTAATTTGTCGGCAACTTTCCAGGAAATACTCTTTTACTGATCTTGTTAAGGCGTTATGCCAGCACGCCTACAACGCCACTTTGACTATTCTGACGATGTTGTACAACCTCATGCCTCTGCTTGAAGGTTTTATGTATTTGTTGCGTTTTATGTTGGACAAGTTAATAGATATTTTTGAAACGCCGAGAGCGGGAGACAAAGCTATAAAATCAGCTCTCTTTGTAGGTGAACTTGTTATTCTTTTTTTCTTACTTTATTTCATAATAAGCATCTTACTGATTCCTATAATCCATTTTACCCTCCTTTTTATTAATAAAATTTTTCGAGCGACAGTAAATTCAGAGTGATTCCATAAATTTTATATAATAAATTGTAATAAAACAATTAACAAAGAACAATTTTTAATCATTTTAAGGCGACGCAACACTCGGTCCCCTCGTACTTTGGTAAAGACAAATTATATTTTTGCTCTAGTTTACTCGGAACAAAGCGCCCGCCTAAATAATGGTACTTGCCCAGGAAAAACTGGGCGCACTGTTTGGGTGCAGTCAGTGATATTAACATTTCTGGGTTGATCCCACCATCACTGGGTCTGCCTTTTTCTATGTCCCAACCACTGGGTACATCAATGCTACAACAGGCTCTACAATTTTTCTACTTTCTTTTTTTTTTTTAATCTTTACCTTGCAATGGGCACTGACGTATTCTTCAACAAATCCATTACAGACTCAAACTCTGATCTAACTGGCGGTTTAAAACTGAAGCCAAACAAAGCATCTACAATTAATCCATATTCCTTATTTGTTTCTTCAAGTGTTGGTAATCTATTTAACAACAAAACATTCATAGAAACACATTGATGAACTAAATTATAAAAGAGTGGTTTTTCTGCTCGCTTAGGATAAAAAATCTTGGGCTTGTATCCAAACAATTTTAAGTGCCTTGCACAAACTAAACCATCTCCTCCATTATTCCCTGGCCCACAACACACAAGAATCGATTTTTTTGCCATGTGTTTCACAGAGTAGCATTTTGCTATGGCTGTAGCACAGCTCAAACCGGCAAGTTCCATCAACTGATCCACCGAAAATTTGTAGTCGTTGAACAGTTCCGTATCGATATTGATCGCCTCTTCTTGTCCCAAATAGCGCACCATTTTTGCTTGATTACAATATCCTTTTTTGATATGCGATCGACGAATAACCTGAAAAGTACATACATAACAACGAAATATAAGTAATAATGCACAATATACTGATTTAATACATTTACTGAAGAAAAACATTACAAAAGTGTGGTTACATTTATCGCTGTCAGTGAGTTATCGCTCATCTGTCAAATAGTGCGTCAATTTAAAGGCGGGAGTTTCAAAATTTTAATTCAAGTAAATATATTTTAAATTGCGAAAGATTAATATTACGAGAGATTATTCTTTCACCTGACCTCATTTAAATTGGCACCATTAAAATAATGAGTACATGAATAAATATTCGTTGATAATGTGGTCCAAAATTGTAATTATCGGGGACTTCCCAGTTGCCCTGGGCAAATTTGTTTTTTTATTGTTGAAAGCAGTTGATATTAGGTGGAGTCTGCGGTAATAAAGTGGAAGAAATGGGCTGCAGGTAGTTAGGCACCTTGATGCGGATTACACTGGAGGGAACAATTTAATTTAGAATGTAAACTTTCCACTTTTTGAATTTCCGTTGTTTCTTTACGGATGCATTAAAACTTTTAAAATCTTAAACTTAATGTTTTCTCCCGCTCTGACAATATAATTTTTCTCATTCTTCTCGTCCGGAAATGAAATACTTTTCAATTAACGTTGAAAATCGCCCAACTTCCATTTACTGCGTTAAAAGGTGTTTTAAAAATGTCGAACTCAATTTAATTAAGACCACATATCCGGACATCGTTCATCATTAAGTAAACGACTTGTCCATTAGCAAAACTTGGTCGTCGGATATTTTGATTAGAAAATGATGAACGTTGTTTTGATCAAGCATTTGAAAAATTGGGACCAATCGAGCAGCATGAATTTGTCTCATATTGCAGGATCTATCTTTTAAATTAAAATTTAATTTGCATACCTTCTACATACATTTACTATTACGAGTAGGTACATCAAAATTGAATTTACCTCTTTATACAAGAATTTAGTTTACTATCTGCCAATATTCATTTAACTAGCGGTTCAGTCTATTTGATGCGTTAAAATGCTTTGATACTCGATACATTCAATCCATGTATGCATCGTTGGAAATTTCACTGCCAAATCAAACATATTGAAATAGGACCTAATGATTCTCATTAGCTGATGGATCTATGAACATAAATATATCTGCTATCATTTAGTTATTAGCTAATTATTATTCGACAATGACTCTACAGATTAATTTGAAATGTTGAATCGAATTAAAAAAATTATAGTTTGTGATTTCATTTTTCATAATGTCGAGCAAGCATATTTCGAGAAAGAGGGTAATAGAAAATGTAAGGCGTCGTAGAAATTTGGTAGGGTGGCTATAAATTTTTATTACAATTACTTTATTGGTGGAAAAGGAGAAGGGCGAATTCACGACCAATAGTGGTCCTGTTAGGAGGGCGATAAGTACCCACTAAGTCAATAAATTCATGATAGAGATAAAGCACTATAATTTATTAAAAGAGACAATTAAAGAGCAGGAGATGGAATTGATAACAACAGATTGTCTGGTGGTAAGTTAATGTGTGGCTCTGGAGATAAACAGTTTTAAACAGAATTTCGAAACAATTCACGTAATTTCTAACTTTACCACTGAATAAAGAGCATGCTTCGCTGCCAGGTTAAACCGTGCTAATTATACAGCAACATTCCAACATTGCCAACCATACGAGTATATTAATGAAACTAAATTCAGGTTATATCTCAACCCTAATTAAGCTTTGCATAATACGTTTTCTAGGTATTTAATTTGGGGAAGGACCGATGTGGGCACGGTGTCGTTATTGCAACAATTAAATCTTCGGGAATTCATTAGACAATTTCTTGGTGTGAGATTTGTGACAGCAGTGAATTAGTAAAGTCTAGTCCGCAGCACTTAACATTGTGATTTATCACGGGAGAATCGTACCATGAAGAGTATAAAAAGCTGCTTACTGTGTGTTTGCGCTTGCTTTAATGTCATTTAATCAAGCGCTTACATTAAAGCACGTCTTCGCGCTGAAAACAATAAAAAGTTAGCGTGGAAATTGCGTTAAAAGTACACCTAACGAATCAAAAGAAAATTCAGTGTGACGGAATGTTCTGGGGAAGTTGGTTGGAATTTGAAAAAATTAAAATTACACCACTCGCTACATAAATATCACTTTGGGAAGTTTTTAAATTAAAAATTTACACTCCGTATTGAAAGTTGGGTTTATAGGGAATGCTCGAAGTGAACAAGAGAGTTTCGTCTACAACACGATAAAGGATGGGCGACTCAATTTATCCTGAAAGGAAAGTGCTGAACGTGAGGTGACCTAACCTGCATTGACCAGTCATAAATCAAATTGTAAAACAACCCTCGACCGCAGTCATTTTTCAGAACGGGGCATTAAAAAATTAAAATTCCTTGACTTCGGGCTTAACGCCAACGTTATTGATTATCCCACCGGGCAAAAAATGTTACCGATATTATTTTTTGTGTGTCTCGATTCATATTAATAAATTCAGGACGGGGTCTAATGTTTCGATTCTTCCGTCTACATTTTTTATAATCTCGAGTGACGAATATTTTGCGGCGCTTTAAAATCGGAACGATTTAGATTGTAATTGAAATTTAGTATTTCCGAAAATTACACAAAACTAGCAGACGACAAGTTAACAAAATGTTGGCGTGGAATGCAGTCGTGTGTGTTGTTTTATGCAAATTTCTGTGTTGATTTTGCGTTTTTTCGCCGCTCCACAAGTATTTTCTGAGTTAGAGTATAAACAGATTTGTGTTTATGTTTGTGCGGTAACAAATTTCGATTTTGACGTGTTCGCTCGCGATATTTA
Organism: Tenebrio molitor; assembly: GCF_963966145.1. Lineage (NCBI taxonomy): Eukaryota > Metazoa > Arthropoda > Insecta > Coleoptera > Tenebrionidae > Tenebrio > Tenebrio molitor. Next base: position 10,527,063 of record NC_091052.1, on the reverse strand, counting down.
AGGAACAAATTGGTAGGCTAGAATTGTATAAAAACTGTGTTAGCTTTTAACGACAAAGCTTTGAAAATCCCTCTGTAAAGGGTATAATATTACAATATGGCTAATATTTCACTATTGAGAAGCTCGAATCGATGTGCGCTTTTCATATCTGAGCAAACTGAAACAAGGTCTAGGTAGCAAATGTATTTGAAAGATAATTTATTCAAAATCAATTTCGTACCTCTGCTCTAAACGGAGTAGAGAATTTAAATAAGTACTACGCACAAGCCGATCCCAAACGAAATTATTCGATTTTGGACATTTTGCATTTTCACTGCCGGATAAAATTAATCTGATTAAATTTGATCGGATGCGAAAAGCACTAGGTTTGTCATGACTCTCATAATCTTTAACGTTCACTGGCGCGGATGTCGTTCTGGCGTGTTTTGTCAAATGAGGTTTAAATTTTGAAGATAAAATAAATCGTCTTAAATATGGAATGTGTTGCACGAAATCTGCTCTGTTTCTCCCTCAGGTCATTAAATTCACTTCCTAACCTCTCTTTCATTACCTTTCCACGCAAACTGTTAACATAGAATATCACACTAATTCTGCTGTAATTTGCTCAGTTTGCCTGCCCCACTTCGCTCATTGTATGCGAAATTATGTATACCCCATCATTTCGATCTGTTTTTGTCGTTTCCTCCTCAAGCATCGATCCAATACACCAAACAATATCGGAATTAGCACACAAATCTGCCTCCAAATACTTAGGTAATGACTGAACGAACGCCTCGAGAAAGGCTCTCCTAAACAAGATTTTCTAATTAGCAACTGGAGAGGCAATTTTTGTTCAAGCAAGTACAATTCCTTCAACGACGCTTGTTTGGCTTATATTTTCCAGTCTACTGTTAAATTTGGCCCAGAACTAGAGGTTGTCCTGATTATGAATTTAATGAACACATAAAACCCATCATGCTAATTGTATAAGCTTTGTTAAGATTTTTACACCGCCGTTACTCACCAGAATTGTTATTTAAAGGAAAACGAAGCTAGAGCGTTTCGTTGCAGTTTTCTAACACAAGATTATATCACCATTGAAGCGTATGTGAATTTAAAGCTTTTTCGAGCAACTTTATTAGTATATAAAATGTTTTTTTAGCGCAGAGAAAATTGGGAACATCTAAACAAATGTCCAACATTTTTTGCTGTATTGCTATATCGATTTTCTTTTGTTATAGTGTACTTTTTTACATCCTAGTTGGCTGTGATTTATAGTATGTGTATAAAATTGCCGCCCCGTCTGATTTTGTAAATTTGACATTTGACAGTTCACACTTGTCACTTTGCAGTTTTCATTGTTCAGCATTTTTTAAGTGTTAAATTAAGGTGTCCTAAGTTCATTGCTAAAGCAAAAGAGCTTTCTCCAAGACTGTCACGTACTATCGCGGCCAAAATACTTTGGTAGTCACTTTTTGACACTTCAAATGTAAATCAAGTATTAATGTCAATATACATGACAATTTCAAATTATTCTTGTCAAAAATATGGCACCTTCAGTTTTTGATAAATATAGAATCGTCTTACTTGCTTCTGAACGTTGTCCAAACCGCGACCATGTTGATCTTTTGCTTTTGAACCCTGCCTCGCAGCTGGGATTTACCCCACCCGTATGACACTGACAGATTAAAATAATTTTGACAGTAGTAAAAAATAAGGTTAAACATTCTAAAGTTTGCTTTACAATTGAATGTCATTTATGTCACATTGACGACCAAAGTATTTTGGCCGCGATAGTACTACAGTGATAGTACCTACACGACGTTGGCTACTGTAGTAGGTCAGTACAGTTGCGGAATTAAAATTTCGGGCACTATTGTCAATGTCATGATATAAACTCTAAAACAACCTTTTCGTTAATAACCTTATTTTTTACTCTTGTCATGTTTTTGTCTTTTTGGCATTCAAAAATTGTCATTTGTGGCATAATAACGGGTAGGCAACATATCAAAGCGATGATTTAATTACACTCAGTGCAACTAACTGAAATCTCAAAATTCAAAATTGATTGGGTGATTGACACAGAAAAGTTTAATTTTTGAATGTCAGTCATGATGACAGTAGAAGGTGCTTTACAGAGATTTTGTTGAAGTGACAAAAAAATAGTGCCCGAAATTTTAATTCCGCAACTGTACATAGCTGACACTTTATTCACATCTAAAAACGTAAATATTTTCTTATTCATGCAAAAATGAGAATGGTTTAGGTGTTTCCTGAAATAAAATACCCTTAGGTAATGTAATCAATTTTTCAGTAAAATTTTAATCAGTATAATAATAACTATGTATTTTAACGATTTTTAGATGTTCCGAATTCCCCCTGTGCCAGAAGTAACATTTTATGTACTACTAAGTTTCCTTTCAATTCTTTTCAAACGCCCCAAAATTGAAGGGTTGTTAGAATGCCATCCAGATTTTATCCGTGATGCGCATGTAAAATGTTTTCTAAATCTATCAAAAGTGCATTTGTAAAATCCACTCAAATCGGAAATCTGATGTGATATGATATCGATGTCGTGGGGACTTCCACACCTCGCAGCATGAAATGGAATGGATTAGGAATGAATATTTGAGAAGTTTCTTCAAGTAAAATGCTATTTTGGGAGCCACAGATACACGAGGGAAATACAAAAGTTAGTGTCAATTTCACAAGGCGACGTCTTTGCGGTTATACACGTTTCAATGGATCTTCAACAGGAGACCCTTTTCGTACACACTTTGTTACATATTTATGGAATTAATAACTAGGACACAAAAGGTTCCGTTTATGAAAATATGTGTTGTCGAATTTCTACGACGAAACAAAATCGAGCCCGGCAAATGTTATTCGCTTGAATAGCGGCTATGAAATTTCATCAAAAAGCGAAACGCAACTTGATGAAACTTAATAAATTTTGAAAAGTTACGTAAACTTCGATGCATTGTAACTCCCTAATGATCCCCATTGGGACAAAAGTGTTGGAACTTTTCGCTTTAGTTCAGGTCCCCGATGCTATTTCCGAACTTCCCTTATTCTTAAAACCGTTTCAGGTCCCGGATATACTAATTAGTAACGAGCTGGTCGCTTTATTGTCGCCGGAAAGCGCATCTACTATTTATTTTTTGGTCCTTCGAACCGGATTCACAAAATGAAAAAAAAAATTACTTTCATCGGAAATGACGCAACTTATCATCACCCGTTTCGTGTATAATATTTAATCAGAGTCATTACGATTTCCAGTGCTCCCACCGTTCCCTGTCTTTAATTAACATTGCAGAATCTCGAAGGTGCTGGGCACTTAACCTTGATGTAATTAACTCCTGTGCTAAAGTGTTTCCTTACATAGGATATTATGGGAAAAGTAGAATTAGCAACGAGGGTGCAGAAACATCTAGCTTCTAGATTAAATCGTTTTTGAGAGATAGTTAATTTGAAGTTTTATAATATGTAATTATTATTGTGCTTCTGACGACTTCCATACAAAAAAGAAATTTGAATTTTACTCATTTATTTAACCAGCTGCATTTGCTCCAACATCGTCAAAATAAAATTTAGAATTTTTCTACATGATTTCCACACGTGAAAGAGGTTCGCACATAATTATTTTTGGGTTAGCGTTAATGACACTTTTTTCGGATAAAATATTTGAATCTTGAAGGGAATCTCTTTCAGCGCGCTTTCATTAAATTATTTTTATCTCTTCCGGCATTAAATCTTTTAAATTAAATGATCACCCGAGATAAAAGCCACAATAAATTGGCGATTCAATCTGATCAAAATAAATAATCGCGATACACACAGATTTGAAAATAATCTGCGCGCGTAAAGGAAGATTTATTCAACACAGTTTCCTATTTCCAGTTTCTTTTAGATTGTGATTAACCACGATAGGATCTACTCTAACTGAAAGTTGGGGTACTCTGTGGAGATCGCGTGCACACCCACTTTTCAGTCCAGTGTTACAAAATTTACTGCCTTGAACAACAAAGAAGCTGTTCGTGTCTGTATCTTTTAGAAAAACGTGAAGTTATCGCTCTCTTTTGAGCAATTCTCGAAATTATTTAAATGTTGTTAATTAAAAACAATTGTTTCGGTGTTAACTCGAGCGTCGTTGACGACAATAAATTCCTATTAGACACTCGATGAACGTCTTCCGTGGGTTGTGACATAAAATAGCACCCCCAAAGTGCATGCCAGGAATTGAGAAAAGTTGAAAACCGGAATTCTCCGGGAAGTATGTTAGACACCGTAAACTATGTCCCAAATTCCTGGTCTACATTGCAAATTATAATACCTTGAAGGTGATTACGTTTTAATTTTATTATCGGCTTGTTTATTGCCCGACTTTGGGTAATTAATTTCCGACGAAATTTCACTAAAAATTTAAACGTTACGGCAATTAGGATAATTTACGGAGCATTATGGCATGTCTTATTCGCACCAAACAGTTGTTTTTTGAACTGGTGATTAATGTTCCTTGCATACTCATCGTGTCTGTAATCCATCACCCAATTCTAGATAATAAGAGGAAAAGTGGAAAAGTACGGCTCACGTCTTTTGCTGCTGCCCTTCATATTTAATCGAATAATTGATTATGTTTGCAGCACAACAGCAATTTGTTTCCAGAGTCTTAACAGCGCTTCATAGTCTAGTCGAAATATGGCCCGACTCGTTCCTCGTTGGTCGAGTGAGAAAAATCCTGATGCTTTTGAGACAGTTCTGCAAACAGAGAGACAACTGGTCGGTCATTTCTCGGACCAAGTGTTTGTCGACGTCTCCTCCACCGTTTTCTTTGTCAGACGAGTGCGTCAGGTCTTGCAGCTTTAAATTGGGGGCCTGTCTGAGATTTCTGTCAGAGCCCCCGTCCTTTAAAAAAATGAAAGCGAAAGCGTATTTAAAAAAAACAAAAATATTATCGTACCAGAAGCAACAAAAAAAAACTAAATAGGAAAATGCAATTAGTAAAAGAAATGAAAAAAAAGTCAAGGTAAAAATATTTAGTACTCTCTTTATAATTTGCCAATGCTCTTATTACTTCCGATAGGCTCCATTTTCTTCGTTTCTTCAGCTTTATTTGCCAAGATGGGTAATGACCCAAGGCATTCCTGTAACATAAGAGTAATCATGTAATTTTTAACTAGTTTAAGTTTGAAAATGATCTCTCAACACTTGTTACAATTACTGACAGCAAAGAAGAGAGTTAAAACCGAATTAAGTTCAACAAACCTTGAGCTTACCCTCCAGTTTGTTATTAATGGAAAATTTTATAAATGTTTCTTACACTATAGTTGGCTGTGATCTATAGTATGCGGTAAATGGATTTGTAAATTTGACATTTGACAGCTCATACTTGTCACTTTGCAATTTTCATTGTGTATTATTTTTAAATTAAAGAGTTTTGAGTTAATCAAAGCTGCAAAAGGTGTTTTATCTCTCCCACTGTAGTAAGTAGTAATTATTTTCTTTATACCGTAAATACGTTCTTAGGGCAAACAATGAAATTAGTCTAAAGCATTTGCTGTAATGTTGAAATATTCAAACAACGATGATAAGTGGATTTATTCAGTGTTAGCCTGCAAGAATAAATATCTTAAAAAATATTCCGGTTATCCAATCAACAGATTTATTCAAACTAGAAGTATAAATAAAGGAATCAACTGGAAGGCTTCCAGAATTTGAGGAAGCTCTTGAGGATTAAAGAAATGACTAAAGCACAATCCACAAATATTTTGAAATATTTATATACCGTGCGATAACAATTACTTAAAGAAGGGGCGGCTATGATTTTGAGACTTTGACAGAGTCAGATTTTTCGTAACTCGGCTAATAAACGTCAAACAACTGTCACTATTAATCAAATTTTAACTCAAAAATGGTTTTTACTTCAGAACATAAAACATTCATCATTGAATCTTACTTCCGTAATGGTGTTTTCACCAATGAACATACAGCGCTGTTGCCTGTTTGGCCTAGTTTCAGCAAAAAATTCCAAAGTTAAATCGAAACAGGTATTAGCGAAGAAGAGTAATTAAATATCGGGATTCGGGAATGTAACAGTGAATACTTTATATTGGAAAATAATCGTTTGTATTTGTGCTATGTTTTTGTTTTTGTCTAACAGACAAAAATTGTTGTGGGGTGATTTGATTTTTATTATTTGTTACTTTTTTTTTACATTAACTTTAAACCTCCCCCTAGTTTTTAGGCAACCAAGTAATCACATCAATTTACCTTTGATTTTGTCTCAAAACATAGGCTTTTCAAATTTCTTCTTAACTATTTGGCAGTCTAAACATATTTTTATTAAGGCATTTTATTAATTATATTGTAATTTCTTGTTTGTAACTTTTAGTACCTATACTGTATGTATTCGTCATACAACTAACTAATAAAAAAATTAAATTTTCCTCAGTGACATCACGATTATCTCATTTTAAGTCATCTAGACAAATTTTTGTTAAAAAATTAGTTTAATCTAAAATTAAATTGAAAGGCATTTCACATCTTCTACTTCTAGTTATTAACTTTAGTTCCAAAGATACGTATACAGGATGTGTCAGATTTTTGGAATTCTGACTCACTCTGTATATACGTATCACCTTCTATAGAAGATCTACAAGTACTTAGTCTATATCGATTTTTTGTTTTTTGTAGATTATGTAGTCTTAATTTAGAATTTTTTTCTTTCCGCCTGTCCTGTCTTGCAGATCCCGCAAAACAAGTAAACCGTCTAGAATCCCCGTCCCCAATTATATTCCATTTAAACCTTTTTTGGCCACGAGACTTTCTTAATGTCTCTCTATAGTTCAGTCCTTTTGTTTCGGTCTTTGTTCGAGCCGTGAATCGTCTCAGATCAAAACGTTAAAGTTCTTGGCACGTGGCAGTGTAACAAGAAGTGCGATTGTGTCTCGCTTCCGAAATGGAAGCTATTAGTGGCGTCTGGTTAGCCCTGCTTCATTATCGACTGTTCCTGCGGTTGCGGTGCGATGTCTGACGCTGAACTAATGCAGACTTCCAGGTCCGCAGGGGTTAGCGGCTCTGCTCGAGACCTCCTCGTTCCCACCCTTTCTTAATGAACTAGGTCAAGTTAGTTCTTGTGTATATTGTTGTGTGCAAACTAAGGATTAAGCATCATCAAACATCGTTGTTTATTCAAGGTAAAAACACGTTCATTAGTGGAGTACTTGTTAATTCATTTCGTAATTAAGCTCCTTCTGGTAGAAAAGTGGCCCGGCGGGGGACAAATGGGGGTCGCTACTACTCCGATCACCACCGGAACTAGATTAAACAGCGAACTCAACTGGAACTCCGCAGGATACCGAGAAACTTTTTCTCAAAACTTACAATTTTTTTCCAGACATATTCCTGTCTCGCAACGGCCAAGACATGCAAAACATGCTCGACTTGACACTCTTACGTGAAGAAAACATTTTAATTAAACACGTACCGAATCATACTTCTAAAATAATAACGCAATGAATATTCAGCGCAATTATTCAAATTAAGGTTTTTATTTGCATTGAAATGAGGTACGTTAAATATAATTCCTTTGAGATTGCGGGAATAATCAGAACTCATTTAAATTGTTGGACCCGTAATTTTTTTCCGGAAATTCTTCGTCTGGACAATTGTCTGTTTATTTGCATATTTTCTACACTTGACTAGTTTTAATTATTTATTCTACCCGCAGAGCAAAAAGCTTTACAGATCGCTGCTTCCACCTTCCAAACTTCGAATTAACTGTGAAGCCGCTCTCCACCATGTATGCGTTATTTTATACCACTTTTTATTGAAAGATTATGCCAATCGGATCACGGACAACTAGAAAAAGCCCTGTATCGACAGAGCCGTCAGCACTGAAAGAAATATTATCGAAGTCATCAATTTTTCCATTTATGTTTTTTCCGATAATCATTTTTTTTCCATGATCGATTGCATTTTTCGCTTCCGTCGTTTAACAAATGAGATAAACTCCGCGATCATGCACACATATATTGAACTTGTTTCCGGTGAACCCCCACATAACCCGAAACTAGCACTATCCCCTCGCTTATGTTCGTTTCGGTGCTGCTCGTCAGCCTTGTAACTTTATTATCAGCTATAAAAACGGAAAGTTACGGGCGCTTACTAAAATGTGTGACGGTGTCGCTCTTATCTATAGAAAAAAATATAGCGATAGCCGGGCTTGTTATTAAAAAATTGTGCGCCAACGTGCTAAATAGACTCGGCTTATCGCCCTTTATTACCCGAACAAGTGTTATTGCTGATACGGGCTTGTTGTGAAAGATCAAGTGAATACCATGGCGTATTCGTGAACAGTTTTGTTGATTTAGCACCGAGTCAACATGAGCGAGTTGTCGGTTTCGTCGCAAGCAGAGTCTTGACATTTGCAACAGATATAATGCAATTACAACCCATCTGAATTTTCCGCTTGACGCCAGTTATAACTGGCGACAGGATGTGCTTGCGGCGATTCAACCCCCACTTTGTGGGCAACTGCCGCCATGATCATCCATTGCAGTGATCTTGCAGGTTAATATCGTTAGTATAGCGTTTTTATATCAATTTTGTCGGCGGTGGTAAACTTGCCACAAAAATCTTGTTACACGATTGGATCTGTAGCCGACAGACATTTCCGGCGAAGCAATTAGCTGCTGTCATTTTTCACACAAGATGGAAACATATTTCATTATTTTGTAAGTTATTTGATTTATAATTTGTTGGAAGAAACTTTTTTAATACCATTTTGGTCACTATTGATTTGGTGATGCATCGGTATCAGGACGAGCTTTCCTGCAACGGAACTGACGAAACAATAGAGTCCATTGCATCCGACTTAGCAATGCAATATTTACAGCCATTTTACGACACCATCTGGCGCATCCATTATAGAAATATGCAATAAAGTTGAGTGGTTTTTTGATCTACTTTCATATATAGAACACCTTGCCTTACGAATTATACAAAATGCCATGTATACTCACAACACGTATATTATGGTATCAGGGGAACTGTTTCATTCGAAAGTGCATACTCAGCGGATGACCTGATCAACAAAAAAGCTCAAGCCAACAGCGGCGAACATGAACGAAGCTCGTGCTGCAAAGCGCCATTTAATTTTATTGTGCATTCGCGAACTCCAAAATAAAAATAAAAATTCTGATTATGACATTTCGTATGCAAATTGTTAATATTGTATAATTGAATTAAAATTTTTTAATAATTTGTCCGGAACTTCCATTATACCTACATTTCCCTTCTCATTCTAGACAGAAGCGTAACATCACATTGCAAAAATGTTTTTAAAAAGGACAAAAATATTGCAAACAATATATTGCAAAGTAATGGTAGTAAAAGTAATAAAATAAAGTATTTTCTTACAAACGTGGAACAAATACGAATATTATCTCATCAAAAGTAAAAATAAAAAGTACCTAAATAGTGAAATGTAATAAAATAGTAACTATTGCCGGAACGTCATAGATATGGATTGGGGACTTGTCGTTAAGTTGGCACCAGGAAAAGTAACCAGGCGCACTTATAATGTATAGTCCATTTTTTTTATTATAGTTCGATGAGCTTAGTCCGAATCAAGAAGTCGACATGACCTGAGTCTGCTTTCGAGATTTGACAGCAGTGCATGGTTCTACCAATATTTGAAAATTTATTTAGGCAACATGAGACAGATATTGTGTTCTTTCGTGCTTTCTTGGTTTTTCTTCAAATTCATTCCTCCGTTTTAATTTTGTCTTTCAAAAAAACCGCTCCCTTCAGAACTCTTGATAACATATCAACTAATAGGTCAGATTTATTAAAAATTGTCGAAAACAGCCCTAAATAACCACGTTTAGACTGTCTTTCTTTCTTTTCTAGATTTTGTTTCGGCAACGCCATGAACACAACAACTCTATGAATTAGTTTACCCCCTTACCTGTTAACTTTCAGTCTTGCAAGTTTCCGCGCAATTCCAATATTATTTTTGCACTTTACAAATTCTGTAAATGAATCTGTCCACATGCTTTTCGTTGGCATCATACGGAGGACATTTCAAGCACAATTAAACAAAATTATCACAAATAATGTGGTTAAAACGTAACCTAAAAATTTGACGTCGCTAATGTAATAAACGTACAACTCGTGTCTTGCTCGAATCACACATGCTAATGCGAGATGCATAGTGGGACACGCTTAATACAATACGTACAAGAATTCAATAGTTTGTTTACATTATGTTCAAAAGAGATAGCAATATGACAGTTGTTCTGCTTTTTAATTGATACATCGGACTATAATTAAAAAATGGACTTTATAGTTTGTCCAGTGAGAGATTGGTTGACATAAAATTCACTAAATTCTACGCAGGAGAAAGTAGTACCTAAAGTACGTAAAATTTGAAACATATCCTTCAAGCAGTAACATTTTTGGCCTGAAATTATGCTCTAATTACTGTATTCTAGTGCATTTTGTAGAGTTGGGTTAACTTAATACAATTTAAAATCTCTCAATCTCTCACTGGATGAAGTATATTTGGAATTAATGACAGATTTCTCACTAACGTATAGTGCAATCACAAGTTTTAAGCGACCTTGAGTTTGACAATCCACATCTAAAACGTTTTTACTATACATTTTTGTAAAAAATATGTTCAAATCTAAAATTAAAATGAAAGGGATTTCGCAATCGCAACTTCTACTTTTTACTCCTTGTAAGTTGTGTTTATGGAAGTACACAGATAGCTTTTACCTTCTACAGAGGATGCAGAAGGCTTTCGTTTATGTAATTTTAATAGTGAAGATTTTATTTACGGGTCCGGGGTCCACAACTCCGGGGTCCTCCCGCAGCGGCGGGTCCGTCCTTCGCTCCGGCTTCCGGAACAAGCGAAAAAATCTTGTTCGTTTTGTATTTATCGCATGGTCACATTTCAGAGATTACATTACATACAGGGCAAATACTTAAATCCACTACACACACATGCATTGCAGGAGCCATTAATCCTGAGATGGATGGGTCGTGTTCGGTGTAACAATGGCAGGACCGGGAGCATTGTACATTCTGTACAGTCGTCCCGATAATGATAAGGTTATCAATAATTTCCTCCATCCGAAGACGCCGTTTAGATATTGTCATTAGAGTTTCGATTACGCTTAGAAATATGCAGAGTAGGTGTGTGATAAATTTGTAGAATAAGAGAAAATGTGGGAGATGATGTGCCTTTGTCGGCGGTGTGTGTGTAAAATTATAAGACAAAAAGTGCGCAGCAATCTAGAAGATATTGCATTCCGTGCCTCACATACACGAATTTCGCATAAAACCGTTTTTGCGTTGTTCGAGATAAACTAGAGATCTTGCGGAAAATCTCTGAACGGTAAAGTTAATTTCTGTGCTAACTTTTCACCGGAGCCAGTTCTTTCGGAATTAAAGTTGTACAACCTCTACCATAGAAATATAAAAGAAGTTGAATAACCCAGCTGTGCAGATTATATTCAAAAGGGCAGAATCGGTTCAGGAAGTTTTTATGTGCGCGGTCGAGTTTTAAGAGGCCAACGTAATAATACATGTATGGTTTTCGTTCATTCTCTCTAGGTCATTTGGGATTTACTTATTTACCGGAGCTTTTATCTGAAAGCTACTTTCATTCTAGTTTAGAGCCGGACTGTATTCGAATATTGAATGCTTCAGCCAGATATTTACTTCCTTTATCGGCATTTCCTTTCTGCACCACAAATTTTCTTTATTACCCTTTACCCTTAATTCCACAATGGTTAGCCGCAGCCGGGAAAAGAGAAAATTACAGGCGTTTCATACGCACTCCAGAGGCGTACCCAATTTCAAACTGGGCCCTCGTTTCCAATAATACTTTTACACCGCTGCCTCTTCCCGACCGGCCTCGAATTAAATTTCCTCACAACACAAAACTCCATTGTTTAAAACGTGCCACTGCTCCGTCACAAATTCGCTCGTTTTTCGCTGTTGTTCGATTGCAACTTGTGTCGCCCTAAATGGCAGCGATAAAAAATAAAGCGCCATTAGGGATGGTCTCGTGTAAAAGGCGAGATAAGGAACGGGGTCATTAAAATTCGCTAATCAAAATCGCGTTTCGGATTTTTCAAAGTAGGTGATTAGTTCGGTCTAGATTTTGCGTTCGTCGGAGATTTATGGACGCCATCAGACGTTAGTGGAATCTGTGGTCGAACTTAAATTCGTAAACCAAGTTAATTACGTCCTTTGGGAATATAAACGCGGATCCGACAGACAAAATGTCGAAGCTGTATGGTTATTTACGACGCTCGGTAAAGCCGATCTGTTAGTTACTTTTTAAGCGCGTCCGTACATTCGGTTTTTTTCGTATGCTGTGCTTATTTGATGTTATGTCTGAGCTTGAGTCTCAGGTAATTGACAGTTACGAAGCGCGCCCGTCTGCTGCTTAATTAGGTGATTATTTGGTTGCATAACTAACAAGTAGTGTAAGGAGAAACTTGTGTTGCAGAGGAGGAAACAGTCTGTTTTGTGAATGCGGAGTTAAATATTCAGCTAATGTTTTCGCCGAAATTAGGCAAGGAGTTGGCGATAATAAGTCGCGGAATTTCCCAGTTAATACTTACTTCACGTTCGAGCTAGATGAAGTGGAACGACAAAATCGCAGTTATTTTTCAAGCAAACCCCCAACGTCGAACTTTGATTTTCTATCGATGATATCTAATGAATTCTATTAATATTCCAAATGCTTTTCAAATAAATCAGATCCCCGACTCTTCTTTGAAATTGTGCGATCCATCTTAATAATCAGACATCGAGGGTAAACTAATTCCGGTGAAATGAAATTATTTATCTCGTTTCGGGAAAAAATGATTAAAATTTAAAATTCCCGTAACACATTTACCAACAATTTAAAATCGAATTTACCCAACTAATTAATTTAATATATTCTGGCGGGGGATGAATTTCCAAGAGAAAATTGCGCCACACTTAAAATATGCCGTCGCATGTTATTTTAATTGGAAACTTTAAAATGTTTGTTGCCATAAATAATTCATGGTGTCTGGGGTGTAATTTAACACTTTGTGATTTAATTTGTAACTCCCAATGCAAGTTCGCATTTAAAATTGTGCCCGTGAAGTGTGAATAATCAGGGAAGAAAATGCATTCATCTGTCGCAAACTTTTTACAAATTAGCATGTTGCAGGAGCGAATCAGACAGGTTGGCGCAGAGAACACTCGCCGAATTAATTAAAAGTGCACGTTAGTTTTGGCGAGGAAAACAATGTAGTTGTTGCTAATTTGAAGGTTTACGTTAAGGTAGTTATTTTTGGTAATGAGGGGTCAATTTAATTATAAATATGTGTAATGTGGCGTGCAGGAGTAGCGAAGAGCTGTCCCGTACGAAAGCGGAAACTCTGTTAGCAAAACAAGCCAAACTGACACACAAACTTCCTGCGGAACCTCAGAGTAAGAAATTCAACTGGTCAGAAACATGAAAGCTCAGCATGGGAGCGGAATAAGGGGATATTATTATGTTTGTCGTAGGTCCTAGCAAATTTGATTAGTGCTTGAACAAGGAGCAGTTTAGAGGACTTAATATTTCTCTGTTTTAACAGCGACCTCAATAATTGCCCCGAAGACGGGATGTGCAAAGTGGTAAACAATAACGGTCACAGTCTGGAAGGAGACGAGAAGTGCAGCTGCCGCCGATAAAGAATGCGCCGTAGGTACTCTGTTACAAAGCAGACTAATAGAGACAATAACGTTCTTATTCCTTTTGACTCGTTGAAATATCTATCCAATTTTGTCAGGTTTAACAGCTCCGTGAAAAAGAACAATGCCCCGAACGTGCAAGCTCCCTTTAAGTAATGAGCAAAAACTTCAACAAAGAACAAAACACGAAACAACCGTCACTGCTTAAAGATTTTTCAATCAGCAGTTATTGCAGTCGCAAAGTTGCTACATCCAAAAGGGACCACTTGATCTCTTTATTTCACATTTGCGGCCATTTGACTTTATGGAAGATTAAAGCCGACCTGAAATCACTTTAACCTACTTCTGACGGATTCTGAAAAGAGATTGTGGTTAATATTCGATGCAAGAATTAGAGATACGTCCGAAGACTCCTTCACCGCAAAATCTCTCGCGATCAAAACATAATTACAGCCGAGCCCAAAAGCAAATTTTGTCTTTACAGTTATGTAAATAAACTAGTTGTGACACTAAGAAGTATATACGAGAGAGGAACGGTATTGAAATCACGCACAGATTTCGCATAGCTTAACGGTACCTGCACACCGCACACAACACACACCCATTCAAAAGTGTCTCGTTCAAATCAGAACATTGGGTCACCTTCACCAGTACCCAGCGTCCACCAAGATGTACCGATTTGATGAAATTGTTGGGTTGTTTTGTGCAGAATCGGAATGCAATCAACACGTCACGATTTTATGTAATACCTGTTTGAATCTAATGAAAGTGAAATTAGAAAATTGGAAGATAATGGATGATTGGGTGAGTCGGAAATACTCGGTGAAGACCGTACCGGATCCGTGCGACTCAGTACTGCCGAGTACCACCCAAGAGTTGCCACCCAAAGGTGAACCCATTGATTTACGCTCAGCGATTTCCCAATCGCGCAGTGATAAGTCGGATTTGTATTGTATTGTGGGATTTGTACGAAGTACAGTTCTCAACACGGTCGTCTTCATTACAGTTACTTTTTGCCGCATGAATTGTATTGGGGGTGGATAAGATGTATATGATTTGTCGCCGCCTGAATCCAAACTTTTTGATAATCGAGAGGACCGCCATAATTACGGTCGCCATAAAACTTATTTATGACCCTTACTCATTCCGTTTTTATTACGTACTTTATAATATCAACGGTGAATAAGCTGAGTAAGCCGGCGAGAGCACATCTTTCTTGATGTTAACATTCGATGATAAAATATTTTAAGTGTAATACCCAATAAGGCGATCGGGTGCGTCCCAAAATAAATCCTGGCATGGCGTATTCTTAAAGCGTCCAAAATGTTATCGAAAATAAAATCGCTTATTTTTAAGCATTTAAACGCCTCATTCTGACAACCTTGGCAACATTATTCAACGGTGTTACGTTGGATCCCCTCTGCAACTTGTCCTTTCTGTTTCTTCGGCTAACAGCCAGTCAGCTGCGGGGCCACGGAACCGACGGGTATCGAAGACAGTTAGTTATGTGCCGGCTTCTTTTGTTGGTTCGGTGGTCATGCTAAGGTGTGATCGCTTTTCGATTCGGTATTGTCGAGAAACGAGCGTGTTTTGTGGTGTTTTAATTGGAGTGCATTGTGTTTCGTGTTAGCGATGATAAGGAGCACATGTGCGGTGTGTTAACAGCTGATGTGATAATTGATTGGATTACCAATAGGAATAATTGAAGGTGGGTTTACTGGTACTCTGTTGACAAGGTTGGCACTGGATGCATCAGAACCATTGATTTGCGGCATTCCGTAGCGGAATTTAACCTTAGTCGAACAGGTAGTACCAACGAAAGTACCCCCACTATTTGACCTTTCGAAGTATGCACGGGTGTGCTCCGGTCGTGGGCAGGTTCTTGCATTCTGATCCGGGTTAAAAATACATTACTCAGTTTTTGTTATGTTGTGCAGACAATCTAGCCCAAATACACTGAATATCTAACCACTGACCATAAATACACCAATCGGTGGTACCCTAGTGGTTCCTATGGAGTTTGAAAACCTACATCTTCGTTGTTACCGTTTACGACGAATTCTTTGTCATGTTTTGAACAAGAATTGAATTTTTGTTTTATACTTTCATATCTAAACGTAGTACTGTTGATGCTTAATCTCTAAAGTGTAGTACCATTTGGACAAATTTTTGTTGTGTATGTCTTCTTGATTTGGTAGAGGCATCGGACAAAGCTTTTTTAAAATATCTTCAAAAGAACACAAACATGTTGCGAGCATATAAGTTTTAATTTATTCAACATTCTATTTCTTTCTCCCGGATAATATTTTAGAAAGGTTCTAAGTAGAAGTTGATCAGGTACATCTTTCACTTGCACTATAACAGGAATACTTGACAAAGGTGTAACAGTATGACCGGCGCCATCCTAAATATAAATAATTATCATTACATTCTGTTACAGCTTCATTACTTTTTACCTTTGGTTTTATGTTAAAAGCGTACAAACTCCTCGTTTCATAATCCAGTTTTTGGCCATTTTGCAGGACCAAATAAATATCGCTTCTCTGGACATCTTTCTCCGGTTCCGTCTTATATTTAAAAGCAAATATGTTGTTTAGCTAGAATTATTTTTTTGAGCAAACCGTCTCTACTAAAATTATTTCTTACAGTTGAGTCACTGAATTCTGTAAAATCCATTAAATTCAACCACCCATCAGGGTCGCTCACCGTGAAGACACACTCAGAATTATTCACGTCGATGACAGTTTCTTCCTAGAATGTGGAATTTATTTTCAAAAGTATCATGGAAATTATGTTAACCTCCATGACACAACTCGCAGTTTGCAGTTCCGGACTTTCATCGTCTATATTATTAACAATTATTTGCAGTCTTGTTCGGGATTGTGATTCCACTTCTAGAATGTCCAACAGAAACGCAGCTCCAATCTGTTCTTGTCGGAGTTTTTCAAAATCGACCAAATTTACGCTGAGGGAGTAGGTTGTGTTGTCTTTCTGGTCCAGTAGAGGCTCAAGTAGATTATTTGTACCTAGTTGGTCAACAACAAGCGCTCCTTCAACTAAATAAGAATGTATTTTTGGACTTAGATTTTTTCCCCCCAAGTTTACCCTCGGTTATTACTGCTATGGCAGATGTGTCACCTGCATTATTTTCGTTCACTATGATTTGTTGGCCTTCAGGTGTAAAATTTCCAATTATGACTCCATCCTTATTGGCGTCATGAATTTCAAAAGATGTAACTGAAAATCACAACTATTAGATGTTCCAAATCTGTAACATTTCACTAACCGCAGCAATAAAGTCCAACAAAAATTACGTAAATTACTTGCATTTTTGACAGCTCTGGAGTATTCTACGCTACTGCAAACTCGAAAATTTTTATCGCAACAAGCGGCATTGATTGATTCTCATTTTATCTCAAGATAATTCAAGCACTGTGACAAAACCGATTTTAAAAAGGTCTGATCAGTAGTTGTTTGTTGTAGAAAGATAAGATTATTTATGAATTTTAACTAGTTTACACATGTACTCGGAAAATGTTTGCATTAGTTCCGAGTCGTAGGTACTTCAGTTTTTTGTAGCGTGACAAAATTCTAAAATATTTTCCAGTTTAAACTTTCACGCTTTATTTAATGGTTTCAACCTTCACACTTCACATATTAGTAATTTCTAGTGAATAATTTCTTTCCTTAATTACGTTGATATCCACTAAATTCCGTGTCAGAGATGTTCATTTTTAAATTCCACTCGGGAGAAATTTACAATTGTACTTTTAACAAATTAGACCGTTACGAATGTATTAAACATAAAAAACAACGTGTGTAGTCATAGGTATTCCAGTGTCATCATGATTGGTTCATCACTTATTTATACTTTTTGTGCCGTAATAACCATTTAACCTTTGGTTAACCTCCAGTTTCCCGAAATTGAAAAAAATGTACTCGAGACCCACGCGTCCTACCAACCAAAAGAAATAACAATAAACACCAATTAATTAATTATTGTCGTTATGAATAGATTTAGACGATCCGATTTCCATTCAATTAAACAGTTACATAACACCCATGAGAACGCCACTTCTAAATGGCAGTTCACGAGTTGATAACTTTCCATGTTGTATGTCAACCGTTACATCCTGACAAGTGTCATAATTGTCAATAACATTATTCTGTACATTCTGACCCCAGATAAAACGGATCGAAATTAATCACTGAGGTTATTAATAGTATTAATCAAACCAAAACTAGAGCTAAAGCTTGTGCAAATATTGGACCTAAGCTCATAGAAGCGGGAGGGTTATAGTTCATAATTTATGGTACAGTTTATCCCTTTTGGATCGCAGGATTCTCAAAATATCCAAGAAAATATACTCGTAAAACAAGTACAAAGTTGCGCCAGTTGCACACGAGATTTCTGTGCTCTCGGTTAATTCTCGCGTTTTATTTGCCAACTTCGTTAGATGTTTCCAACATTTAACTAACTCATTTTGAAGCTTCCTTGATACAAACTGTTCTTTCAGAAGCCATCGAGAAGTCTCGATAAAGTCTTTTATTTTGCGCGTTTCACTTTACGGTCGTCGGACGTTTTAAACGTCGCTCTGGCAAGAAGTCCAAGACCAACAAACAGGAACAGATTTGTGTGGGAGGCTGTTTTTGCGACTATTTTGCAAACGCTAATCCCGCGTACATAAATCAATATGTGCTCCGGGGCCCGGTCACAGTCTCTTTTTTTTTAATTGTGTTGACATTAACACCCGTTTCAATTAAACTTTAGCTTAGGGTATTAAAACCTGCCCCGATTTTGTTTGAATAACGATTCTCACCGGGCGGATATATTTTTTGTGGAAAAAAATATGAATATTCCGAAGCAGATAAGAGTCGGTAAAATTCTAACCAGTTTTTAATATTGCAAAAATTCATCTTCCCGGTGAAAATTACCGGTCCTCGAGGTACTCTAAAGCAGATATTTAAGACGCAAAAATTTCACCTAGAGCTAAATAAATTACGTGGTGTCCAAGTGGAGTTAACCCTATTAAAAATGAGGAGTAATTACTTTTGCGCCTGAAATGCGCCTGTTTCTGCCGACATGATTTCTCCATTACCAAATCAACAGGCTTCTGGTTTCGGGGGTTAAAGTAAATGATTTTTCAAATTAAATTCAAACAATGGATTTGCCAAAATATACACAGCCCGAGAGTCGTATTTTAATGAAAGCGTTAATATTAAGCAGCTTGCCTTATTGTTAATTCAACAATTTTTTTCGAACAATCAACGGTATCATTTGCAACACTGGAGTCGGGACCGTGCGAAACTAACTGATGTCTGCTTGCTTAATTATTTTGATTTAGTGCATTTGCTTGTAAATCTGTGGGAACTGTGAATTACAAAGTGATGCAAATTTTACATAAGCTGGACACTATTTTTACAGCGACCGTGCGAAACAGATCATTACGACAGACACGTTGCTGGAATTGTGTTCACAATAATGAAACATTACACGTACGCTAGTACCGCGCAAAGTACACATATTACCAGGCGATTGTACATTTCGTTTCACAATATGTAAACCCACATTTAGCGTCGTGAAAAATAAATGACACTTGGAAATAATTTATCGGTTCAATTGATCGGAATTTCGCTAGACTGAGAGGAAATTGAATCCGATTCGGATTATTCACTTTTAATTGATTTTTTCAATATTATTTATACATATTTTGCTGTATGCCTCGTGTTTGTTGTAAAATTGCAAATGTGCGCTTTCTAAAATTAAACAATAGCAAATGGAGCTATAAAGTGTGTTAAAACAGTCGATTATGGTTTCCCGTATACTAAATTTATAGAGCGATTACGGTTATATTTCATATTTATTGTCCTTAAATCCTGTTTTCTTTTTAAAAACAAGTCGATAAATCTGATCAATTTTTTTCACGAAATTGATCAACCGAAAAGCTTTCGTTGTATTTTTTTCTGCTATCAAAAAAACACCAATCTTGCTCATTGTTTCACACAAAGATGTGATGCAAGGATGCAAGAAATTTGTCATTTCAAAACTGTTATCTAAAACAATAAGTACTGGAGAATTAGAAATGGTTATTTCATCGTAGTTGGCTGTGAAATTTGCCACTTACTCACATAATTATACCGTGCGATCAACAATTATTTAAATCAAAGAAGGCTTTGAGATTTTGGACGTATGTCCACAGATGTCTGGAATGCATGGAAGTATTTTTGGTTGCATTTACCTGTTTCAATTTAAATTTCGAAATTTTTGTCGAAACTCGACCAAATGGGCAACAGCGCTGTATCTATATCCATTCTCCGTTATTGTACATGTATTTTGAGTTTCGTGAATCCACTCCTAAGTTAGCAAAGATACAAAAAATCTGACACTGTCAAAGTCATAGCCGCGTCTTATCTAAGTAATTGTTGATCCCAGGATCCCACCATCCTATCTTAAAGGACAATAGATGTGATTACTTGGTTGCTTGAAAACAAGGGACTTTAAGATAATGAAATTAAAAATTAAATCATCACACAACAAATTTCTCCGGTTCATTGAATAAAATTTTATTGAAGAATGATAAAAACAAATTTATTGTTTTCAGTGAAAGAATATTCACTGTTGAGTTCTAGTCACTTGATTATTCTTTTTCAGTTATTTTCAGTAATGTTTCATCAAATTGTCGGTAAGGTGTAAATTTCTGCTTTGTTTCAACTGTTATTTACACATTTGGCCTTTAAATATACAATTATGTATTACAAAGTATTTGTAGGTTATGCTGTGGTCATCTTCTAATCCTCAACCGCTTCTTCCGGTTCTGGAAAGTTTCCAGTTGTTTTCTTTTATTTGCACTTCCAGCATGATACATCTGTTAATTACATCTTTAACATGGGCCACCAAAGACGTTTCTTGGTGTAGAAAATTGAGATATTTTGTCAGCCGACACTCATTGTTGTTAAATATTTCATTTCAATAATAAAACAAAAATGTATCTTGTTTTACGGAATAACCATTTTTATTGCTGCTAAAGTAAGAACGTTTTTATGTTTAGGTGTTGGCTGCCCTCATTGCCGCAGAAAACCTTAACTAACATTATAAAAAATGAAAATTGCAAAGTGACAAGTGTGATCTGTCAAATGTCAAATTTACAAATCTAGACGACGTGGCTAATTTATACGTCTAAGTCACAGCCATTACGATGCAACATTTAATGATAAAACAAACATTCAATAATAATAATAGTATAAGATTTTTATTTTTGTCGAATTTTTGTCCCAGTTTATGAATCCTGACTCCGTTCAAAACGTAAACTCTTAAATTTTTTATTAAAAAACGACGAATAAGAGGCATTCTGTTTTATTATAAAAATACACGGGGCATTGGATTCTTTTGAATTTCATATCCCACCTATACCATACAAGAGGCAGAATGTAATATGCCCATTGGAATTTATCGAAGTCAGCAGGGAGCCCCAATATATTCCTGGTTCGCGATTTTTCCCCCAAACGTCTAAAATATTTACATTCGGTTGTGCTCTTACAACGTGGCCCACTTAATAACCAAATGAGTTTCTTTTTTTGTAGTAATATAAGTTGTGCACGCGATTCGGGTCGTACGACCGGAGCGAATTAATTTGTCGGAAATTGTGGCGTAATGGTCCCGCAATGAGTGCTTTGATTCTATCTTAAATATAGATTTATCCGTGACCGGTCTTGATACGAGTACCGTCGGGAACGTCTGGTGCATGAAAATGATTTCGTCCTGGGAAATCAAGTTATTGGACGGGTCATGTGCAACCCCGTCAATACCTCCTCGATTTTCTAGTAGTGTGACACGGGGAAAGGACACATTAATGCCCTTTATGCGGACAGGGAACCCTCAGCTCGCGCAAGGACGCCGGCGATATTGAAATGTGCCTATAAATTCGGTTTTTAGATTCTTTCTGTCGCATGCAACGCCGGAGCTATTCACAAATATTGCTGTTAACGGGGATAAATTGCGCAGATCGAATAAATGGGAGACATATGTGAGAACTTTAAAACAAATCTCAAAGTAAATCATATTTTTTGGCGATTTTCTCCGAGCGAAACGTATTTATTCGTGTCGTGGTCCCATGCAAAAACCTTTCAGTTTTATGTACCTCGATTCAATTTCGTCGTACACTCGGAAAAAACGACGAAAATCCCAAGAATGCGATGATTATGTGGGGTCACCATACGAAGTCGAATCTACGTGAAATTAAATTTTTCTTGTATAGGTTTTCACGGCTGAAATATTTTAGGCGACACCACAAATTTGCAAAAATCTCAAGCGGTTAGGCCACCAACATTACACCATATAAATAATCACTCCCATCTCCTCATTCTCGTGTCGATTGGATCTCATTATTTTCCAACAATAAGTGATTTTTGCTTTCTGAGAGCATTGTCGCGCTTGTCACCAAACAATAAACGTGCTCTCTTATCTGACGTGGACATCGCAAATATCAAACATTCTCCCCACGAAGGAATAAACACTCGTTGTTCTTGTACGTCTTCCGTATTGTTGTCAGACTGAAGAATAAAACATTATTTCGAATTGAAACGAACTGTTCTCGATTCAATCTTATTATACTGGGAGCGTGTTTACAAACTGATGGGGCTGTCTGTCATAAATTTTAGCTTCTTTTGTTGTGGTGACTTTCTTTTACAACACGACAAAATTCTCTTGTCACCTACGCCAAAAAGCGCAACAAATAACTGGATTACATTTACCACCATTTACATCTGGACACATTTCATAAACACAAACAAGTTTGTGCAGTTGAAAGCACTAATTACCCCAAACGAATTTCTCTATACTCCATTGTTATTACACGTTTATTATTTGGCAGAAATTTGCATTTTCGTGGCGAGCTTTAATTAAATTGTATCATCTGACTTGAAAAGTGAGTTCGGTTTATTCTCAAAGTTTGGTTTAAAGATTTGAATAATGTACCGATTCTCCACTCTGACGGAAAGTTAAAAATAAATATTTTTCTCACCGAGATGATGATGGTCTCTTTACCATAAATTTCAAAAGCAAAGGCTTCACACAAACTATAGATATCCTGATGATGTCAGGTTGCCGACCGAAACGTGTCGATTTTCCCAACTACGAAGCATGTCTAAATTACCATTTACCTCGGATTAAATTCATTCTTTCATGGTTAACCGATTGTACAGCTGGCCTTCGGAATTTTGCAATCACGGATAAATTCCGCGTGTCCCAAGGATGCAGATCTCGGCGGTTTATCTTTGAATAGTTTTATTTGTATCATGTCTGGTGGAAAAAATCCGTTTTATATTGAGAAGTTTCGGTTTATGTATTGTTATGGAGTTCTGGATCCTTTTATAACGGTTGTCTTATGAAGGTCAGTGTATTTTTTACTGTCTTCAAAAATTTACGGTAATGATACGAATGGATAGTTCCAAATGGGCGTGTTTCCTGTCAGTGTTTTTTACAGTTATTTATTTAATGTGGCGGAAAGAGTCGTTTAGGCAAAATAATCTTTCGCTCGATTTACACTTTTTGACCATTTTGAAACGCGACGGGGTGATTGTTGGTTGCAGCTACCTGCTCCAATGTTAATGTGTAAATTTGGTATTTGAGTTTGTCAAAGTTGGTCGGTGTTAATCGCTGGCGCGGGCCATTATTCGGATAACGCGACGAGGAATTCATCATAGGTAATCTGAGTGGCTCCGGAAGACATCCAGGCGAATATCGACGACGTATTACCGGATTTGCAGTTCAGTTACGTGGGAGCATTTTGCTGATTAGATGAGTGTTCGCGTGGAAAATGCAAATCTTGGAATAGGCCTCTTGTATTGACTACACAGTTAAGGCTAACCTTTCAATATTTATTTGGCTCTCCCCATTTCCCCTTTCGATTTGCCATTCTCGTCGTAAATACCTCGGCTTTTATCCGCTTCTAGTTCCATTTCCTTTGCGTTGTTAAACGTGTGATACGAGCCCCACACGTTTTGCCCGTACGTTTTTCTAACAATATCTTATTAGCGAACTTTTCCAGTAAGCTGTCTAAAATATTCACTTTGCCGCGGAAAGTTTTTACTGAAATAAATTTAATGCCGCTCGGAAATCTAATCCCGATTCGCCCTGCAGGGAAACACAACTGTGTTCCTCAAGGATAAATATTCGCAAAACCACAACATGCATGCCGACCCATCCTCATTATCACCGGACTCGCTGCATTACATATTTCCTCTTTTACTTAAAATTCAAAGTTTGTCAGAAATTTTTTCGCTTTACGGGAGCCACCGTCCCAATAAGTCAAAGTGACAAGTTAATAACAATTTTTAGAGTGTGGTGCATGTAACGGGAGCCGACAAATGGGCTACTGAATGGCTTTACTTAGCCTCTGACAAGTATCAGCCAGATAGAAGACGTATTTTCTTATGTGATAAAGTAGTCAATCTGGAACTTTATCGAATGTTCACTTTACTAAGAAAAATTGCTCGGAGTATAAGTTATTTGTGCTACAAAAATTTTGGGTCGAGCTTTTCTGCCATTGACGTGTTTATTTTCTTATCGCCTTGTTTGCTTTCCTCATAGCGACAGTTTCGTGTAAATTTCCAGGAGCTAATTTCGGTCGGAAAAAGCGTCCGGATTAAGAACGATCTTTGTTAATTTTTCGCATCTGTTCTAGTGTGACAAGACTATTTAGCAGCGCCACCGGTATCGGATATCGATTAGGCGTGTCTTCGCGCGGGGTGAAAGCACACCTGAAATCTTAAAACTCCTAGTTGAGCTTTCGTTATTAGCGGCAGGAATATCCAGGCTGGATCGAGTGCTCTCTTTGTCTTTATTTGCAGGCGGCGTTAGGATGATTTATGGTCGGCGGAGTATCAACGGATTCGAATCAAATTCGGGCAATATTTCAACAAAACGACGAGACCATTTGCGGTGATCGCTTGCACATTAGTTCTTGTGCCAATTAACGATTTTCAGATAATGTAAACAGTGTCGTTCGGCGGTCGTGCCACCGTAAGCAGCATGTGTACACCGTTAAACTTGAATCATAAATCAAAACTTAATTGATACACCCTTGTTGGCAAATTATCCTTCTGAGCGGTAGCGTGCGATTAATAAGTGAAATTATAACTGTAATTTAGCGGAATTTGCATATTAAATCGATTACAAAAGCTCGCAATAAAATATGGGTAAATGGCGTTTTGGGCTAAATCGCCCCCTTGCACATAATCCCGTTTTTACCGCTCTATTTTTAAGAACGCTGCAAGGATCTTCCAATTAACATGCTAATTTCCGCCGATTCGTCGGCGGAGGGGTGGGATCGGATTTTGATACATGTTGGGCGCACGCACGCCCTTTGATCCTCGGCCTGACCCCGTGCGGGGGACCGGTTTAAAAATTGTACGTTTCGGTGGAATCCTCGAAGAGGAGGTCCCCTCGAGTCTACTTGAGTCATGAAAATTAATATCGTCACATCCGCCACCAAAATCCACACAAAAGTTTTTGAGCACTTCCCGTCGAATATTTACAGCGAGAGTAAACAAACAAGAAATTAAGCGCAGCACGTCTCTAATGTGTTCCTCTTTTAATGTACAAACTTTGCTCGTTGTTGCTGTACAAGATCATAAATAAGAGGGATAATGCATCCGTCTATCGTTTTACAACTTTTAGCGCACCGGGAATTGGGGGGTTTTGATTTTTCGAACGGCTGTATGTCGAGGGACAACTTCCGGATGCCAATACGGAGATGAGTGCAACAATCGCCTCCAAGCGAATTGTTTTGGTGGATTGACAAACCAAGTTGCAATATGCGAACCGCACTGTGCGATAAAATCGGGATTGTTTGTGCACTTACTTTCACGATAAACCGCAACACAAACAGCGAGGACTGCGAACCAGGCTTACAGTTCCGTCTAAGCCTCTTTACACGCATAATTTTTTGTTTTATAGATTAATTACGCGTTTGAGCGGAGTGGTCCCGGCTTTCAGACTATAGTTTTTCATAATCCATTTTCATTAAAACTTGATGCACTCACGTAGGTTCAGAAAATATTGCATAATTGAACGGGTTTGTAAATATTTAAATTGGACGTTTGACATTTGATCAATTTATCGACCCACGTCCAAACTTTGTTATTCTTGACATTGCAAATTGAATTTTTGTGAAGCGACCAAGTGAGAGTTGAGAGAGATCCGGATTTTTTTTTGTTTACTTGTTTGTCGATTTAATTATGAAATAATTGCATGCCTCATTTATTTTTTCTTTCAGGTTCAGGTAATCCATTTCTTCATTCTCGTCCGTTTATTTTCATTAACCTGACCCTTTCAGTTATAGTACATTGTCATGTAATTCCAGGCAAACATCTACCTATTCCATATGCGTTCTTCGCAAGTTTGATGTACAACTGATCGATAACTGGGCAAACAGTCCTATGTCCATAAAGGTCAACTGTTTTAATACTAAAAGTTTGCAGGTTAAGAGAATTGGATGGTGTTGAACCCAACAATTTGCGCATTAAACAACGAATTTACATTAACACTTCAAGAGTTTTGTCTAGTGGGACAAGGTAGAGATCACTTAAGATTAATTTGCCACAAACAAGTAATATCTGATTCGTTGTATTTATATTTCATTCACTTTGATGTTTCGAGTGTTTTTTTCCTTTGATCGTGTTTCACGATTGTTCTACATATTTTAGTTTTTATTGGATGATTTGTGTTTTTTACAGCTCTAGCATTTTATATTTTTCAACTGTACAAACGTTGCAGCTTCGAGTTGTGTTTGTTATACATTGTTTGGAGAATTTTATTTATCTGAGAGGTTCTAAGAACTTTTTAATTAGCGTAGTTGTATTTTATTTTCTAGAAAAAAAGACTAATTGGTTTGAACTTTTTGGTGGATGCGCCGGAATAATTGGTTTAGAAAAAAATCCAAAAAAGTCGTTTTATAATAGCTATTTATGCAACGAGTTGCAAAATGAGCGTCTTTTTTGCACTAGACATGACAATTGAACCACGAGTGTCAACATGTCGTGTGCAAAAAATAGCCATTTTGCTACGAGTTTCATACAAGATTTTTTCTAATTTAGTTACGAAAAGCACACATTCTAATTAAAATCCTGTTTAAATCTGCTATTTCATTAATTTTCCGGGATAATAATACTGATGTCACTTTTTAACACTAGTGATAATATAATGTCACTTTTTAACACTAGTGATAATATAATGTCACTTTTTAACACTAGTGATAATATAACGTCACTTTTTTGACTAGTTATTAAATGAAGCACGTTTGACAACTAAAATGACATATCACAATGGTTACTTGTCGTAACTGAATTATAAATAGAAATGTATTATATTTTTTTTTATAAACTAGGCAAAAATGAATAGGGAATTTTTCCTTTTCTGAATTTTTTATAAATACAGTTTAAAATTTGTAATGAAATGTGTTAGAAATGTATCAATACGAGTATACACATTAAATGTAAGGTTTCAAGTACCTGTAGCATTTTAAATGTATCTTGTGTTTAAGAATACGTGGGAGGATTGGGGCAATTATTTTGCTTTCCAAGAAAAATTGTGGAATTCCCTATTCATTTTTGCCTAGTTTATAAAAACCAAAACCAGTCGTTTGAGAACCACGTCGTTTAGCAACCTACTTTTAAACAATGTTTCCAACAAATTGTATTGTTGTATTCTGACAGTTCTGCGCCATAAAAGCGTGTACTAAAAGTTTTATGGCACGATTCCGTCAGTTCACTAAATATCAACTTTGACAACGATTTTTAGTGCAAAAAGTGCCTACTTTTTACACGATCGTAAATAAAAGTTGTTATTGAAGTTGTCCAATAAACGACTGGGCGATTCAAAATGATTGTGGATAAATATGGCAGCTATGTACGAAAATGTATGTGACAACTCTGTAGGTAGGAGAGAGTTGACATTTCTTTGACAGTTCATAAGCGCGCAATTTTGAAAGTTGTCAAGTAATGCCATACTTATCCACAATCATTTTGAATCACCCAATATAAAAAAATCAAATGCACGCATACGAAATGTCATGCAAATGACAACTCTACCCCACCCACATAAATGTTCGTACGTAGTTGCCATATTTATCTACAATCATTTTGAATCACCCATTACATATAAAGGTGTTTTTTTAAATTTTGGCGTCGAAGGTGGCGTTGAAGAGTCGATTGTGAATGAACCACTCATCTTAAAAACACTTTTGGATCGCATCGTATAAATATAATAATGGAATAAAATTCCTTAAATTTTCAAATTTTGTTCTTTTAAGCAAAAGTATAAACAAACAAATAAAATCTGATTTTGATGTTTTACTCTTTTGATCACATTTCACGATTCTTCTTCTTTGGTCTTTGTTGGACGATTTGTGCTCTTTACATCTGCAGCATTTTTATTTTCCAAACGTACACACGTTCCAGTTTCAAGTTGTTTGCGTTGTTTGAAGAGTTTTATTTGTTTGCGATACACTAAGAGCTTTTGATATTTAATTAGCACAACCGTGTTTTGTTACATACTCTGTTTGAAAAAAAAAAGACATGATAAAATTGTCTGATGCAAATAAAGCTAAATTTATTACGCCCTAAGATAAAAACTTGAAATAAAACATGATTTTAAAAATTCATGGGGTTGATTTTATTTTATTTTTGGAAAAACAACGATTTGTGAAGATGTTCAATTACATGATAATTCCTGCATCACGTTTACTAATGAGGTGTGCAGTAAATCAATCATGTGTCTTGAAGAAGCAAATAAAGCACAATTGAATGTAACAATTTTATGCAACGTCTTTGCAGAGGAATAATTAAATAAATACGTATGAATAAAATATTTTTCTTGTTTATTTTGACTCCAGTTTCTCCAGATCTTTTTACACTTGAACAAGTCATTAGTGAGGGCAATTAATTCCATTACTTTTTGTTTCCAGGGTTAACACTTTCCCTATTCTTTCGAGGCAACCTGAAATTGTTGCGAATTTTCATAATTTCGCCTGTGTAACATTCGATACGAGCAGATACTTTCGAACACGTTTCGACACGGTTGAAAGCCCCGCCAACAACAAAACAGGTAGTTTATAGTTCAGTGATTTTATGGCTTTGCACCGTTTTCCATCCAAAGTTATATATTAAACACAGAACATTAACGTCTCATGTTCGATAACCTGCGCTAATTATACACAGGAAAAGTAGTTTCGGGAGTTTCGCGCTCGACTAATTTGATAATCGAATCTGTAAAAGGAGCCAACATCTTCCAGACAAATCCATTTCGACCACGGTCCGCTCCATCCGATCAACGCAAACTGCGTGAAAATCACCATTGCGGACAGGCGAATTTATAGTTGAAAGATAATGCGATAAAAAAGAAAATCAGCCGCATTGTCAATGAATGCGACCATGCAGCAAACGAGTGAACGAGCTGAGTGGTCAGAAAACAAATGAACTACCGGCTTTATCTGATTCCAACAATCACGGATCATCACTTTCTATACCGTACAATTAAGCTCTGCGGTTCGACGTTCCTGGCTCTTGTCGGTCTGAATTATCGCCGAAATAAAGCTCTCATCGTCCACCATTCAGTCACGATCGAGAAAAACGCGCGACGGCATCGCCACGTCATCCGTCACATCTGTCATTTTGACGTGGGGGTGAAATGAGCTGCGACGTGCCTCCTAAAAGTCGCGGCATATTGAGACGAGTGCGTTGATGTGCGCCTCAGGTGCAAACACGGCGAAAAGTTGAGTGAATCGATGCGAGGTGGGACTGCGTCAAAAAAGAATTCATAAGTGTATCACGTAAACAGGAAATTCACCGTTAGGGGGATCTCCGCACGAGACACAGAAGCGATAATCGCATCATAATAACATGATGAAATTTAATTTCAATAATAGGGATTTGGAACGTAATTTGTCGTCGTGGCAACTTCGGGATTAAACGTGATAGCGACGTAAGTTGTGGAGCCGCTTGACCGATCTCACTAACCCTAATTTAATCACTGTCCGTAATCGTAGAAAGCTGAGAGAGGAATCGTTTGTTTTTAGTATAAAGCTCAGCGTGCTTTGCCAATCTCGGTGCGTCTTTGATAAAATCGAAAGAAATATACATCAGAGACAGAGATAATCTCGCTCTCCCTTGATTCCCGACGAAGCAAAATCTTTTGATCATACATAAAGGTAAATATACCTTGCTTACGTCGCTTATTTGACTTCACCTTTACGCTGCCATCACTTCGACTTCGAATTCTTATGAATTCATTAGCGTTATTTGATGCTGCAAATCTTGCCACTCTCACACAAAGCAGCCGACCCTCTGAAAGTACTAATGTACCATAATTCCGTCCCGGAATAGAATTATCCCGGCGCATCCACCAAAAATTTCAAGCCAATTAGACAATTTTTTTTCACAAAACCAGAGCTTGCAACACAATACAATTGTACTAATTAAATGCAAAAAGCTCTTAGTGTCTCAAACGAATAAAATTCTTCAAACAATGCAGTAACGAAAACAAATTCTTGAAGCTGGAACCTTTGTACAAGTGGAAAATGGAAAATGTGCAGATGTAGAAAATATAAGTCGTCTTACAAAGACTAAAGTAGAAGAATCGAGAAATATTGTCAAAGGAAAACATGTACTAAACATCAAAGTGATTGAAATATGAAGACAACGAATCATATATTGCTTGTTTATGGCGGAGGAAATTTAACGGAACAACATTTTAAGTCAATTCTACCTTGTGTCACTAGACAAAACAATTCAACTGCTAACGTAAATTAGTTGTTACAACGTAAATTGTCAATTGCAATATAATCCAGTTTTCTCTTAACCTGCGTTCTTGTAGTACCTATTAAAACAGTTGACCTTTATGGATGTAGGACTGTTTGTCCAGTTATCGATCAGTTGTACCGCAAATTTGCAGAGAACGCATATGGAAATAGGTGTTTGTTTTGGTAGGAATTGATTGCATCAGAATGTACGATAATCGAAAGGGGCAGGTCAATGAAAATGAAGGGATGTTGGACGAAGAAATTGATTACGTGAACCTGAAAGAAAAAATAAATTGCGCAGTTATTATTTCATAATTTAATGGGCTAACAGGAAACGAAAAAAATGTTCAGGGTCTCTCGAATCTCACTCGGTCCCTTCGCAATTATTAGGTTTGTGATGGCAAGAATAACAAAGTTTGGACGTGGGTCAGTACCAACTGGTCAAATGTTTAATTTAAATATTTATAAGCGCGCTCAATATGTAATTTTTTTAAATCTATTTGAGCGCGCTGATTTTAAATATCATGTTCTCTTTCAAATTTTTAGTTTAAAAAATGTAATAAACATTCGTTTTGAATGCGTTAATGAATCATTAACACATTCGAAATCTAGGAACTTTCTTCAGTTGGTAACACACATTGACGGCAGCAAATTTACTGTGGTATTCTCTGTTATTTGCCGTATTTCCATCTGGATAATTCATCTTTAATTGCAATTTACTTTAAATACCAATTTTGAAATAAAAGTGTCACCAACTGTCACAAAATTCCCTAAATTACCAAAATTGATTTTATTTGTAAAAAAGATGTATTTAATATGCAAATTAGTAAAAATAGCATTAAAAAACTCGTTTTATAATACTTAAGAGCACTCGTCATTTACAGGCACTCCTGCCTGCGGCAGTCGTGCTGCAAATCTGACTCGTATCTTAGTATTAAGTTTTAAAAAACACCTGTTTTGATATATTAATTTTTTACTTGTAGCAGATATTTCTGCTCACGTTTCTTTACCAAGGGATACAGGAATTTTTCGGTAAACATATTTTACCGGCGCATCCACCAAGAATTTTGGAGCCATTAGTAATTTTTTTTTAGAATAGTAGAGTTTGCAACAAAATATAATTATAATAATTAACTGTAAAAAACGGTTTCTGTGTCTCAAACCAATAAAATTCTTCAAACAATGCAAACAACTTGAAACTGGAACCTTTGCACAGTTGAAAAATATGAAATGTTGCAGATGTAAAATACACAAACCGTCTAAGAAAGACTAAATAAATTAGAAGAAACATCATCAAAGGAAAAAAATATACTAAACATCAAAGCCAATGGAACATGCAAACAACGAATCCGATATTACTCGTTTGTGACAAAGTAAATTAAAAGAATAAAATTTGAAATTTTAAAACAAATCTGCTTTCTCCCATTGGACAAAATAATTTGAAGTGCTAGTGTCAGTGTCAGTTAGTTATTAAAAGACAAACTGTTAGGTGCAACACTATCCAATTTTATCTTAACCTGCGAACTTGTAGTAGCAATTATTGTACTTTATGGACATAGGACAGTTTGCCCAGTTATTGATCAGTTGTATCTGGTGTTTATTTAAATTTATCCTCAAAGTTGGCGTTAGAGGGTCGATTGTGAACGCACCACTCGTCAGTCTGCAGAGTAAAAACACAAACAACGCAAAAAGTGAGGTTAGATTTAAACAGCTGATTCGTGATCTGTAATCCGTGGTGCGTTCACAATCGACTCTTCAACGTATATGGAAGTATGTGTTTGTTGTGGTAGGAATTACGTCAGAATCGAAAGGGTGAGTTTAATGAAAATGAGGGAACGGTGGATGAAGAACTTGATTAACTGAACTCGAAAGAAAGAATAAATTGCGCAATTAATTCATAATTAAATTGACAAACAAGAAAATAAAGGATGTCCAGGATTCCGCCTCATTTATTTCCTTCGCTATAATTAATTCTGAAATGTCAAGAATAATACTCTTTCTTGAGTTAAAGTTAAAGCAATACATCTTTAGTAATCACACTGGCAAGTGAAAATCTTTTTATGTATTTTATTGCTCCAGCACAATTTTCTTGTAAAATTAAAAACATTTCTTTCCCTGATTTCTATTTCCTCTCATCTTTACGTAGAATAAATAATCCAAACAGCAGACCTTTAATATTTATTTTTTCTTTTGACTCAATTAAGCTCCTATGTCATTTAAGAATAGACTTCGTGCCTTTTGATTATTTCAATGACAGTTTTCACAAAGTTTCGTGAACAAGAGTCGTGTACACAGCCTTGATGGCGGTTTCTTGAAGATTTGCAATAACTGAGAGAAAGCTCGAACTATCAGTGTTTTTCTACGAGTTTCTCCACTTTTGTTGATAGTGAACATTATAAGAGTTCTTGTCGTAACAAGATCCACAACCGTCCAAGTCAGCATTTCAATTTGCCTTTCCGAATAAAGTTTTACCAGATGCAGAAAAAAAATCCACGAGCTATTTGAATATAAATTGAGCATTCTGGTCACGGCAGGGCACAGCGTATGTCATATAAATGTGCAACATACCTTTTATTGTTTTACAAGTCCCGCTAGATGGGCCACAATCAATAGAATTATCCGACCGCGTGCGCCTAATGGTGGTGTTGTTAAAAAGACATTTGCTAACGATGAGGAATCAATTAATGTAAAATACACATCGTAATATGTCGTCGAGTCTGGTGCATTAAACACGGGAAACAGGTTGTTATGGAAATGAATGAGTGGTGTTGTTGCGCTGCTAATATGCATATTTTGCACGTTTCATTAGTGTGTAACTAACAAGAATGCGCCTATTTGGTGTGGAGTTTTCATCCGGGTTTATCTACGAATTTCAGCCGGAGTCTAGAAATCGCGATAATGGAGGTAATTATCCCTTTCGCAGCCCCAAGACAATAAAAAAGCTTAGGTGGTTATTATGTAAATAGGAGCGCGGCGCTCTATCGGTCCGAATTTATAAGAAATGATTTTTATTGCGTGGAATCTGTGATTTCGTGTGGCGATATTTGGAAAAAAGGAAACAGTAACGGTGCCTAAGTGAAAACTTCCCGAACATTGAAATGTTGATGACCTTAGCTCGGTAAGGGTGCTATTTATATTCGCCACATGTTTCCAAATTTCCGAAACGGAAGCATTGTTTATTATTCATTTTCTGCTTCGCTCATCTGCCCCCGGCTTAAATATTGTACTAATACTCACGTTATTACGATCTTATAACGAGAACGCGTGAGAATTCTTAATTTGGCGAATCATATTCCGACTTGTAGGGCCGAAATTGGAATTTTACAGGTCAGCTGAAGCGAAATCCGGGATAATAGTCTTAACGGTTTTATATTTGCACTCGCTCAAGTAGATTTAATTTGCTTTGTGGGCGCGGATTGTTTTATTTTTTGAACAGATATAGTGGTAAATCGAGTTAAAATAATCCATTTGATTTATTAGGAGACGGTGCAGGTCAGGTCGACTCACGTTCGCCTTCCGGATAAATTGAGTCGTCTATTCTTTATCTGGATCGGAGCTGCGGACCTGGATCCGCGAAGACGTTCGCCGGGTTTTCAATTCGGTGGGTCCTGGTCCTGCTCATTGTTTGCACGCAGTCAACTCGAAACTCAATAACAAGACAGGAAACAATAGTGAAAACGAAATTATTAGCGCGAGGAGTAAATTATTCAAAGGTGCCATCGCCGAGAGCCTTCTCGCCCGTCCTCTTCTTAATAATTCAGGCTCTATATGAGACATCCATTTCGGATATGAGGAGGCGTTTTTACGTCTAGGACGTCACCCGAGTGCACCCTCGGCCACCGGAAACTTTTATATCGGAAATACAGTTACTGCCGGATGACAACTTAAACATGCAATACGTTCTTCCACCTTGTCCAAACCTTCAAACTCGTGATAAATTTGCCACCGAAATTGCAAATTTGATTTAGGTTTTCAATTTGTCGCCAATTCGATTGATTTATAGCGTGAAAGGTTTTGCTGTTATTTACTTGCAAAATGTGAGACTCCGGAATTCAAATTAAATCATTTTCTGTTTCTTTTGCGACCGCAACGGGAAATATGACGAGTTCGCGTGTCAAAGGATTCCGCATTGTTGCACTCAAACGGCGCATTCAGGAGGTTTTCCCACTAAAGTGCAACAGATCCGTCATTTCTCGTTTTCATTTATTGTTGTCGCAGTTTAATTGGTGTTTTTGTTTCATTTTCCCAATTGTTTTTGTGCAAATTTCTTCATAGTTCTACGACAATTTTCGACAGTTTGTGCAAATTTTCTTGAGTGGGATCCTTGAATAAAATATCACGTTCGGTGGAATGGCGTAGGAGTGTTGCGAATTCGAATTAAAACGGCTAAGGCAACTCTAATGTTAATGTAAATTATCATTATGAAATTGTAATTAGAATTAAGAGCATTATTATTTCTCACTTGATGCAACAAGATGGAAGAACAAAAGGAAAGTGCTGTACTTGTGTTGTAATGAAACAAGCTAAATTGCCGTAGTTAAGAGCATCTGTCGACTTGCTATAATTATGTGGAGGAGAATTCAAAAAAACGATGGAGAATGAAAGTTAACTTCCCAAGATCATACAGCGCGTTTAAATAAAGTAAAATTCTTCGTACATAATGGACAGAATACCTACTACATAATTATAAGACACACTAAGAGAACAATTTTTAAGTCGTTTAAAAAAAAAACAAATTGTTATGTTCGGGACAATACAATTTTTTCGTTAGAACATCTTCCGGAGTTTTGTTGTTGGTACATTGTCTTCGAGAAGGAAATAGACGTTTGTGTTTTTATTGTTACTATTACATGTGAGAAAATCCAGTTAAATATTTCAAATTGGGCCAATTAAGATTGATGAAAAAATCTTTGTGAAATTTAATTAGAATTAAGAATAAATCACCATTTTTACTGTTACATTTGTGTTAGAAATAATTTGTCAAATACTCCGCGTGCTTTTAAAATAAGCGGTGTTTTTTTTTAAATTTGGCGTTGACGTTAGCGTTGAAGAGTCGATTGTGAACGCACCACCGGATTACAACTCTGATCAACTGTTTAAATCTAACCTCACTTTTTGCGTGTTTTTAATATGCAGTTTGAAAAATCAGTGTTTTTAAGACGAGTGGTTCATTCACAATCAACTCTTCAACGCCAACTTCGACGCCAAATTTAAGAAAACCCACTTTATAAAAACGATCAACGGCAAGATTTTCGGGTTCACCATGAGATCTAAATGGTTTGCAAATGAAGAGTTGGAGATCATGGTGATGAATTCAGGATAATAAGTTAACATTTTTGAACGATTTGGAACAATTGTATAAAACAACTTGTCATTGTCTGATAAAAAAAAATTCATTAGAAATGTCTTCCGGAGATTTATTGCTGGAGAATTATCTTCTAGAAGGAAATAAACGTTTATTTTTTACTGCTACTATTATGTCCGAGATAATGTAGCCTAATATCTCACAATTGGAGCAATTCAAGTTGATGGAAAAATCTTGTGAAGTTGTGAAGAATTAAGATTATTATTTCTCACTTGGCGCAACAAAGAGCTGAAAGAAATTACTTTATGTGAATAAATTTATATTTATATTGTTACAATTGTTTTTGTTTTGAATAATTTTTTAAGAGAGCTTGTCATTCTCAGGACAATAAAATAGATATTTTTGTATTAAGGGCGTGAAGGAGGCGATTTTGGCCCGCGGCGGAATTATAAGCAGGAGTTCCGAAGGGCCGAGGGATTATAAGACGCCAAAGGGCCAAAATCGCCGTTCACGCCCAAAATGCAAACATTATTTTTTGTAAAATCATAAATCATTTAAATCCACCTTAAAGCTTTAAAAAAATAAATGACATGATTCGTTCTCAAAAATCAAGAGTTATGTTGTTGGTTGCCAATGTGATGCAACAAATAAAATAGCTATTAAAATTAATTGTTGTTCTTTTAGGCCTAAGGGTGCAAAAGGCATTATTTACGCCCGCAAATTACGATACGATTTTACAAAAATGATTTTTTTAATAACATCCCATGGAGTTTTGTTGCTAGAGAATTATCCTTTGGAAGGAAATAAACGTTTATTTTTTCATGTTTCTGTGACGAGACAAGTAATCCAGTCAAATATGTACTTCACAAATGAGGCAATTAATGTTGACAGAAAAGTATTTGTGAAGTTGTAATTTGAATTAAGATTATTATTTCCAGCTTGATGCAACATGAAGGAACTAAAAGAAATTACCGTAATAAATCTATATTTTTATTGTTAAGTTTTTTCGAATCCACTCAAATATGTATTTTACTTGGTTAAAATTCAAAGTTCATCTGAAGAGATTGTAACTGTCTAAGCGGAGTTGTATTACTTACCTCCCCAAGATTAGTAAGCGCGTTTAAATATTGCAAAATTATTCTTCTATAGTCTATCTATAAGATACTAATTATAAAACCCATAATTTTACAAAATAATTTGTAATTATCGAGACAATAAAAATTATTAATTTAATAGTAGATAATAGATAGGTAGATAGATAGACCTATGGACTACACTCAGTCTTTTAATTTCGAAGGTGAAGTTTATTTCACAATTGAGGCAATTAAGATTAAAACTATAATCTTTTCACTGGATCCAAGTAAAAGTAAGTGCTTTAAAAGAAAATGTGGATCAATATTTTATCATGCAATTACTTGGGAAATAATCCATTCAAATACTCCACGTGCCTATAAAATATGAAAGAAAATTGTGCCCCCTCTCATAGTTGTGTGTTCTGCTACGAAGTACCACTCAAAATGTTTCACAACAAGATATTTTTGTAACAACATAAAACTTTTATCTTTTCATCTCAAATCCACCGAAAATATTGCCGGTGAATAATTTTAGCGACAACTTTTTTAAATCGTGACTAATTTATCGCCAGATTTCACTTTTATTTTTATTTTATTGGATAACACCACACCTACTGCCGCGCATATAATAATCTGTGGGTGGTAGTGAAAGTTGTTGCCGTAAATTCAACTAGACACTTTAATTCTTGGTTTTGGATTCTTTTCCACCTTGAGCTCAAAGCCCCGTTCACACTAGCCCAACTCGAGTGTCCGATCAACTGTGCCAGCCGCTGTACATTTTCATTCTTCGATTCCTGTCACCATTTACACCACTCAACAGTGTCCAATCAGTTACGTTACCGATTGTACATTGTTCATCTTTCCTGACTCGCCACTTAATTTTGATCGCGGTGACCGCAACCCTGATTCACACTGGTACAATCCAGCGTCCAGATTGTGCCAGCCGTTGTACATTTTTCCGTTTATGACGCGCTGGTGTCACAGCGTCCGGTCGGTCGTGCGAGCGACTGTACATTTTTCGATTTCCGCCGGCATTACGTTAATGTCTGGACCACTTGTGTCAATTTGGGTCTGTTCTGGCCGTAATCATGTTATTGCGTTGCCGCTCAGAGCAGAAACAGGGAGTTAACTAATAGATACATCATAAAAGGGGAGAAAGTCAGGAAAGAGAGGAATAGCTGAGTGGGTAAAAGTGACAGCCGTTACGCTCGCTTGTTGGTAATTGTCATTATTGCTCAAAGGGTGGGTATCTTATCAGCGGGTTGCAGCGACGCACACTTCGAAGGTTCGCCGCCAACAAGTGTTGCCGAAATACCGATGCGAATTTCGCCTTGTTCATTCCAGACATGACGATTTGTGTGGCTAACGAGTTGACATTACTAGTGCGAATTTTTTGTCGCATTGTTGTTTTCCAATTATTCGATTGGACGTGTGGCTTATTGCGCTATTCGTTATAATTGAAGGGTTTCGCACCAGCGAGGGTACAATGCCAATACGTTATACAAGCATGTAATTTTATGATGGCAACTTGTTTTTGCCTCTCGATCGTATTCCAATGAAATCGCTGCTCGTATCTGGGCAAGACATTTTTTGCAGGAAGCAATTTTTGACGTTGTAATATATTGGCCAAAGCGAACGGGATCCTGGCTCTTAAAAAAATATCGAAGCACATCGCCCCAATAGAGACAACAAATTCGGTTAGGGCCCCCAATATATTTACACCAACCTTATCGTGCACAATTTATAAGCCACTTAGGTACATTCTATTAGAAACTTAATTATCAAGCTAGATATAACTCGATTACTTTAATGGATTTTTAAATGTGTTTGGGTCGACATTTTAAAATTTTAAAGATTGAAGCGTTTCAGATTGGCCAGCTTAAAGGGGTCCTTCGCAATCAGCCTGAGTGGTAGTTATAGTTATTTTCTTTAAATTTGAAACTCCGACACAAAAGTAAATAAATATTCACGGCGCAAGGAAAATATTTCTCGAACTTTCCTCATATTCCGAGTCAATTTTCAGTGTCGTCCGACTTTAAAAATAAAGTCCTCCACATTTTTATCTCGGTCGAGAGGATTTAATATCGCCACTAGGCGGCGCATCGCCATTTTTCGCCGGTTATCTTTGCTCATGGCAAATATGAACAAAACTGAGTAACTCATTAATGGCCAACTTTTTTATTTCCTTTGTGAAAATTTCGGCGTATTCGTGCGACTAAGTGGCATAAAATTCTTAGCGGCTTTAGCGTTCTCTTCGATGAAAAATCGTTATACAGAAGAGATTCAGATGATAAAGTTTCGTTTGTCAGAAATAATCCACTCTCATACATTTTAAAAATCCACGACTTGTATTGTGTCTGAGACTGTTGTCAGATTTATTGCAAGGGATGTGGTCGATCAATTGTGGGTACAGAAGAAGGACTTAATTATGATCAAAAATGTAAACCGTTGTTGCAACGTTGTTGGATGAGAGAGCTTAATTAGTTTGGGGCAATTAAGGCTTTGCGTTTTGGCCAGTTTTCCAGAAAACGAAAATGTAAGCACGATGCAAAAAAGATAAGTGTAAGTAACATTAAGAAGAAAATACGAGTTAGATAGGAATTTTAATTGGAGGGGAAACGACAACGCGAGAAGAGAACCCTTTATGCCAACAACGTAATTATCACAGATCAAGCTGTTTAGCACAAATTGTGGTGCTTGAATTTAAGACATTCGTCCGTTTAAATACGGGACTTCTCCATTACACCAGTTATATCAGCACTTTTGTAACGCCTCGAGGAAATTATTTGCATCCAAACTGTACCCTTCTCCGGAAAAAAAGATTTGCAAGGGAAACGTCCTCCTGTTATCCTTTACCTCACCAGCACATGTAGACGTTCTCGGTAATTATGCTCTAATCCAGATCTACAACGTATTAATTACGAACACTCAAATTTAATTACCTGAACGTGACATGAGCTAAATGGAGTCGTGTTTTATAGGGAGGGCCTCCATCCTGTCGTCGTATTGATCAGATGGGTTTGATGGATTATTATTAGATTAATACCGTATTAGGGCAATTTGTTACGTTCGAGTTTTTCTCCATGTTATCAAGGGCAGTACATTTGTCACGTATCACCTGTAACCTCTGTAT
The DNA here is from genome assembly GCF_963966145.1 of Tenebrio molitor. Lineage (NCBI taxonomy): Eukaryota > Metazoa > Arthropoda > Insecta > Coleoptera > Tenebrionidae > Tenebrio > Tenebrio molitor. The sequence goes on along the minus strand of NC_091052.1, from coordinate 10,487,046 downwards.
TAGGTCGCACACACCCAATACTGTTTCAATAATTGCCGGTTAAACGGAAATTGAATTCGGCGCGAGTTCATCAATCAGAGACATTACAACACAAATGTAATACACTCAAGTAAGCAAAGAAACTTCATTTCGTAAAGAGTCATAAATCACTTGGACAAAAAAAAACACATCATCACGCATTGACCAAGTTTTCGGTCACGTTACGGCTTTACGTGGTCTTCGGATACGGAAAAGACTGGAGGTGAAGTGCCATTCAGACGTAGCCATTGTTGATATCGTAGCGTGATGCATCCTTCCGGTCGGTGAAAATTTTTATCTTTTATAGCTTACTTCCATTTATCTAAAATAGAACGGATCCAGACTCGTAACTTTCATGGGGGACTGATGTACCGTTGAGGTTCTATGATCGAAACTATAAAATGATAACGTACATCATGAATTTTACATCGCTGTTGGATAGAATTTAGTGAAATTCCTCACATAACCCGCATCTTTCAGGTTATTCAGTAACCGGAGACGCATTTTGCGGACTCTTAAAATCGCTCATGCAAACGTTACGCTCATACAATTCGTTGCACAATGTGCACGATCGTTGCGCTGTGTGAACCCGGCTCCGTGCAAAAACAATTAACGAGTTATTTAATTGGAAACAGAGAAACGTCCGTTAAATTATTTCAAAGGACATCGCTTTCAGACAGTTTTATTCGTGTTGAGACATAAAGCCTTTCATATTTTTATCTCGGTTCAAAGGATTTAATATCACTACCAGGCGCCTTTTTATTTGCTATTTTTCGGCATTTTTGTTCGAGACATTTAAGTACAAACAAATTCTTTTGTGACAGCGCTCCCAAAGAAATAAATGATACGTTCAAAAATATTGTAAAAAATTAAAGCTATTTTTTGGCAAAAGAAAACACTGCACGTGTACAGTGGATCTGACAATAAAAGGGAATTTAGAGGGGAAATAATGAAACCATCCACGACAAACTTCTGGGTTTCACAACTTAGCAGCCAACAAATAAATTGTTCGGAAATGGAGAGTTACAGATCGTGGTAAAGAGAATGTCACTTGAGCCTATTTTGATAAAAAATAGTGTCTTCTCAAGATTATACAGTGTGTTCAAATAATGCAAAATCATGCTTCTCTAGTGTAGAAAGTGCAATTTATGGAATACACACAGGGTTAATAGTTTTGAGTCGTTTGGATGTTGCTGTGAGTGAAGATAATGAAACTGTCAACGACAAGAGTTTTGGTTTTCACAGCTTCTTCGAGCAATCCAAATTGTTTGTAAATGAATAGTTGTGATGGCGAAGAAACTATATTTTCGCTCAGTTGGTTTAAAAATAAAAAATAATCTCATCAAGAGTATACAGTGTGTTGAGATAATGAAAAATTAAGTTTAAGTTACTGGTTGTAAGGCAGACCAAGTGCAATTTTTTTGAGTCGTTGAGTCAAATATTTTTTCAAGAGAACTTTTCATTATTAGGACAAAAAATGATTCATTTATCTTAAGGAGTCATATTGGCAGGGAGTCATCCTTCAGAAGGAAATAAATGTTTGTTTTTTTACTGCTACTATTATATGAGAAGAATGAAGTAATCAAATACTTCACAAGTGGGGCAGTTAAGGTTAAAGAAAAAAATCTTTACCAAATTGTAATTGTATATTAAGTGAATAAATCAATCTTTTCATTGATGCAATTAACAAATAATCTAGTCAAATGCTCCACGTGCGTGTAAAATGATTACGCACTAAAATGTTGGCTGGGAGTGGAAGCGATGAGCCCATCAGCGACAAGACTTCTGGGAATCACAAGTTGAGCAAGCGACCTAAATTGTGCGGAAATGAAGAGTCGCGATGATGGTGAAGAGATCTGTAACAGCTTAACCGTAGTTGGATTAAAAATAGCTTATTAGTCGAAGCTTATGCTTACGTAAGTGTAGATAATCTTGTTCTGTTGCGAATGGGGGTTGAATAATTTTCACGGCGTAAAAAATCCCTCAAAGTCAAATTAGCAAATCACGTGGGGTCAAGGCTTTATGTCGGGCCGTAAACATTTACAACTTGAGGATTATGGCGTTATTTTCTGGATAGAAGAACCCTACTTTATTTTATGTGCCAAATCTGGAGTGGACGTTACCCCAACCATATTAGACTATCTGGGCTGTAATAATTAATTTTGGCAGACAAATAAAAGAAGCGTGTGAAGCCCGGAACGTATTATGCAATAAAATTTAACGACAGCCACGGAAACAATGGGATTATCAAGAGAACGGACGAAACGTGGGATAATTTAAACAAAGTAAGTGGATCGATGGTTCGGGAATTATTCCGGCTAAGTAGTATTGAAAGTAATTAAATTTTAATAAATTAGCTTGGAGAGAAGCGGCTCGGAAAAATGGAGGCGCTGTTTCTTTTATTTGTTTTAATCACATCGAAGTTTCTTCAGGAAGAATAAAGTTGTCGAGACGCAATTTCCAGCCATTCAACTATTCACATGCTCCAAAGAACTTTAAGGACGTCTTTGAAATATTAACTAAACTTTCACTGGAACCGGAGTATTGTGCGAAAAGCAGGATTCAGCCCGAACCGCCATAATTGATACAATAATAATAGACGTCGTCGGTCTCGAGCAATCGGATAAAATTTTCTATACGCTCGTAATGCGCTCGTACATTTTTAAACGTTGTGCCCTCCAGCCACGCCACCCGTGTCCGCAAACGCAAGTAACGAAACCCTTCTGAACAATGCGGGCATAATTTAAAATTCATTAAAAGTATGATTATGTACCGTCTATCTTCCGATATGCTCCGCTACAGTGTCTAAATGAAAACTTAAAAGTACTCAATGCAGTGTAAATTATTGCACGGCTGCGGAAACTTTGTTAATTTCGAAAGTTGCGACAGGCTGTAATTGTTGTGGAAATTTCAAACCAAAACCTATTAGAAGAATTCTGAGAGTAACGCGCCCCAATGTGTGCAATTAATTTTTTTAGTGGGTCGTTAGAATTAAGGAGCGGAGTCCAATAATCGTGACTATAATGTACGCAAATTATTAAAGTTCGTTTAATTGAGTGGGGGAGCAAATGACCCCGCACCGCAAGGGCGGAATTTGTTTATTACGGTTAACAGTGGTGTAATTGTTCGAGTTTAGTCACTGAGGGCCCATAGCTGGGGTCGGTGAGCAATTGTTTGGCTACCAGTTGTTAATTATAATGAATCAATCTCTCGCTTATTTATTGCTCGAGTAATTTCCACATTCCAAGAACTTCGCTTTGCGAATATGAGTCTTAGGTGCTCGCCTCGATCATATTTTTTCCAGGCGACCCTCGAACTTTCACCACTGCCACCAATTAGGCTTGTTTTAGGACGACTTCTAATCAAATTTATTGGAAGAATTTTTCAATCGAGCTACTTTCCGCAAACAGATTCTTTGATTAATCGATAAAGCTCTCCTGCCTTACATGCTCCAAACTTAAATTGGAGTTTAATTAAAATTGTTTTATTAATTGCTGAAGAACTTCGATACAGGCAGAATTTAAATTGACTTTTGATTCGCTAATTACACATTTTAATTCGATTTTTCGCAAACCGGCACCGTCCCGACGACAAAAATTCATTCGCATTTTCTGCACGGACGCGCCTGCAAATTTCACCCACTCCATTACTAAATTATTATTATTACGGGGAACTGCATTACACTCCTCCATTATTTATGCCCTCATATATCGCCACACAATGAACCTGCCACGCAAAATCCACGACGGATACCAGAATAAATGTCAATTTAATTCGTGGACAATCGTTGCGTATTCGACCACTCACCGCACTCTATAACGTGTGTTTTTACTTTGAGACGATTTAAAAAAATACATACAGGGTACAGGGTTATTCACGAGTAATAGTGGGCCTTACAAACATTGAAACGCAACCAGTAATACATTTTCATCGTCTTCGTGGATCATTTATATTTATTTAAAAAAATATAAAACAGTTGCTTTTAGTTTTTTTTTTTAATTTGACATGAAGTTAACGTCTAAATTAATGTAAATTTTTTAGGTTATTTTTATTTAAACATAAATACATTTTAGGTTTGATAGATGTCACGTAACGACAACTGGAAATTGTCTTAATAAAAGTAGTCCTGGATTCATTAAAAAATAAAAAGATCAATCGGTATAGTCCAATTTTTACCGTTTTGAGGTGACGTCACGATTTCCTTCCTCGCTTTCTCTTTATTGAAACGACAGAAACAGAAAAAAAAACAAAAAAAGGCACGTTTATTCATTGATGGTCACTTTGAGGTTATTTTATGCTCCTGTCAATTTGACCATTTTTAATTTGTTTCACTTATTACATTGATTACAAACATAACCTTTCGAAGCAATTGTCAACAAATTTGAAACATTATATAGTCCAATTTTTACCCTTTTGCGATGACGTCATTATCTAGTAACTTTACGTATGTTTGAGCTAGGATCAGAAACAAATTTGAATTGACGTGAAGTTACTAGATAATGACGTCATCTTAAAAGGGTAAAAATTGGACTATATCTACTCGTTTGCGAAATATGTTTACATATTGGTTCCGTCAGGACGTTGTTAGGGCCATTATTACTCGCGAAGACCCCTGTATTGTCTCAGAGCCCCTAGTGTTTAGGCAACCAACTAATCACACCTATTTATCCTTATTTCATACGCTATGCAGTACGATTTGAAAGAATTTTGTAATAACGCTGTATGTATTAGGTACGGTGAAGTTAAATAAGCTTTATAAAAGTGCAAATGGGGTTTGCGCGAATGTGGGACCGACACGTTTAACAAATTTGTTTTCCCCTTTTCCCGAAGTGATATCAAACAAGAAACGCAATAAATGTAAATAATCGGGACCAGATTTTCTCGCGTTTCCTGAGGCCACTCTTAACTTAGCCAAGTGGCGGTTATATCTCCTGCTAGGGAGTAGTGGTAGCACCGTTTCCAATAAAATACCAAGAGATTTATTACAATGTGAGACGAACGGTTTACATATGGCCGCACTCTAATAGCGAGACACGGATGGATATCTCCTTGAACCGTTCGATTTCCTCCGGTGTAGACGAGATAGCGGCTCGATGCCTTATTTATATATTAAAAGGGGCCGGTGGTTTGGCGACATCGAATTATCAGGACGGTGATTTAATTATTTCACCCTTGTCAAACCTTGAGAGCTAAGACTGTAGTCTCATCCGTGAAATCCGATTTATTCAATACCCTGCGAATACATACACGATGCCTGAATAAGTTATATAGGAAGGGAAAAACGTGTGTGAAGGTTTTTACTTTTAAGTCGAGGGAATATTTCACATTTCCGTTGTGCTGTCAGTTTCATTACCGTTCCTGCGATGAGAGATACCGCCGCCTAAAATAATGATGCGTTTTTCAACTCCTTTCATGTTTTGTTTGATGTCCTCAGAATGACCCGACATTTTTAAATATATTATGCGCCCCAGAGGATCGATTCACTCATGAATTTAATAAAACTTCCGAGTCGAGCTTGAGTAGAATTATTTTGCTGACGGAATGTTTGAATGAATCGTTAAGAAGTTGTGGTGGAGTAATATGATAAATTTGAGAAATTAAGAAGCAGTGGGGCCTTCTCATAAAATTCCTTATAACAAAGCATTGTAGGGTGTACTCACGTGGATTTAACGGCACGCAAGTCGGCAATTCACATAAATAAGTCTTGTAAAAACGTACAGAAAAATCACAATGGAAGTGCACACCATTAGAAAACAAGAAGCTTCTTCTCTCGCTGTTAAAATAAAATGCTCCAAGTTTGTTTAATAAAATCTGAGATTTTCCGAAGACGTATCAAATTTGAATAAAAGTTTTTCAGGTGTTTGCCTTCGAGCTTTGCCAAATCCTCGTACAAAACGATTCGCCCGGTTCAAGGACTCCACAAAGGTTATAAACCAGAGTCTTGATTGAGTAATTTGGCAAGAAATTTAAATCTTTCATGAATAAATCTGAAACTACTAACTTCCAAGAAGTGACATTAAAACTTCCAAGGGGAGAATGCGTTAATACAAGTACACGGTGTGGTGGAAACCGAAACCGCAGACAGATACACCGCCCTCTTTCGTATTTTATGCAAGCCCCAGATCTAGGTGTAATTATCACGGGAAGACTTCCAAACAATGCACAAGTGTGAAGTCTCGATTTAAGATAAGGAGTGAATGAGGGAGAAAAATCGAGACAAAAGGCGCTGGACTTTTAACGATTTTAACGTTTGGAACAACAACGAGGTGGGGCTTTGTTGAATTGTTCGCTGCTCGAACAAGAAAGATGTTCTATTTATCAATTATTGTTTGAGCATGAACGTCGGTTTAACTTGGTAAATCAAACACATCCACTTTCGAAACGGATTTAATGTATTCTGCAAATAATATGTGTTTTTCCAAGTATAACGACATCAAACACGTTAATGTCAGACGTGTATGCAGGGGTTTATAAGAGATTGTCCGTTCAGCGAACTGTGAAAATCAACAATATTTCAGTTTTCCTACTTTGAAACAATTCCACAAAAGAATAAAGCGATCCCTCACACAACACTAATTCGTATAATTTTGTTTTCGCAGATGTGGGGTTTAAATTCACTCGCACAGATTTATCAGCAAGACAAGACTTGTTGTTTACGCAACACGTGACCGAAAAAATAGTGTTTGTATTTCGTGCGAAAGATGATTGTTTTGTTGGCGCATTCGAATGAGTTTGAAGTCTCGACCTGGCGGTCTCGACCAAAAACTCATTCTCATGCCCCAACAAAAAACAATCATTTTGCGCACTTAATACAAAAATAACTATTTTAGATAGAAATAGAGATGTGTAGTATAAATTATAAAATTATTAAAGTTTTTGGAAGATCCATTTCGGAAAACATCTACTCGTATGCTGTGCAGGACATGATTTTGAAGGTCTAAAGTATAGAACAGACACTTTGAACATTTCGCGTGAATTTATCTTTCATAAGTTGTATCCTAATTTGGGTATGAGAAAGAGAAAATTATCTTTTAAAAGAATCTCCAAATGACTGCACGACAGTCGTTCTGAGGAAGATTTTTTCTGGATTCTTCTTGGGCCATATCTATTGTAACTATAGATTTGCATCCTTGGTTACTATCCAGAAACAAAAGAACGGTTAAAGAAATGGAGACATTGTGGTTCTCCAAAAAAGTTTCGTGTTCAAAGTATTTTTTGGAACAAAGAGGAAATGATTCTGACAGATTACTCAGAGTAAAATGTAACTGGAGTGTACAGTATAATTCCAAATAAGTGGCATCGTGGGAGGCGTGGATTATCTAAAGTGAACTTTATGTTATGTCAAAAAATTTACTAAACATGTGAAACCGTCATTATTTTATTTTATATTACTCAGTGGAAATAAAAATATCCTGTATTAAAAAAGACAGTTTTTTTTTACACTTTTCATAAATGAAACAAAGAAATTCCAAATACCATAACAAGAAAATAAACACAAAACGATTCCAACGATAATGTCAAAACCAAATTAACAGCGAAGGTTACCAACAGCGTCGAAACTAGGGTATTATTAGCAGGGGTCTTGCTGCCAACGTACATTTGTTCCAACGCCTACCGCTATGCCACTTATTCTGAATTATAATATATTGTTGTTTGTTGCTGTTAAACTCCTAGAAATGTGCAGAAATGTAGCGAGAAAGTTTCAAAAAGTGTGTTCTTTCAGCAGAAGTATCTGCTCAATGAAAATAATCAATTTGGTTTTGAATTGCATGATTATTCCTTATATTCACCAGATTTGATCCCTTCGGATTGTCACAGACCTCCAAAGCTCAGAAATTATTTGAAACGAGACACCTGCTTTGAAATGAAACGATAATTAGTGTTGTGGAAAGTGTTTTGCTAACCAAAGCAGTATATTTTAAAATGTGTAGGGAACATGAAAATTTGTTATTAGATCTTTGTCCGCGTTAGCTTAAGAACTTGTTAACACCTCATCGTGTGCAGGAAAGTTAACGCTTGATTTCTTTTTTCACTTTATGCAACAAGAAAGCATCTCAGGTGTACCGAATGGATTATGATGAAAATTTGATGCGATGTAGAGTTTCATACATTATGAAGGAAAAGTAGTTCATGTCGGTTAATAAACGGTTTTAAACTTGATCACGAAAGAGGTTTTAACTCGGAAAATCACCCTTACGGATTTGCTTTTTAGAAACTTACTTCGTTCAGAATTACTAATTGGCATTCGACGAAATCCACATTATTTTAACGATCAATTAAAACGAGCGAACTGTCCTTGGCTTTTGTTCAAGTAAAACACTTCGAGGCTAGACCATCCATTGTGTATCGCACACCCAGTTTCTGATTTAAATTCCGCTTTTTAATCAAATGACTTCGACAGACACAAAACAAGTTAAGTTTTTTCACTCATCCAGAAAAATGCGTATTTATTTTTTTTTGTTCGCACTCATTCCCCTATATTGAAATTTTTTAAAACAGGGAAACTGCATTTTTTCCTATAGTTATTCAGAAACATTTTGATACTTGCGCAGTTCTAACAAATTTCTGCCTTTACTTTGTAATGTATTAAAATTTTATCAAAATTAACCAACTTCACTTGGGAAGCTTTCAATTTTGTTGCTAAAGGACATTTTATATATTTTTTTTAATATCTACATAGTTGTTAAAGGTGCCTTTCCGGACTGTTTGTCACCATGTAAATAACCTCATAACGGCCGGAGTCCGTTAAGGGTGTCCGTTATGAGCGGGAGCGGCCGTTATGAATGAGTAAATAACTATAGCAACGTAGATCTAAACTTTATTTTTCAACTTTTTTACAGCCATGGATAAAATTGACAAGATTAAATTTAGAAATTGCAGTAACCTAACCAAATATAAGACCGTAACCATGGTAACAAAGGAAAACTAAAGTTTAAAAATTGCAGTATTGAACTGAGATTTTGTTTTATTATTTTTTTGTATATTTGATCGTAGATAAACTATAGTATTATACTCGCAAGTAAAGGTTTTTATCCACTCAATATGACATGTCCGATAAATGACCATTACCAGTCATTTATTGGACGGACATTTAAATGACCGACAACACTAGATAATAGTATAGTATTATACTCGGAAGTAAAGGTTTTTATCCACTCAAATGATTACAGCACGTGCCTACGGCTTGTGCTACAACCTTCATTTTAGTGGATAAAACCTTCTTTACTTGCTCATGTAATAATATACTATTATTTTCTATTGTCACTACATTATGTCAAACTTTATGACATTAATTTCGATCTCGTTATGACATACTTTACCTTTCTAGTGTGGTAAAGTGACACTATAAATTTCCCATCTCGTATCGTAAAATGGCACGTTCCGATACTTGTGAGGTTCTATCAAATCCTTTTTTGTAATTTTTTTTCACAACACTCGTGAGTGTCAAGTTCCCGCTTGTAAGAAAGTCGTACGTTGTACACAGTAATTGTTTTTTGAATGTGCGCATGCACTGTGCTAATTTTGAAAGTGTAACCCATTCCGTTTTGCTACGGCATGTTCTGAAACAACTTCTAATTAAGACGAAATGCAACACGTTTTAACACGAGTTTACTAGGTTGCAATTTAATGATGTTGCACGGAGTAAGCCACCGAATGCGCTCCGAATCCGGCGCTTCAGCTTTGTCCCTTACCATTTTCCAGTTTTGTTCGACTAATTCGCAAAATCAAAAGCTTTCCATTTGCGTTTAATGAGCAAACTCTTTTGGTGGGCGAACGTCTGGCCTAAACATGTCGTCGTTTCCGTTGTTCCGGCACACGTGTACTTCTGTTTCTGAATACCGGCTCAACTTTCTGCGAGTTTATGAGAGTGACGAGGTGGAAGCTCGGCGCACCCTGCGGTCGTATCGGAAAAGCTCGAGAAGTCCGACCGGTTTGGCATCAGTTCGTGCTAAAACTTCGTCCGTTACAGCTGAATTTACCGGGTGGAATTTCAGTGTTCGTTACGTCACGTCGCGATATCGCCAACTTGCATAATTCTGGAAATTATGACAGTCGAGTGTGGTTGGGTCGGTCTTCGCCTCGTTAGTCTCTTCTAGAAGCAGAAGTTGAGCGTTCACGGCCTATTCTACTGTGAAGGTTTGTTTTTTACGACAACAAGAGCGGCGTGTTTGTCTACCTCGGCGGATCTTTTTCGGTGTTTGCTTAAAGTGTTTTGCCGCTTTTCGAATGATGTAGTTTCGAACGTGCTATTTTCCCGGCGCATCCGCCAAATGTGATACAAACGCGTGCAAATCGCATTCGAACATTTTTGCCCTCTCTTCACATACTTTCCCTGAATACTAACAGATTATTCTTATTTGCAATATGACATTCAAGGAAATTAGATTTTCCGAACCTTCCATGACACACAACGGGGGCGAGGATATTGTGCCAATAACTAACACAAAAGCGCCGATACCCTCGAGACATCCCACTAACTACACAGACACACTATTTATCACAGTTACCACCGACACCTATTTAACCAATTTTTTGACAAAAATCCACCCACACTTTTTCATTTTTTTTTCCATTTTTGTTTTCGAAATATTGATTACTCTTGTGTGATAAGGAGCACACACAGCGTCACCCTAAACGTGTTTAATGGTCCGTGCATTTTAAACCTTTATTTTACAAAACGACTCGCCTCAAATGCACATCTGGAATTGTTTATCCAATCGATTCTGTACTCTTATGTTCCATTCCCAATTTTATTCATAATCATTTTATTGCCCCTACAAGATTTGCATTTCTCGATAAACGGTGGTTTATTGTGTAAACGTAGCTATTTGTACAAAAAAACGATGCTAATCTATGCAGTTTATATTCCAACTCGGCAGCAATTTTATCTAAATCGCTCCAAATAAAGAATCGCCGATTTTATTTATTTATTTTGCGAGTGAGGCAGCGGCTGTCTCACAACTAATTAAATTATCATCCAGAATGACAACTATTGAAGGAGCGGCTTTGCGAATGGTTCTCTTTATAGTTCAAGTCGTCTTTGTTAATGCAAACGCTCTTGTTTACTCATTAATTAATTTGCCGTCATTGCTACGGAAAACCCTAATAAAATTAATTCATTATCGCCGATTTTTTTGAAGGGCTTATTTACCCTGCACTCTTATTTTGTTGTATGCTGCCAACGGAAATATCTTTTCAATTAAATCCTGAAATATAGCTTTTAATCAATTTTGTTTACTTGAGTATTCATCCATAAAATTTTATAAAATTGAAGGATGAAAGCAATATTTTTAATCGGTTACCCCTCGGGCTCCTCTGTACTCCGTTGTTTTATCGCTCACTTTAAATGAAATTGTTTTGAAACTATGTTATTGACAAACAATCTTTGTTGCAGATATTGATGTAATGAACTTTCCTCTAGGATAAGAGAACCACTAAAGATCTCACAGGTATGTCTAGACACTGAATTAAATCCATGAAGATTACGTTTCCATAACGTTATTGTTGTTTTTTTATTATCTAGACAAAGAGATTTCTCTTTCTTCGATAAACGCTTCTAGGACCGGAATAATTGGATCTACCGCAACAATACCTTGGGTTTTCCATTGGTAAAACAATGATACAATGGAAACATTTTTTGAAAAATTACAATTTGAACTCTTACAAATAATTTTGCACCGAACAAAGTTACCAAATACTCATAAAAAAATAAAGATAAAGATTTTGCATTCCATTCGTTTTATTTCATTTTTTGGTTCATGTTTAAGACAACATTTTTGTATTTACTTTGTAAATTTTTTGCCTGGTGCTCAACCAAGAGAAGTTTCTTGGCTTCAACGACCCTTAATGAAATTATTTTTCCACTTTACTTTCGACGGACTGAGACAGTCTTGATCCAGCTAATTGGAATTTCAATTTGTGTTTGTCTTTTGTAATAAAAAAATCATGTGTTGTTGAGCGGCGATTTTTGGACGCTGCAGAATCTGTTTGGTGTGTTTGTATTTATACCTGCGACAATGTTTACAAGCAAAAATGAACCCGTGTTTGCTGTGCCAGTATCGAGTGAAACGCATTTAATTTAGTCGTTAGGGCATTACACGGCCGCAATTTGGAAAGCGCTGGTGCATTTCCGGGTATTGACGAATGGGACAACACGTTCGGTCAGTTCCATTGAAAGGTAAAAATCGGTAATTTAAATCGCGTCTAAAAATTTTCATTGGCGGATCGTTAGCGCGCCGCCATTGTTCGCGAAGAGTTTAACGAGGCGCCATAATTATAACAGCCGCAATAAGATAGACACAAACTAAAGAAATATGATGTTATTAATGTAATGAACCGGCGCGCAGCTTTGATTCATGACAATCCTTAATCACGAGTGTCTGCTTTTGACTCAAAGAAAAGTTATTGTTTTATGCAAGGGGGTTGGTAAAAAGTGACGTCTTAAGGGATTTCGGCGGTAATTTGGCGGGATGCGTTGGCACGACTGTTTTGCGGAGTGCATCCATTAGATGCACGATTCGAACGTTTCGAATAAATTGCGGGGCGGTCGTTACCCGCATGAAAAATTCATGATGGCCGAAAAAAATATTGAATAAAAATACGGAAAAACAAAATCACAAGTAGTCAGATAAAAATAAAAAAGGAAATAAGTCGGTGAGAAAGGCAATATCTATCGACAGCTATCATAGTTGGCAGGGTTCGAGTTTATATCCGGTACAATCTACTTCAGGATCTGAGTGCGTGGCACTAAAACTGCTGCCGTAGCCGATGAAATCTCCTTGTTCACTTCACGAGCAACCTCGTAGTCTACCAATCTTTTTTAATTAAAAAAGCGAATGTTTCCGGCTAATTGGGGAAGTGTTCTTCTATTTTCGTAAATTGGATAAGTCGGGACCGATATACAAAGGCAGCATCGGGAAAAATCCGTCCTCGGTTAGAACATTGTCTTTTCGCCAGCAGGCTAAAGGAGTTGGTTTTCAGAGCGAGCTGGATTATTTACTGAAAGTTTGATAATTTAATTACCATCGACAACGCTAGGTACTTTGTGACACACAATTTTGTTCAATATTTTTAATACAGTACCATTTTAAAACTTTTGATTGTTTCATCGTGATGGAGCTTGTGAGTTACAGAATTTGACGAAAGCTGTCGTCATCATTGTTCTTTCTGCTCGTTCTTATTATTTTGTTGTTTTTTCATGAATTTTATGAAAAAAATTCTCAGAAACCCCAATTTAAAAATAGGCCAGAAACTACGAAATTGAGCAGTTCGATCGCGTTCTCGATTTTCGTAAAAGGAAATGGTTTAGTTTTCAAATGTATCAGCAAAAAAAATCATTTGGTGTTTCGTGGTTTTGAATTTTGTTCCAGGGACTAATACATATTTCAGCAGTGATCTCTTCCTCTTGGTATTAAACAGTCCGATTACTTTTTTTCGTAACGTTTGTATAGTTGTCTACGGGTCATAAGGTTTTTGTGCAGATTTTAATTCTCGAAAAAATTTGAGAATATAGCAATATTTATACTGTCTCTAAAAGAAGGTATATCAAGTCCTGTGGAATTGTGCGGCTCTATAATGTTGTTGTGTCGAACCGTTGAAGCTGTCAAATCAGATGTCAACAGTCAAATGTAAAATCTTAGCGTCAGTTGCGAGTTCGACGTCTTAGTTGTTTTGCTTGTGATTTTCTTCAGTTTTTCTATATTCTAATTACTTTTCATCTTACAACAGTGTTTATTAAAAACCTGTTATTAATGGACTTACAGTCGCGAGCAATAAATTTTGGTCGTAAAGGTCATTCTTTGACGCAATAGAAAATGCTCCATTGTAAAACAGTCGTAAATATCATAACCTATCATCATGTTGTATGACATTAATTGTCATTTTTTTCTCAATTTTTTGACACTTTGTTGACGTGGGCATAATCAGGCAGGGAAATTTTTTAAATTTGTGAGAATCTAACCAAATTTTGAAATGACATTGACGACCAAAATTTATTGCTCGCGACAGTACATAACCTCTATTTTTGTATTTGGTACTACTATATGCTACAGAACGGCAAAAATCAAATACATATATTCGAATTCCACGGGACTCTTGATATACGTTGTTTTATAGACACTTTGTATTTTCATTATGATTCAAAAAAAATCACTCTTCATAATATTTTTTTTTTGTATTATTAAAGAATTACTAGTATATTCGCAAAAATTATACACATGAATTTAGCAGTTAAATTCAATTTATTAAAGGATACACAACCACATTACATTTATAAACCAGAAAGTTGTTTAGAAAATGACAATTACAAATTATATTTTGATCGCACAGTTTTAACTGACATTCACATTCAGCATAACAGACCAGACATTATTATTTTAAATAAACAACAAAAGCAAGCATATCTTTTAGATATAGCTGTTCCAAATTCACACAATATAACACAAACATATAATACAAAAATTAATAAATATTTAGAACTATCCGTTGCTATGAGAAATCTTTGGTGTTTAGAAAAAATTTCGATTTTACCATTTATAATTTCAGCAACAGGAATAGTACCGCAATCTCTTTTTAAAAATTTAAAAATTTTGGACTTAGAGTACACATTGGTGGTTGAAATTCAAAAAGGTATATTATTATACTCATGTCACATCGTGAGGAAATTCCTTAACATTGACACAGAACATAAAACACAAAAAAGTCAAAATGTGGAGGCGAGACGCCGGTAATTATGTTGATAAGCACTGCACTATTACTTGATAGTATTATCCGTAATAGTGTATGTACTCCGGCAAAATTGCCGTGCCGCCGGGTGGAGGTGGGATACGAAATTAAACAGTGGAATACGTTTGTTATAAAAATAATATTCTAAAATTTGTCATGAGAATTATAGTTTATTATAAAGTGGGTACAGGTTGCAAAGACACACTTGTCATTTGCAACAGCATTTTTTCAATATTTCTCAACCAAATAAAGGCACAAAGGGACCAGAAAATCATAGTTTGGATTGAATATTTTCCATATAAGTACAGTTTTAAAGTAATTTCAAATGACTAATGCCATAAAAGTGCTGTTGCAAATGACAAGTGTGTCTTTGCAACCTGTACCCACTTTAGACATTTTTTTAATGATGTCATATATCAGTTGCAAAATAATAATTGAATTATTCTAAAATTAAAAAGTAAATAATTACAAGATAAACTAGATCTACTTATTTCTTTTGATTTGCAACTTCACTGGTGTCAGATTTTTGGTCAGAATTAGCATTTTTCTTTTTTTGTTGTACTTTTCTTTTTTAACCTATGTGTTTCTTCACGTACCTAAATTTTATATGAAACTCACTGTTAGAAATGATTTTTTCATTGTTTTTAGGATCCAGAGAAGAGTATTATAAAAAAAAACAATTTTTTTTACAAATTTTGAAACTTTGAAAGTGGTGATATTTCGTCCTAAATGATTTTGATATCTTCATTTTAAAATTTATAGAGACATTACTGGCGTATATAATTATTAGATTAGATTAGGCAAGATAAAGAAATCTACTCGTATTTGTCCCTAGTCCTGTCTCACACCTTCCCGGATGTTTGAAATATTTTGTCAGTATTGATATTTTTCTTTTCTTTTTGTATTTTTTTTTCGTTTTCATTTTGTTTGTTTATTTACGTTCCTAAGCTTTATACAGGGTGTAATCAAAATAGCCGGAAAGATTTTAAGCCGTAAACCACCAACACATTTGAAAACGATTTGCACTGGCTGAAATTGCGAATTCAAAAATTCAAAAATCACCTAATTCCGGCCCGTGGTCGACGCTAATGAAGAGCAAACGACAGTGAAATGGTAAAAAAGCCAAACGATACCACCCAAGAAATAACACTGAATTGTGTAGGAAAAACGGACAAATAACTATTACTTTTAGCGTACCTTCTTTACAGTAAGTGCTGACAATGTTGCCCTTTATACGTAATACAGGCTTGTGCCCTGTGTCCTCCGCCCCCTTTTAAAAAACTTCACGATCTTCCCGAATTTGGGCACTAGCTGCCACGACACGTCAAGTTAGTTATTATACCGAATTTATCGACTGGCTATAGACCAGTTGCCCCCATAAAAAATCACAAGTTCACAAGGATTTAAATCCGGAGATCTTGGTGGTACCCTCTGGATCCTCTTGGATGGAACTTTCTTGTTTCTCTCAACCGTTGCACCGTGGAAGTAAACATTTTTGGATTAGGTACAACCCTGTCTGGAAATTGTTCCCGGTAGTTCCGGTACAGTATTTGCGCTTGGACCGCGTTGCCACCCGCCGCACCGCACCGTACGCGAGCACCATATCCGTTATTTCCACGTTTGTAAAATTTGGCATTTTAAACGATTTAATAACAAATAGGTACACGATTATTAATGCACTGCTACACTACACCGTTTGTCGAGTTGCAACTAATAACTGACGTAAGTCAACCCAACCTCCAATAAAAAGATCCTTTTTTGTCATACAAAAAGTGTATGACGTGTTTTTTCTTTACTATTGCTTTTATAATTTCGACTATGAAACCAAGACAGCGACGCGTCCACAGTTTATTGTCTAAATTGTCATGCCATTTCTTCACGTATTTTTACGTTTTTCAAAAACGCATATTTTTGCATTGATGCGGGAGTATTCAGTACTTACGTGTTTACATATTTCCGTATGTATATGTATTTTGATTATAGGGTACATAACGAGTGTTCAATTGAATTGTTCATCAAGTTGGCTTTGACTTTTTGATGAAAGAAGAAAAAGGGATGATGAGATGACAGTTGAGAGATGTCAGTTGTGTTTTGCGTCTTTTCTTCTGTTGAGTTTCGTTTCTGTGGAATTATAATATGTAAAGCAATTAACCTAAAATTGTACAGATTACACATCGCTGCGACTTTCGTCAAGTTAAGAGGTTTTGTATTCTATGTTCCCAGAGCTAGAGCCAGAGATATGTCCTGCTCTAATTATAAATCTTTTTGATAACCTGGCACTCACATTACATATAAAATAAATTTAGTCAAAATGTCACTTTTTAACGTGGTCCTAACCTAACTTTTGTCATTGCTCTTTTAAGACATATTTCATAATGTGAAAAATTCAAAGGCTACTTGATGAACAATTCAATTGAACACTCGATACATAAAGTCCATTCAAAAATCAAAAAACCACCAACGTCGCATTTTCCAGGATAAATACTATCGGCAACCCTGTCTAGTGTAAAATTTGGTAAGACTTGTAATTTTGAGGTTAAATGTTTATTAAGTGTCTTGTTTTTCTGGGCATGTTTATAAGTAAAAATAATAAGAATCAATAAATAAATGAAACGTGCTGCTAATAAAATAATATGAACGAAATTCAAAGCAATTGAATTTTATTTTGAATCAAATAAATGTCATAATTTATAGTTACCAACATAGTATGAAAAAATATCTACCTAGGGTTTTTAAATTTTACCAATCTGAAGCAACAGGTAGTGGTTTTTTGATTTTTGAATGGACTTTAGTTACCTAAATGATCTATTGGTTTACAAATTCACGAAAGCTTCAGATATTTTGTCAAAATTCACATTTTCTTTTTTTTTCTAGATATAAAACTGAAAGAAGTGTAATTACTATGATTTGATACAAGTTTTGAATACTTATCATATTTATTGAACTGCTTGCAAAATAATTTTTAAATTTTTATTCTAAAATTGGAAAATAATTATGTGAGATAATTACAAGATAGAGAAATCTAGACGACTTCAGCGACATTTCGGATATTTAGTCAGAATTGACATTTTTCTTCTTTACCTGCTGTTTTTAATTTTTTTTTTTCAGTTGCGTGTTGCTACCCGCACGTTTGATGAATTGTTGACAAGGTTAAAACATTTCGCTGGTACAACAGTAAAAATTGCGAAACAAATCCGCCACAATTTTGAAGTATTAAAGTGGCCTTACTCGACGTCACAAATGTATTCATGCGGTTAGCACTTCCGTTAAATATAACTGATGAGGGTGTAATTAATAATTTGTGTGTCCAACTTTAGCTTTCATATGACAGCTCGTGGGTTCGATTAAATTCGTTATTATCATCTAATATTAACAGTTCCCCGACAAACAGCCACTCATAATTTCACCCTGTTTTAATTGATGCCTCATATTTATTGTTTCACGGACGAATTTCGACATTTCGAAATGTCTCAATTTTAACGACCAGGACTGATTTTTCCAAACGGTTTCGTTATTTCTGTAACGTGAAACCTATCGATTTTATATTTAAACTCGTTTTTTGTGTTTCGAACGTCAAACGGATTTGGCAGTCTGATAGATACTCCACCCAAATTAAAGAGGTATTTGCTTTCGACATTTTATTATTTGTGCAACAAATCACAATCAATGAATCAGTTTTAATACGTTTTTCATAAGTTTCATCCGATGCAGGATTATTTCCCCGCTGAGTGAGCAACGAACTAATCGAATTCAAATTGAAACTGTTGCAAAACAAAACAAAGTACGTAAATGCACTTTCCAGTAAAGTATTTCTCACTTAACGGTTTGCATGCATCGTGTGTAATTGTATGCAATTGGGATTTTTTCAAGATTAGTAGCACGCTTAAGTGACGAAGGGTTTTAAGTGAGGCACGGAGAAAAAAAGTGTTTGGGGCAAATTTCGAACAAAGGGGTTGTCGGGCAAATTGCAAAAATCGGCGACAAAACGTAGGAATCACGAAACTCGGCAAAGTTTCGCATAATAAGAAAACAGGTTTTGAAATCTCGATATTTAAATCCTTCCCTCCTAAGAGGCAAAGTTCGGTCCGTTCGGAGTTCGCCAGAGGAGAGAATAAATATTCAAAATACTTTAATTGCGTCGGCTGCAAAAATCGCTTTGAAATTTTCTAATTTTAATTAAATTTGGCCGTTCGCTTAGAAACGTTATTTATCCGTAAATGGAAACGTCTGAATGATATAAACGGCTTCGGCGAAGCCAACATTTTTAATAAACACGTCGGTTAATTGGGCGTGATAAATGGCGAGGTGGCGACCAGCTGATACCTATGTATGGCGGAATCCATCTATTGACCGAAGAGAATGAAGTGATGAATTTAAGACATGATGAGCGTACGCCGGAGGACCATTAATCACGCCCCTTCAAAAACAAGTGTTTGACTCCAAGTGAGACACCGCGAGAGATCCGCCAAATGACTCAACTTATTTGACGGCGCAAGAAAAATAGTTTTTTTCTAGATTATATCGTCCGCACAATACATCGCAAAATGTTTTTGTTCGCCACCCGAAATATAGCTATATTGCATCCCCGAAGATAAATCTTCATAAAATGGTCATTTAGTTCTGGGGGCTGCATTTTATTTAATCCGGTGTATAGAAAAACCTTCCCCGGGAACATTCACCCGTCGACAAACATCAATCAAGTCGGAATTCGCCGTAATGAATTGTATCGACTCCTTTAAAATCATTTCCCGATAGGTAGCTACGCACGATCCGGTGAAGCCATTAACGCGGTTAAACTTCCAATTGTATGATTACCTGCAACAACCTTATTCTCCATATTGATCGTAAAGTTGGCCAAAAGTTGGTGTGGGGTGAGTACAAGAACTTTAAATGGTGGAATCGCATCGCCATTGTAACGATAAGGCAAAGCGAAACTAAAATGTACTCGTACATTCGTAATAATTTCCGAGATGTCCTACTAAGATATTTAAGAGTAGGTAAGCGAGGCGTTCCTTTCGATTAAATCCCCAATATTACGACCATTAATGGGTCTCTCGAACAGGATTCTGCTCTACACCGCCCATTAAATTTCTTCTGTGTCATTCCGAATATAAATACGTCCAGACTTATGCATAATGAAACTCCAACATTGCATTAAAAATTAATTAAAATTGTTCTACTCGAGATATAAATACCTAAACCGAGATAAAGCAAAACTAGTTGGAAATAAATGCGGTTTTGTTATCAACTAGATGCCACACAAAGAAGTTAATTTTCTTTTAACGACTGTGTTTTATCTATTGACCGTAGTTATTAAATATAGATTTTGTGGAGTACATATGTAGCACTTGGTGGTATTTTCCAAATTAAAATAGTTCAATGGCCCGGCGCATCCACCATTTTTGCATTAGTATAAGTTTCAAGGAATAATCAGGACAGGACATATCTAGAGGAGCCCCAAGTCTGCAGATATGTCATCGATTTCGATGAGGGGGTTGATCACCATGAAGCGGCGAGGCCTACCTGGAATGTCTGAGACAGGGCCGTATTGAGATAAAAGGGAGACGCCCGTCTTAAGGAATCAGTCCGTAATAATAATCGTAATACCAAGACAAGCGTCAGAGTGTGAATTTCAGTTTAATTTGTGAAGTTAATGTGCATTTAGTGTAAACTGTTAATTAGCAGTAAATTAGTTGTGAGTGTTTTCGACAAGTTTCTTTATCCACTGACAAAGTAAATATTACTATACAAAGGTATTGACAAGTTTTGAAGCAGGATAGGACAAGTTGTTTTTGCTCATTAGAAATGATCCAAGCCAAGCAATTATCAAAATAAAATTTGCGAATAGTAAAGAATTGGAGTAATGACATGCTGAAAGGTAATTCTTTTGGAATAGGAAAAAGGAAATGAAAACTGAATACTTCAGTGATTGAGTTGAATTAAATCTATTGTATCTTCGTTTTGTGTTTCTCTATTCTGCGTAATTTAGATACTTCGAGTAGGATAGCTTTACATAAATTCGACGAACCAGGAGTTAATTTGAGATCCGATAAAGCACTCATTGTAAGAGTGATTTGGACCCCAGTCGATTATTTTTGGAATAATAATTCTTGCCAAAATGTAATGTACTAATGTAATATACATACATATTTTAAATTGGCCTGCCGCATCCACCATTTTGTATACATTTACTCGTATTATAAATGTATGATGTATACGATATAAGAAATTACATCGTAGATGGAAAATTTGCCACCCACGATGTAGAGCGTAACTATACTGTATGAACTAAAGGTAAATTAATGTGATTATTTGGTTGCCTACATACAAGGAGCTTTGAGACAATATAATTTAAAATAAAGACATTGTCACAAATAATTAAGATCACATGTCCTCGTATTTTTTTTTTGGTAAAAATATTACAGGAAACTAATTAAAAATTGAATTCGAACACTGCATCCGATATTGTTCGTTGGATGCAGTATTTAATCAATAAAGTTCAAATAGGTTTTATATAAACAGAATTTATTATGCGTTTGATTTTTATTGCAGACAGAATAACGCAGCTTTCATGTTGAATTAATTGAGTAATTTTGAATAAACATACTGACTCGTGATAGAAAAATAAATGTATCCCATCTATTATACCGTTACTGCATTACTATTGAATGTTTAGTTCAGTGAGAAACGTCTGGGAATGACAGGTCGATAATTGAGACAAATATAAAAATATAATGTTTTCTCTTGATTTATTAACGTGACATTTTATAAATAAAAACTTCACAAAAAACACATGAGATGAAACAATGTTTAATTAATTGAATTATATTTTAAAACCTCCGCCATATTTGTTGGCTTCACAATGCTTATTTTTTAAATTCATTTAAGTGCCATTCGGTGTCGATTTTCCTCCCTCGCAGTTCGAACAGAATTTGCATTTGGCAACTTGTTAAATTTTAATTTATTTTGACACAAATAAAAGTTCTCGTCTGTAATATAGTTCAATCACAAAATGAAAACGAACACTTTTATGAATATTGACTGGTTGTATTTACAAATTCTGCAAAAAACCAGCGGATTTACGTACTTGTAAAATAATTTGCTGTTGTTTTGGTACAATATCATAATCAACATTAATGTCGCGTCGTTCAAGAGTTCGAGTACACGAACAAATGCATTAATGATGATGCAAGTTTGATACGGGTTCGTTGTTATTAATACCGGGGAGAGTATTGTGCATACAAGTTGCGATCTATTCTGAAGGAGTAATTACAAAGACAAAGTTGTGTCGAATAGAGTGGCAGCCGTGCGTTTAATTGAAAATAATAGAAGGGCAAGAGGGTCTTGGCGAAATACTGAGGAGTGAAGGTCGAAAAAGTAATCTAATTACGAGACAAGAGTCGGAGATTTCTAATCTGTACCGGCGGAATTAAAATACGAGATTATGGAGATATGGTGGGAATTGAGAGTCGTGATCGGGGGAATTAGTTCGCACCGAAAATATAGATTATTTGCAAGTAACGAGAACCGTAGAAAACAATTTATAACTCGTGTTGGCGCAAATTGCCCTACCTGCATTCTAATCTGATAGATCCGCGATAAGAAACACGTAAAAATGATTAATGCGAGTTGCAAAAGCAGCTCTTTGGAATCGTCGGCCAATAATTAATCTGCGCGATTTTATTCCCTCCATTGGGCCCTGTTGTTCCCCTGCGAGTCAAATTTCTCGTTGGCGTTCTCGTCGAAAAAACAAACACCAGTACTCATTCGAGGATTAAGGAATAAATGAAAGGAGCACTCCTGGGTTCACACAGTTTACCATATCGGCTTAACGATTCGGGTCACATTTCGCACATCTGACAAAATGCCGCATTATAATTCTGAAGGATGAGGGTGTTTTCAATTTTCTGTGTATTTTATAATATAGACATTCTCGTAAGTATCAAGATGCATATAAAACGAGCATTAGGAAACAGCTGACGCTCGTATCAAGGGTGTATTCTTTAAAAAGTAATCCTCGAGTCAGCTGTAGCGCGCTTCAAATGTATTTATCATACAAGGAGAGAGCAAGTTTGGAAGTTAAGTCAATTCCTGGCTTCGTACACTCACATCGTAATGTATCCGGAGAGTTGATAAAATGGGGCAATATAGAAATAAGAGAACACAGAGAATTTGAGGGAAAGATAATGTGACTCTCTTTTTATTTATTGAATATCCTCGCGAGGATGACGGCCACCACGACGCATTCTCGACTCTCGAGTGATAAGAGCCACCGTTATTTACAGGGTGAGTCAAGTCCTCACTTATAAATGTTTGTAACATCGTAGAGTGCGAGAACTTTGCCACCTAGAATTCGGGTGAACCTACACTACTAATGTATGTGATTAGTTGGTTGCCTAAGACAAAGGGTTCATGCATGATGTAATTCAAATAAAAAATTGTCGCAAAGAAATAAAACCAAAAATTAATGTGTCATAGAAACAAAAATGAGAATCTTCGCTTATTTCCAATGTTCTGCAGGATTGGCTGATCAATATTACATAATTCCTTCCTGTAGCTCGTCTAAGTAGATAAATTGTGCAGAGACATCGTGCTGCAAATATCCAGATTTTGCAAAATGTTGTGGATTGTACTGTAGTCGTTTCCTTAAATCATCAACAACTTCCTCAGATACTGAAACCTTCCAGTTGATTTTCCGGTTCGGACAAATCTGTTCCTACCAAGCACGTTTCTTGAATTTGGACATTGTAATATTTCGTAAGCTAATTATTCTTGCAGGCCAACACTGAACAACTAAACTCGATAATCATTTTTGAACATCTTAATTTACACTTTAAAAACGAAAAAAGTTAAACATGTCAAATTTCAAATTTATACATCACCGACACCGGAATTGAGAGGCGGCAAAGAACATTTGTAATAACCTTGTGTGGTGTTACTTATGGGAAATGTACAATGGCCGGCAGTAAAAACTAGCCATCACTTTTGTGTTACGTCAAAATCCAAATGTGTTATTAATGCTTTTTTGACACAGACATTTAAATGATGGCTACTTTTTTTGCCGGTCATTGTAAGTTACATTGTACAAACTGTCTCTAAAAGAAGGTATATCAAGAGTCCTGTGGAATTGTGCGGCTTTATAATTTTGTTGTGTCGAACTATGTCGAGCCGTTGAAGCCGTCAAATCAGACGTCAACAGTCAAATGTCACATTATTAAATCTTAGCGTCAGTTGCGAGTTCGAGGTCTTAGTTGCTTTACCTGTGATTTTCTTCAGTTTTTCTATATTCTAATTACTTTTGAGCAAGTATTTTATTTATAAGAATAATTACGGTTATACTTTTTCTTCGAGGTGCTTTGTGTTCTTTGTCGTTTTTTATTAAGCTGGTGTTTATTTCTTTTTTATGAATTTGAGTTCGAGGAACCTTGCACCGTTTTCGGGGACTTACAACAGTCTACTAAAAACCTGTCATTAATGGCTTTATACAACCTCTCTTATTCTATCGGATGTTCATTTAAATTTATCCTCAAAGTCGACGTTGAAGAGTCGATTGTGAACTTGTCAGTCTGCAGAGTAAAAACCAAACACACAAAAAGTGAGGTTAGATGTAAACAGATAATCCGTGATCTGTAGTCCGTGGTGCGTTCAGAATCGACTCTTCAACGCCTACTTTGAGGATAAATTTAAATGAACAAAATCAAATAAGTTTATTCGAATTACACAGGAGTCTTGATACACGTTCTTTTATTTTGTAGGTTACGGTATAGATTTGTCCCGTCTTCTTGATTTGTAAATTTGACATTTGATAGTTCACACTTGTCACTTTGTAGTTTTATGTTTTTCATTTTTGAAAGTGTAAAGTGTTTTCGGTTACACAAAAGAGGTTTCTGCAAGACTGTCTCGTGCAGCGCAATAGTTAATGTAGTGAGTAGTAAACATTTTATTTACACTTAAACACAAACATTTTCTTACTTCAGCAGCAATGAAACTGCTTTATTCTCTGAAACAGGATACATTCATGGTAAAGTCTTATTATGGAATTAAATGAAATGTTCAACACTGATGGGTGGACTTATTCACTGTTGGCCGGTAGAATAAATACGTTACAAAATATTCGCTCAAA
The DNA here is from genome assembly GCF_963966145.1 of Tenebrio molitor. NCBI lineage: Eukaryota > Metazoa > Arthropoda > Insecta > Coleoptera > Tenebrionidae > Tenebrio > Tenebrio molitor. Next base: position 10,462,181 of record NC_091052.1, on the reverse strand, counting down.
TTTGAAATCAAATTTATTTGGTCACACAGTTACGCAGTGTATTGTGGGTTGCAAATTTTACAGGCAACGACGTAAGAAACATTTATAATGACCCTGTATATACTTTGTCGTAGCATTAAAATTTGTTTCCTATAATGGATCTCGTTAAATCGTGTTTTGGTTATCAAGCAGATCCTGTCCGGAATTCATAAGTGCACCGAAAAACTAAAGATGAAGTAGGCTCCTGAATTTTTTCGACCAGTTCGGTCGAAGTCCGCCAAAATATCAAGCAGAAACGAAACGAATCGATGGAACGGTCCGATAAGTCCCATTTTGATTGTTGTGGAGCAAGGCCGAGCACGCTTCCATAAATTAAGTCATAATTCAGAAAATTTGATTAATCCCTCACCTCCAACAATTCTCTTCGCATGACTTATCGCCTGCAGTTTTAACCAACTACAAGTCTACCACTCTACCAGCAATTAATTTTTATTTTCTCCATTTCGGCCGACTGCCCCGCTAATCGGATTTTAATTTTCATTACGTCGTTTCCACAAAAAAAAATATCAATTATTTCGCGTCGATTAACATGTTGTGTTCGCTGAAAGAATATTTTAATCAAAGTACTACAAATTAAATTTCCATCAAAGTGAGCTTGAGCGAAAGTAAAATACTCTTTGCATCGAATTCCACGGTGGAAGCAGGTTCATGCAAGAACGATTTTTTTATTACCTTAATTCTATTCTCTTGAAATACAATTTTATTTTGGGCCAAGTAAACGATTACTCGGAGCGGTTAATAGACCGCGAACATAATAACCGGAAGTCTCAAATTACTACGATTTCTATCTTCAATGTATCGGGATGAGGGTTCTTGAATTAATCAAACATAAGCAACTCGTGATCACTCTAATCCAGCACGGCATCGCGACGCCGTTTTTGCTACCCTTTTCTCTGGAGCACTGTTACATTGTATTTTATGTACGAGTGTCTGCGCCTCTTTAACACCCGCAAAACAACCCCAACACATGGCATTATTCATATTGACGATGAAAACGTAACTTGTGTCGTGAGGCGCGAGCTTTAAGCCGTCGAGGGGCGGAGACCCCCGCGAATGTTGTCGCCTCTAATCTTGATAAAGTTGCGCAATTATCGGCCGCCAAAATAACGCTTAAGATCCAATTGCATTACCATTTCTTTGGGCGAGACGATGGCTTTTTTATCTTTTTCGGTGGTAAATCGAGAACCCTCGAATACAATCATCAAGACTTGGGGAAATTATTTTGCCTGACTTGCACCGATGACTGCTTTGGTCCAGAAAGCCGATTACCGGTGATTGGACTGTCAGTTATGGCCAATCGATAAGCGGTTATCCCTCGCTGATAATTAATATAATCGGTTCGGTTGGTCCGATGGCGGAAATCGATCATCACCAACCGATTTTATTAGCTATCGATCGACACCTCTCCAAAAATAAATTATAAATATTTCTTTTTTTAATTTAACTTCCCAAGAGATAGGAGCTTCATCTTCAAAACGACGAGAGCGACCGATCCAATTGAGAAGTTTTATTTATAATTAATTATCGGCCAATCTGAGAGCATTAAGTGTGCATCAGGGGAGCTTCAGCCCCTGTTGTTGCAGCAACTGGAACACAGTTTGTATTTCAGACAAACGTGTTATCGCTGGAGCGCCGTTATCTCTTTTAAAAGGGCTGAAACCGGAGCCACCTCGACTGTGCATACGAACTTTTGATTAGTTCATTTCATGCAAAGTGCTCTAACTATTCTCTTTGTGCATGCTTCATTGTGTTCTTTCGGATGGGCTCTCGTCTTCCATCCAATATCCTGTCTCGATGCAGAAAAATTACATCTTCAATCTAAAACGAAGGAGCGACAAAAATGGAAGAAAACTGCATCAAAAACAACGTATTTTGTGCATGAATCAAAAATTGCTCGAGCGATTTCCTGAGCGACGAATTAACGCTACATTTGTCCAATTACCGCTTCGTCCTCAATTAGCTAAGTTGGATCGGTTTCGACAAAAACGGTCATAATTGGTTGATGGGGGCAATAAGTGGGGGCCAGCTTTTTCGACGCACTCAGGTGCTAAATTAGCGTTTATGTGGTGTTGAGGTAAAAGCTCGCTCCGTGCGTCAATTGAAGACAAACTTTGCTCATCCTTTCCGGCATATTTTTAATTTAATCTTTCCGAGCCTGGCTCTTTTGTTGTTCTATATCTACGCATGCAAATTGGCAGCATTGTAATGCCCGAAAAGGACGGCTCGAGGAACGGAGAAGAGCAATTCTGTTTGTTAAAGAATATTAGACGCTGGCGTCATTTTATAGGCCAAGGACTAGCCGTGTTTCCGCCTACGCAAATCATTCACAATCAAAGATAATTTGACGGAGGCTTAACAGGGATTATAAGGAAAACACGCCGGGCCAATAGAAAGTTTGAATAATCTCTCATGTACTCGGGTGTCGTGGGAATTGATAACTCCCTCGCTCCAGTCTTACGTACTTACATTTTGTAATAATGAGCTTTTATGCGCACTTAAACCCTCCAAGTTTTATTTTAATTTAACCCCGCTCGACGCGACTAAAAATTGTCCCGTTTTTTGGGGAGGAATCTGTTAGGCAAAAGTGCAAAACGAACAAAATGTAACAGACCCGACACGGTGATGTGGCTTTCGCAAAACTATCGGCAATGGCGCAGAACCGGCAAAGCAGGACCCACAGCATCACTCTTCCAATTTCATTATCCTAAAAGCACAATGCGATAAAAAGAGGTGTTGCTGATTTGAGATTTTTGCGCTGTTTGTTTTTCGCTCAGGCTTTCCATCCGAAGGAGATTTTAATTTGAGTTGAACACAACAAGAAGTGTGATTCGGGGTGTTTGATGGTTTCGTCTCGGTCGGGCAAGTGACCGAGAAGCATAATTTTTTCGACAGCGGGAGCTTTTATTCGGTTTGGTGAATGTCGCGAGACAAACTTCCCGTTTACGGAATCCGAGTTGGAGCACGAAACCATCTTCCCCAAACAATCCTGACGGGATGTTTCTGTTACAGATCGCACAAATCCCTTTAACACGTGTAATGTCTGTCTACATAAACTTAACATCTCCGAAGCGGCGTCGCAATCTGCGAATGCGAGAGAGACACTGAGCGTTGCGGGAAGGCCACTATATTAAAATATACGTCCTAATGTGTAGGTTATGCGCTATAAATAACGGAACCACCTTAACTGTCTAGAATTAGATTAAACTCACGTCCTCTTGTCTCGTTCACCCTCTCTGCTTAAATTACTACGACCGCGTTAAAAAGAAGGAGCCGAACACGGGATATATTTCAAAGTTAACATTACATATTGCTCACATCGCGTCTTTTATGGCCTTGATTCTCAGTTTTCCTGACGTTTCCTGCTGTTTGCACGACTTTTTCATCCATGGCCTGTTTGTTTTCAGCATACAGATGTATACTCGTACCTACCCCGGCTCCACTCTGATTAATCCTGGTTTAATTGTTTCAGGAAAATGAAGTCGGTCCAGGACACATTCACCGCGTTCTTCCTCATTCTCTTCGTTCACAAAGGTAAGCGAAATCACAGTTTGTGCACTCGATAGAAAGGCTCTGTGCGCATCGATTGCGACACTCAGAACTGACGCCTTCTCTCGTTACCTTAACAGTCGGATAATGACAAACTGAATATTTCAATGGCGCAGATTAAAGCCGTGCGAATAATTACCAAAGGTTTTCGGTTTCCAAAGCGAAAATCGCTTCTAATACGTATTTTAATGAATTCTTTGACTTGTGCTTGTCACCTCTCGACCTGATTTTTTATTTTTCGCCTGACGGATAGGCAACCAGTAATTTTCACAGGGCAAGTGCGGATTATTATTTTGAGTCGATTCTTGCTGTCGTCGATGATGTCGCGCTGATTTCATTTTGCATCGGGAATTGCTAATAAAATAAAAACCGGGCACTTCAGTATCGATCCCGATGGCGGCGTACTTCACGTGCAGTAATTTTCTGGATGAGAGTGAAGAGCGGAGATCTGTGATGATACTTCCTCGCGGGACGTGAAATTTAAAGCCTCCATAAACTAGTAGCTTATTGATTCGTTAATTCGTGAGGGTAAGAATGTGCTTTGGCTGGCGATTTTTCGAAACTGGTCGGATTCGGACGTTGATTGATCGGCGCGACTTAATCGGAATGATTTATACAACCGCAATAATCACACCCACATTACGAGAACGATACATCAATAATGAAATTTTCGAAGATAGGATAATTTATTATTCTTAAATTGACGTATCCTTGGGCGAAATAATGATGGAGTGGCAAGCGCAAAACCCACTTGAAAATATCCCCAATCGCAGATATTGACGTGAAGGTAATTTCCGCTTTTTTACGATATGAATTTATATTTTTGTGAAATATCTCTCGGTAATTTACGTTCTTTATACTTCCTTGTGAAAGTAGCATTTTCACATGCATTAGACGGAATATAAAAGTATGCGAAACAACTCGCGAATTTCCTACGAAATATGGCTCCGTGTCACTATACCCCAAGTTTAATTTGCTTGTCTTGTCTTCGCGATGTGCCCCGGAATTATGTTGCACTGTAAAAAATTTAGTACCTCCTTATTAGAATTTTCTTTTGATACACTCTTTATTTTACCCTTGGTAGTCATTTTACTTTAATATCCATTTTAAGTGGTTCATTGAACTTTATGAATTGAGATTTCGCCCCAGCGTAAAAATTATAGTCGATATACCATCGCAAATGGGACTGCTGCCCTCTAACCGACAACCGTAAATCACTCCGCTTTTAATTAAGTTTTTTGGGAATATGGACGATCACGACTACGTAATTTTTTGTGACGAAATATTTTGCCAATAGTGTGTCGCACTCTTCTGGCGCATCTCTAAAAGCAAAGTTTCTGCTACAAAAGAGACAAAAATTGAATTAGGTATTTCGTCGATTGTGATTATTGGCAGAACTTGTTACACCAAAGGAGAGTCACCGTTAACAATAAGAAGCTTACTTAGGGACATTATGTTCTTTTGGGAGCGCTCCCCGAATTTCTTTGTGTTGTCTTGAGACAGCGACAAAAATGGGGACTAGAAACATTTAAATATAAATCGCGGCGTAACTACCATTTTCTCGCTCGAAGATGGAAGTAGCCGTTATTTCCGGCGAATACGTTTACTTCTTAATTAATTTGCAAATAAATTTGTTTAATTAAAGTATCAAATGTTGAGCATCCGGACAAATTGTCACCGTCCAAAGTGACATAAAAGCTTTTTTGGAGTGTTTCCATCTGAGGGAGCTTGCAACGAAGATAAAATGTAAACTGTAATATAAATTCACTTTTTCTCGTCGGCACAGAGGAGTAATTATTATAAGGAAGCTTACCTTATGGAATTAAATATTACAAACAAGAGCAAAATTGTTGTTGAGAAGTTTACGTCTGCGAAATAAGGAGAGTTCAAAGTTACTCTCGTCGGAGATTATTGTTTTAAATATTTACACCGGAGTCAGAACGTTTGCGATACATAATTCAACAAGTGGAGTTATCGAGATAAAAATTGCGATTTATCAAACTCGAACTTTCACAAACAATGACTTTCCCTCGCAAAAATCGCATCATTTTCCGCGAAATTTCCCGTCCTTGACATAACTTAAAATTAGTCTCCAACTTTAATTAAAAGTTGTTACGAGCTTTATTAATTGTATAATGTCATAAGAAGCCTCAGGCTCACTGCTGCCATCTTTAGGACCAAACTTTATTCATTTTTATTTTTCATTTTGTAGTCGGAAAATATTATGTCAAAAAATTAATAGATGCTTAAAAAGCGGAAACACTTTACGTCCATTGTGAGCTGCTCCAGCAATCAAACGCGCCTTTCAAAATTAAAGACAAATTCGAGGGGAGAACAGACAAATTATCCTTAAATAAAGAAACCATTTTGTTTTATTAGCTACTTCATGTAGACAGTCTGTTGAACTAGAATAATGGCACTTTTTGTAAGCTTCTAGCATAAATCTAAGGTCGGAAGAGGTAAATCAAAAGAAAGCGACGTCTTGATAAAGTTTTTAGTATCCCCTCAAGTTAAATCCTTGACTAATTGCCACAACACTAAATCACAGTCCGATGGAGATTTCGTTGCTCCACACCTGCAAAAATATCATTATCCAGCAAATTGTCGTATTGTTGGTTGTCTTCTAATATTCCTTCTGACGCAACCATCACGTCTTAGAGGAAAATTTAGTGGTCCAGCGTGCCCCGAGCTTTATTACTCGCCCCAATAAAAAATGGAAAAAACGTCATTTTACATTATTTATCGTGGAGAAAAAAGTGCTTCATCTCGTACTAAACGGTAGGAGTAGTCACTTCCATTAGTTGTTTTTTTATGGTACATCGTGTATACCGAAGCAATTTCTAATATTTATCCTGCAAGAATATTTTCCTGCAGCAATAGGGCCGGCTTGTGCTTTCACGACTGCTTGAGCTTTGCTTCCGTTCGTTCGCATTCCTGCAGCTGAGAATAATATGTAGAATGAGCATCGTACTCCATATATTCGTACCGGGTTTTATTGTTTTATAAAAGAGATGATGAAAATATTTCCGAAATGGAAACACACAAAGATGAATTGAATTAAATCGCGACGTTGGGTGTTTTAAATTGGAACGGTCCTGTACAACGCCTGATGAATTTTTCTCGAGTTAGCCGAACTTTGTTAATTTAATTAAAGACGTGTTTGTAGGGAAAATTAATTTTAAAGTTTAATAGTGGAGCTGCGCTTGTTGACAGTTTTTGCGGAATAGAGAATTTGTATTTGTCCGAGTAAGTTCCGTTGTAATTTCGCGAAGAATGTAAATGGAAGACACCGTGGCGGACAAGAAAAATATAAATATTCCAAAGAGGCAGCATTTCAGTATTAAAATAAATTATTCATGTACTTAGGGAAATCCCGCTTGATAGAATGCATTCGAGAAGACGTTCATTTTACATTGTTTTGGCGAAAAGTTTAAGAAAAGACAGATTTCTGTCTTAGATGCTATTGCACAGAGTTAACACACCGGCACCGTAATTTACATAATCCCAAAGTGAATCCCTCTGCCATTTCTCATCTGGCTCGAGACAATTTCCCGGCAAAAAGAACGATAACAATTACGGGAACAGATCGATTTGATTAGTCGGAGCAGCTTGGCTGTTTTTGTACGAGAAATGTGGTGTTTGAAATGCATTTTTGCAAGTTGCGCCAACATTTCAGCTCGCATTAGAAAATTGAAGCGTGCTTTTAAAGTTTTAGAACAAAACGTGTAGTTGGAAGTTGCGGAGGCAATACTTGGGGTTCCATTCGAATCGCTTAAAAGTATAAAAGTGGATTCGATTATTGGTTCTATCGGAAGCTCGCCGCGGAAATTTCGGCGGCGGAAAATGAAAATAATTAAGCTGGTGAAATAAATATTCGTCCGCGGTGCAGATTTCGCGTTTTATCTGGACGTTTGAATGTAATTACTGCGATCTTTTCTAAATAATTTATTTTTACGAAATGGGAAAAGGGCTCTATAATGAGGAGTAGAGATAAAGACGATGTTTTCTCGGCAATTGAAACATCCTCAACAGATTAACTAAACGACTAACATTTATCAAGCGACCATGGTTTTATCGCGTAATTTTAGGATTGAACGAGCACTCTCCATTTAATTTCCCGATTGTTATCTAAAGCATTACAATTAACTTTTTTATAGCCGTATCAATGACAACATTCCCGAAATTGTTTTTCGAGCTCCAAACACCTAGTCCCTATTACCATTATTTTGTCGTTAAAAGAAAACGGACCGCACGTTTGCTCTCGCTTTGAGTAAATTTTTGTGTTTCTGTGCCGAATGAATACTTTCACGGGGTCTTACGCCCTCTGTTTTATGTGCAAATCAATACTAATATCGCACATATTTTTTGGTCTCAAGAACACGTATTTTCACTTAGCCGATGCGGGGACCTTATGGATTTTATTTATTGTGACCTTTTCCAGAGATAATATGCACTCCGACGCGGGGACACCGCATAAAGGAAGAATAATATTATTTTTTATTTTCAACTCGACCATTACACTTATCCTGAATTACGGCCGCCAACACAATTAATCTCACTACTGTGTGAGCAGGTAATCAACATTTTTGTAGGTTCAGTAAAACTTGAGTACATTTTTCTAGATAACGTGTTTATTTCGTCAGCTCTCTGTGATTTTGTCTCCATTATCTCTATATTTTCTCGAAAAAAAAATTAAATCATATCACAAATCCTTGAACTATTGTTCTATTTAAAAGTTTAGTTTTATCTCATAACATTTAATGATACTGATACACAGTTTTCTTTCCTCAAACCTTGTCCAACTATGTATCACTATCCGGAGAGCTTTTAAGATCTTATCAATCAAGTTGATTTTAATTGATTGCTCAAATTTTCTCCGACTTGGTTAAAGATGATAAATATTCAACAAAATTAATTTTACAATAATTTGACTAAATAAAGGCGCACGTGCTTTGAGTCTTCAGGAGAAACACGCACTTTTCACAAGATTTACCTCAGGAGCTTCACAAGAACTACTTACAGCTTGACATGTACACTTTGGAAATGTATTGTGGGTTGTATTTTCAATTCCGTCGGGCTCATTATCACTCGTGAAATACTCTGTATAAATGACACGACACGCGTTTCAGCTTTAGTTTAGTAATAAAGTGTATTTGATGCAAGGACATCAATAAAGTGTTATAAATAAATTAGTGTTACGTTTATTTATCACATATCTCTGCACACACTGAACCACACATTCGTCAAAGTTCCTTTGAGTGAATCATTTACTTCCACTGTCAAAGCTTTATAGTCCAGAAAATGAGTATTCTATTCATTTTGGGATAGAGAAAGTTCAAATCGAGAAGTACATGGGCGGTACTATGATTTACGTGGGAACCAATTATATTGGGGACCACGTGATGTGTACTTTTCTTTTTAGACGTACTATACGTAGTAATCACTAGCGGCTACCTCCAGAAATATTTTATTAAATCATTATTAATACAAAAGGCGAACCCGATTAATTATTAAACACAGAAGGGCACTATCGACCTAAATGTCACATCCATTTTGATCAACACATTTGTTGATAAATATTTTTTCCTTCGTCAGTCTACGCCTTTTACGTCAGGGAAAATAAATGATTAACACCCTCATAAATCAAAGCTTTCTAAAGATGTCGATAATTTGAAGCAAGATAGCGCACGACCCCACAACGTACGTGACAATTCGGCAGTTCTAATGTTATTGGAAGATCTAAGTACACTACACAGATAAAATAATGTACTGTAACAGTTCCCCAATAAAACATTGTTTATATTTTTTACTTGTAAAAAATCAATTAAAACCTTTCGAATAACTTGGTCAGCAAGCACTTTCGCTGTAAATTCAATGTAGAACCCACCCTGAATAACATCGAGTCGGAAATCCCATGGAATAACAAACCGCAATAATAAATAAAGATAATTAATAATTAATATTCATGAAGCTCAGAATCGATTTGGACCATAATCTCGTTATGTTGTTGCATAATTTATTTTGTGATACTTTCCTTCCAGAGTTTCGAAGACTGAATATTTTTAAGGATCTTGATAAAATTTTCAAAGCGGAACCTAAGAAATTATAGCATTTTCGGTGTTTTAGTTCATCCAAATCTTCATTCTGGAAGTTACAAATTGATTGACTGGATAAGACCTGTCCAAAGTTTATTGAGTCTTGTTTATATTATAATTTTCCTAAGTTATCGGCTTTATATTGACGAGGTATTAAGTGCCGTCGAGCTTGAAATTGAGGTAAATTTGTCCAAGTAATTGTCGAGCCAAGATTATTTACGTAATTTGTGGAACATTGGCACCGGAAAGAATAAACCCAACAAGATAAAAAAACAGCTGTTGTTTCGTAATGTACAACTTTTAGACTGATCCCAAGTAGGGTCGTAAAATTTTACCGTTCGATGTTTGTTGGCTGAAGATCCTGCAGGCGCTAGAGAGGACTGTTTGCGGTATCTTCGAGTACCAACAGACAAATCGCTTTTATTCTTGAGACCCTTAAGATATTCAGTTTCCAGGTCGGATAATGGTAGGACCCATATAAAATTCTGCGGTCGAGAAGAAACAACGAACAAGCGATCTGAATAAAATATAGTGGCCCATAAAGTGAAGTTTTCTGTTACAGGGCGTAAATTTTAAGGGCCCTTCCATAATTCCAGCGGAAATATCGGCCAATATCGTGCGTCCCACCCCGAACTCTTCTTTAGTAAACACGCGGTATTATGCAGGGCAATCAGTTGGAAAAACTGTTGGGAACAAGCGATCGATCCTTTTTCCACGGATTATTTAATACTAGTTTCTACAAGATGGGATATTGTGCAGCAGCTCATCACTTCTACATGTCCAACGCGACATCTCCGAGATTCCACTAAATTACAATATTCATAAGCCCTATCTAAACGGTCTTTGTAGAAACCCACCATAAATAAGATAAAAGAAACACGGACTGACAGTTAATGAGAAAGTTTTCTTTTCCTTTTTGCGCAATTAAAATTCACACCACGTAAAAACGGTCGCAACAGTAGTTGAGCATCGGCTCGTTCCATTTTCCGATTTATTTCGACTTCTCACGGGATCACGTCTTCACATTCTTTATCTTCCCGGTGTATCAAAATTCAAAATGTCTGTGACGTTTTTGTGGCCGTTGTAATTTCATCACGAAACGAGTGGACTGGAGCGAAGAAATTTTGCTTTTAAATAAAACATTCGTCAGCAGAAGTGTCCACGCGCGAGGTGAAAAGTAGCCTTTTCAGCTGATCTTCGCGCTTCATATTTGCTTTTGGAGAGTGCAGACAGGAGAATCCCAGAGGCACTCGCATTCAGAACAGCCACTCAATCAACTGCGCAAAAAATCTTGTAATCTCCGAAAGCTCAACGAGCTTATTCTTGGGATGTGTTAATTGCAGTCAAATGTAGAAGAGACACTCGTTTTCTGTAAGATGGGAATGACTTTTATGCAGTGTCTTTGAGGTGGGGTTTCGATTAAAAACATTAATGAGGACATCGGTGAGGAAACCTCTCTTTTGATTCGTCGTTTCGTACTGAGAGAAAAACGTAAAATGTGAATAGTCCTGGCTGAAAAGGAGCTTTGAGAGCGTGCCGCCATATTGATAAATAATTAATAAATCAGTTTTGCCGTAAGCACATTTGAAGGGATGGTGCGAGCTAACGACGACACAAGGCGGAATTGCTTGTAAAACAAGATTGTTGATTTATGGCGCAATTCTCAGTTGTGCAGTAATGAAAGTAGATGAATGTGAAGACATTTTTATCTTCATATTTCAAATTACAATGACATTACGTTACAAAGTCGTATTTCACGAAAGATTTGTATGGATGAAAATATGATGTTGAAAAAACGTGGACGACGTCAAGCTGAGGAGCACAAAAGAAGTGTGGTAAGATTAAAGTTGCTTTCTGCAACGTACACAAAACTGGAATTTATAGTCTGCAGAATCCGCTCTACATTATTGGCCGGCAGATGGAAACTCCTGACTGAAGGTAGATATTTGCTTTGCCTGTCGAATACATCTGTTATCCATTAAGCCTCTGAAATATTTTCCTTTTTTCTTTTGTCTTTCGTGTTCACACGGACATTATAAACTTTGTTTAGCGCGGACATTCCTTGCGAATCGAGCCGTTCGTCTTTATCTTTATTTTAATTTTGCAAATTGTCGCCTCCTTCAACTTTCGGAGCCGAATTTAATGATTTAACACGCCGCTGTCCCGTTTAATTAATTTACATAATTCCTAGTTACACAGTCCTCTGAGTTTATGCAACACCTATGATGTCGTGAATACTAAATTCGCGAGGAGATCCCCCAAAGTCCTCCAACAATGGCCTGACGTCCCTTTGCCAATAACCGGCATCGAATGCATCTGATTTACACGTAAATTGGCATCAGCCAGTGGCGGAATTGCGAACTTGGGACGATTTTATTTATTTATAATGCGAACTAATTTCCTTTTAACAAGAACGGGAGGAATCTCGTCCTGACGCGAATCACTGTAACCCAAAGCAAAAACTCGTTTACACTAATTCCTTTAATACCTCATCTCTGCGATTTCAATTCGTTTTCCTCGGCAAATTACGAGAGAGCACAAATAAACAAACACAGATTAATAACTAGTTAGCTTTGATGAATTACTTCTTGGGATGTGTTTTGCGGGATGGAAGTGACGCGTTTTCGATCCTGGAAAAGTCGCGATGTTTTTCCATGGTGTATTTGCCTTTTAACCGTTCCACAGTTTAACCGGAATCCGGGATTACGCTTGATCGCTTCATTTCGATTTGGTAGGCTGACTTTGTGGGGTGAATTTAAAAGAAATACCTTGACTTTTTGTCAGCTATTAAACGCGTTTATAGCGTTCTCTGCCAAATTGAAATGGGACGCCAATCTCTAACATTTCGTTACTGTCGTGCCATCTCTGACACTATATTATTAAACCGGCGAGGTCGACGTAATATTCACTTTTTTGCACCTGACGTGTTCAAAAATTCCTACCGATTCAAATGTCATTTTGTCATTTTTCCCAGGAAATCGTATAAATACCGTGCGATCAACAATTATTTAGAATTTAGATCAAGGAGGCTTTGAGAGGTTCAGACGCTCTGTATTTGTTTTTCATCATTATTGCAACAAAAACTATAAATCAATAATTAGTCTTTATTGATCGTCCCCCATATTTGCCCGACTTGACACTTTCGGAAAAAAAATCTTGAAACGAAATGTTGAAATGAATGTTTTGCTTGTTCACTAGATCTAGATAATATTACTCGGTAGAATCGGTATACTAAGTGTAAATGGAAGAGGGGGTTATGTTGAATGAAAAAATTGTTCTGAGATACAGTAATTTTTTTTCTGTGTTAGGCTAAGAACTTATTAATACCTCGTCGTATTCAAAATTTTCCTTAGCGTGGATTCATTTTGTAGATTACAGTTGCGAGATAGATACAAAAAGAATATATTTAATTCTCTAGGAAATATAGAGATTTGTAGTTTTTGGAGTTAATTTGTCAATACTAAAGCTGCAAATTGCAGTTTTTAGATTTGATTTCGCTGTAGAATTCCCTGGGATATTAATGCAATTTTTCAGTTGTGATTCGCGCATCCACCATTTTTGTAAATAATTCATAACTTTCCAATTTTCCAACTTACATCGATATGCAAAAAAATAGTGTGTACAACACGTTATGAAAGTCTCTTTTTTCACTTATTTGCTTGATTAACTCGGGCTATGCCCTCGTTAATCAAACTGTAAATTTATAAAAAAGTATGACTTTTATAATTAGTTGTATAAATAACTATTAACTAATTCGCCATAATAAAATGTATAAAACACAGTTTTCAGATTTAATTTTTCTTATCAGGTCGCTGAGATATATTTCTCTATAATATCGTACTCCTAATTCATAACAATATATTTTTATTTAGTAATTAATGCTAGAGATAGGAATTTGCTTTTTTTGCAAATAATTTATGATTATAAAATCAGTTTTTAGATGTGATCTAACTATCAGAAATAGAGATTTGTAATTTTTTGCAATTAGTCTGTCATCGCTAAATCTATTGAACAGATCTTTTAGATTCGATATATCTCTTGAGTTCCCTGAGATATTGATTAATTTTTATCTTTAAATTATCAGCGTATCCTCCATACTTGTAATTTGTAATTTTCCAATTTTCTAAGATACTATCAGAGTTAAAATTGCCACATTATTTCAGCTTTTTATTGGCATCTTCACTATTTTTGCAAATCATAATTTTCAAAAAACGTCCAAAAATAATTATCTAAATATGTAGCTTGAAAATTAAACTAGGCAAAAATGAATAGGGAATTTCACAATTTTTCTTGGAAAGCAAAATAATTCCCCCAATCCTCCCACGTATTCTTAAACACTAGATAAATTTAAAATGTTACAAGTACTTGAAACATTACATTTAATGTGTATATATTTTTATTTCTACCACATTTCATTACAAATTTTAAACCGTATTTATAAAAAATTCAAAAATGGAAAAATTCCCTATTCATTTTTGCCTAGTTTATTTGAAAAATGCTTCCTGTTGATTCTACCCCATCGCACCAAACATTTATTTACCATTTAAAGTTTGTTTTTGGAACGTAATTTTTCTCACCAATATTTACATTTCTTTTCCCTCGAATTTAAAATCGAATTGTGCTTGATATAGATCACAGATTTTTTTGCAAAAGTTCAACGCCCACTCACTATTTCTTCCCATTCGATTTCAAAAACTTCCAGTCCTTTATTTTCTTTATGAAGCTTGTTTTTCTAAGAGATAATTTCCACCGTACACCGCCTGAAAAATTCGTTTCGAATCCCTGATTTTATTAAAAATTGTTTTGATAATTTTTTTAGTGACGTGAAAAATTTCCACTGCAGCGGAAACTAATTTTTATCTATCATTCATATATTCTTTATGTTCAACGAATTAAACCGAGCGATTGTGATTTATTAACTGAAAACCTTCTCTCATTCTTAACGTCACGATGATTTTGATTCTCTTCTTTCAATACCTACGCAGCAACATTGACTAATTTATTCAAATATTTCCCCTTCAGATCCACCCATAACCATGTAACGCAAGAATTTTCTTAACAACGCTTCGCAGATACCGACTACTCCTATCTCCGTCACGAGAAAGAGAACCCTTATTTGATTTATTGCGGAATAATATGTAGCGACATTTTTTATACGAGAATTATTTATAGAAGAGAGAAGAAAATTACTGTATTGCAAATCGAAATTCTATGCATAAATTTTATGCAAATATTTATTTCTATCATGCGTATATTGATGTAAAACACTTCTCATGAATTTTAAATGCAATCGATAAACTCTAAACGCTTCGCTGACAGAGGAACGCCATGCATGGTGATTATAAATTACCAGTTCGAAATACAACACTGGTGGAATACACGCATTTCTAACTGTAACCCAAAATTGGAAAACGAAACCAAATTTTTTTCCAACGAGCAATTAGAATTTCTACCAGAGCCAGGTTCACTCCACCGCATACCAACTGTCCGCTTAATCGTGTAAACGAGCGTACCGAGTGCACCATAAAAATTTGCAAGCACTCTCTAAATCCACTCGATTTTTGTCGGGTCGTCTTCCTTAGCTGGGATTTAGCTTTCAGACCCTTCCCATTAGCAGCAGTTAAAATTGCTCAAGAGCTTTCGATGCAGGTTGGGTCTAGTTACGAGCTGCTGTTAATATTTACAGTTACAAGTTTGCTCAGGCCCTCTCCGAGACGATAGTCTAGATAGGCTCCGGATAAGGACATCTCCACGAATGATTTACGTGCGCTATTTTTTGAGGAAGCTACAAGTAATTTTTTCTCAAATAATTTATGTTTTTATCTATTGGAAATTTATTGGCTGGCGAAAACTCGAGAGTAACTTGAAAGTATCTGCAGTTGACAGACTTGATCCTTCCATACACACAACTATGGTGAATGCGGCGGGAACAAATTTCTACCGAATGGAGAACTGGAAAATGAGGTTCTTATTTAGAGCAAATATTAAAGTGGTTCGTTGCAACGAAAAATTGACTTTTCCACTTTGACCGTTGCATACATTTCCCACGAATTCGGCATAGCTGAGCGGAATTCATCTGAAAAATATTCCGTGGCGTGGTTTAATGCTGGGATAGTTTTTTTGACGTGGTCATGTTTGGTATTTGGGTCTCAATAAATTGAGGCCATCTCAGCGATCCAATACTTGGTGGATTCGGTCGTGTCGGTATTGCAAAGACGCGGTTTACAGATATGGACCTAACATCTCTCGGTTTCAATTATGGAGTTGGGCTGTTCTTGTTCTTGATTACTTGTCGGTTCGGACATTTCCAAGATTAGGTTTGTGTTGCTTTCCTCACACATTCATATCGATTATCTTTTTTGCCGTAAATAGATAACAAACACCAAAGCTACGCTATTTCACGGCCAGATTAAGCACGAATAGATTGGACCCGCCGGTGTGGACATAAACTTAAACTAATAAATCTCTAATTCTACCGAAATAAAGCTCGCAACAAGCAAATTTTTTTTTTGCCTGAAGCGCTTTTTAATTTTTCAGTTCGCTGCCGTCATTATGGGCATTATTTTGTAACAAGCGTGTAACATTATCAGCTTTTTGCAAAGGTAGATATCGCTCGTGATCAGTGTCCAAACATCAAATACGCTTTTTTGTAGATTTTATCTGAATAATTAATTGACCGTACTCAGCATCATATGTATTATGTTTCAGTTCAGTTCATTGTTTCAAATTTTCTGGCGTATCGAATTTTGTGCACTGAATTTTACGTATTTATCGACGGGTATTGTTGATCCTGTGCTGTGTCAAAGCGTAGTAAAAACTTCTGGATAACCCTCTCGTGTCGAAACAAAAGGCTAATCATTTTGCGGTTGGCCTAGTTGTGTAATCGTCATTTTTCTTTTAAATCGCAAATCTTTTAGATCCACTGATTTCTGTGTTCCCGTTTCGATAAGTCCTTCATATTGTAGCTTATTTTTTGAAGTATTTTTGATTTTGTCTTTACCTATTATGCACGTTAATGGAAACTACAAAGATTTGGTTAAATCATCAAACAACAAAGACAATAATCACACATTTTTTTTTTAATTTCGACACAATAACCTGTCATAATGTAGTCCATGAGACACACTTTTTCTACTACACTGTATGTACAAGGATATCGAAAATTTTCTGTGAAATTTTTGTTAGCGCATCCGCTATTTTATAATTTTTCCAATTTTAACTGTAATGCCAGAAATACTGATTTGTAGGTTTTTACAATTTATTTGCCGCAACAATATCCACAAAAGAAAGCAATGTTTGTGTTTGGTTTATAACTGATCTGATCGATAAGAAGTCGCTATACATATTTATTTTCAATTTTTCTTGGCGCATCCACCATTTTTGTAATAATATTTTTCTCATTTTTCAGTTTAATATTAGAGATACGGATTTAGGCATTTTATATTTAATTCTTGAGGACAATACAGTCTTTAGATTTGATTTAACTCTTCACTTTTTCAATTTTTATTGGCGCATCCACCATATTTGTAAAGCACATTTTACGATTTTCTCACTTAATATCAGAGTTTTTGCAATTAATTCGCCATCACAAAAGCTATAAAAATTTCAGTTTTTATTTGCACATTCACCATATTTTCAATTAATAATTTTCCAGTTTTCTACCTTCACAATAGCGATATAAATTTTCAGTTTTTTGTAATTAATTCGCCATAATCAAACATATACGGTACGATCAACAATGAGTTAGTTAACGGGCGGCTATGACTTTGACAGTGTCAGATTTTTCGAATCTTTGCTAACTCAGCTAATAAACGTCAAACAACTGTCACTATGAGTTATATTTTAACGCAAAAATGGTTTTTACTTCAGAATATAAAAAATTAATCTTACTTTCGTAATGGTGTTAAGGATGAACATACAGCTCTGTTGCCCGTTTGGCCGAGTTTCGGCAAACGGGTATATGCAACCAGAAATACTTCTAGCCCTGTCGATATACGGCAAAGATTTCAACGCCTTCTTTGATCTAAATAATTGTTGATCGCACGGTATAATACACTTCTAAGATTTAATTCAATTTGTCAACTTGTCCACTTACTGATTTTTCGTAATTAATTTGCCATAACCTAATCTGTAGAACAGCAGATTTCGATTATTATTAATATAAGTCTTCAGTTCACTGAAATACATTTCTTCAAAATTTATTTGCGCATCCACCAATTTGGCGCTTTTGCAGTTAATTCGCCAATACGAAATCTATAAAACGCAATTTTTAGATTTGATGTATCTCTAGAGTTCGTTGAGATGTCGATACATTTTTCAAATTTCGTTGGCTCATTCACCGTATTTGTAATTTCAAATTTCATCATTTCTATCATTGATAGAGATTTGTGGGTTTTTGCAATTAATGCATCGTTACAGTGTCCATAAAAGGTACTGTGCGGTTTTTCCTAAAATATTTGCCATAACAAACACACAAATCATAGTTTTCCCATTTAATTTAACTCATTCGTTCTCCAAGATATGGATTTTTTTCAGTATATTTTGGCGCATTCACAATTTTGCCAATTCATATTTATTTGCAAATTTTGATCCAAGTAGTGAAACTTCATTACAAAAATATTCACACATGCATTATTTTGACCAATTCCTGCCACAATAAAATAAAGTGAAATCAGAAATTTTTTATTCGATTTTTTATAACGAAATCTTCTGTACAAAGCAAATCTAATAAGTTGATCACCAGGCAAAGACATAAATACAGTAAAAGCTCCCATGAGCAGACACCGTCGGTCGCCAATTTTTTGTCCGTTCAACAGAGATGTCCGCTCAAAAGAAATACATCTGGTTCAAAGGAAAAAAATTATGTAGGCCATAATATTAAGTAATAGTATATTATTCAATTCAATGAGCGGATAATGATCACTATTACTCGTGAGGATGATTTTGTGCACGAGCCGCAGCCGAGTGGCGTAATTTATCCGAGCAAGTAATATCCATAATCCGCGAGTAGAATACTATACATTTTCTACGACTATGAAGAGAAATTGATAAATAAGTTTCATCATTAGATAAACTGAAAATGACATTTTAAAATTATTACGTTGTATACTTGATACCATTGCATTAAATTTTGCGAGTCTTCATAAACTAGTTTATGTTCAAACCTTCTGTCTTAGAAACTTCTTTTTTGGTTGACATTCGTTTTCGATTGCCATTTCGCTGTAAACGCTTCTCTCTTGTATATAATGACAGATTGATGCTTAAATTTTTCCATGTCTGTTTTTCGAATTCATTTTAACTTTACCCACTACATATGTATTGCGCAAGTTATCACGAGAGCAAATCATATACTAATAAGAGTAACTCAAAAAATTTTGATGCATGTAAAACGAGGCGACTAGCTCTGGCTGATGGCGATTGACTGGAGCCGCGTCCGCCTAAAGGAGCTTTATTTTCAAAGAGGGGGGAAAAATTGCTGTCCGTGTCCGTTCAACAGAGTGTCCGTTCAATAGAGAGGACTTTCTTAACAAACTTATACGAATTAAAACGGTGCCCAAAGAACTGTCCGTTCATAGGAGCTGTCCGTTAAGGGCCATCCTCTCGTATTCGGAGATAGGGAATTACAATGTATTTTTTCTAAAGGAATATCTCCTAAACGGCACAAGCAAATTCAATGCGGTTTTTTGCAAACGAAAGACAATAAATAGATGTACCTGGTGTCCTGATTGTTTAAAAAAAAATCGCATTGAATGTAGGACTTTTGATTTTTTTAATGTAAAAACAGCTTTTACTGT
Source organism: Tenebrio molitor (assembly GCF_963966145.1). Classification (NCBI taxonomy): domain Eukaryota; kingdom Metazoa; phylum Arthropoda; class Insecta; order Coleoptera; family Tenebrionidae; genus Tenebrio; species Tenebrio molitor. The sequence continues at coordinate 10,442,707 of NC_091052.1, read as the reverse complement.
ATGTACTTTCTTTCAAAATCTTGTTTCAACAAACTGCAACGCTTAGAGGAACGTTGTTTCTCTACCACTGAATTAAATGTTTTCGACGTATAGATTATCTCTTTTTGATGTAATTTTTAATTAAATTTCTCTGGCCGTAATGTAAATATGTACTGTCGTGTAATTCTAGTTAATAACAGTTATACAATACACAGAGAATTATATAGTCATACAAACTGACTAATCCTAAAGGGTTCAATCGGAGCAGGATTACGCCATTAATTTGGCGACAATAATTGCGTTATTTTGTCAATCTGCAAATAATCAATGTATTAATTTACTTTTAATGTCGCATTTGTCGGTAACGAGCAAAATTTGGTGGCGTTTTTTTTCCGTCGCAATTTAATCGAATTCGTTGCATCGCCGACAGACGCATAAGAACAGCCCGTCGATTGTTCGCCGTTATCAATTTACGTCGCAACAATGCAGCAGCCACCTAATAAATAGCTGGCGACGGAATTGACGGGATGACTTCCGCGGATGATTACATCAGAGTTGGGAAGCACCACCGGCAACGTCTCGAACCGAACAAAGACAAACTCAGGGACAGCATGTCAAGCAGGATGGCAAGCAGGTCAGCCGGAACAACAAGCAGCAGGATTATAGCACCACACTCACCGGGATTACATTACTGATACTGTTGATGGAGGGGGGCGGAAGTCGAGAGGACTGAATACAAATGCACAGCTTTCCTGCCGACCGGTAACGACTTCACTTTCCTGCCGCCACCGATGTTCCACAGTAATTGAATCTTTGTACAGATAAAAACAACGCCCCCAAATACGCACCCACGCACGAGACCGCGTCGTCTCAAGTCGCCTCGATCATTTCGCATCTTCTCGACAGCAAATCTGCAAACATTCCGGATTAAACAGTCCCAATTAATTAACACACCGTCGTTAAATTTTCCTTTCGCAGATTTATCGCAGAGATTTGGGTGTTTTTTTTTGCATTTTAAACGTACACAATCCATCGTACATTAGTCTAATTAACTCCCATTTGTTGCAAACTCCGAAAACAGCTTTAACTCAACTAACCCCATTGCGCCCATTTCGCGGATGTGTAGTTTAAAAATTACTCTTCTCCCTTGTAGCGATTCGAGGTAATGGTCCTTGACGCAATGTTTGGAACTCCGTTTTAAAATAAATTTATTTCTAGCAGAGGAACAAGAAAACAAGTCGCTTTCGTAAATAGCGCAAATCTGATTGTACGCTTTTAAACCGGCGGAATTTTTTGCCAGGTCGAATATCGGTTTAGGTTTGATTTAACATCGGTTGATCCGAAGTGCAGCCACGAAAAACGAGCTTAGCGACATAATTCAATTAGACCTTACTCCTGCTGTCGGTGAATTCAGTTTCCTGCCGGCGCAAAAGCTTGACGCTTTTATGGCTCCGTATTTCGCTGCGAACAAGTACTATATGGTACCGAATAATTAAGTTGCGCAAGTTTTAATTGTTATAGCTGAAGTTTTTGCACCAATTCCGCAGGATTAACACCGCGACGTTCTGTTCCAGGATGCAGCACCAACTTGCCTCCCGTTTTCTCCATGGACATCAACAATTTAGCCATATCAGAAAGAACTCCAGTAGGTAGCGTCATTTACACTTTGGAGGGGTCGGACCCCGAGAACGGCCCCGTGCACTTCGGCCTCGAAGGGACAGACGTGCTGAAAGTAAACAGCAATACGGGGGCGGTCACGGTCGTTAAACCCTTAGATTACGAGGTTGGTAAGAGCTGCAGCAGAAATACTCTCAACCCGGTCCCGACAAATCTAACTCGTTTCATTTCGTTTGTCCTGGCCAGACCAACGCGACCTTGCACGTCAATGTCACCATCGAGGACGAGGTCCAAGGAGGCCGCAACAACAAGGTCACAGTCCCCGCCAATATCATCGTCTTAGACGAAAACGACAACGCCCCGAGCTTCGCAAATGTGAGTCGCCCGCCGAAAGGATGCCGCGTTTTAATTAGCGAAGTTGCAGGCACCTTATGATATACTGGCGCAAGAGGATGCCGAAATTGGAACAACAATTTTCTCGAAAATTATCGTCGAAGACGAGGACACCACCGGTGCGAACCTGGAAGTCGAGTGTATTAATCTGCCAGAGTATCAGACCGCTTGCGACTTCTTCAAGGTGGAGACGATCGAATCTGCGCAGAACTCCTACCACGGTGCCGTCATCCTGCAGAGGAAGCTCAACTACGCCACGCAACAAAAGCACGAGTTCTTGCTCAAAGCCACTGTATTTTTCTTCGCTTCCGTGTGGGGTCGATTGTCTGTCTATTTGGAGCTTTTGCAGGATGGAGAACTCAGCAGCAGCACCAGCGTGACCGTCAACGTCGGCGACGTCCAAGACACTCCGCCACGTTTTATCGGCGATCTAACAGCGGAGGTGGACGAGAACGCGCCGATTAACACATTGGTGATGACTGTTCACGCAGAAGACGGTGACAGAGGAGTCCCCAGGAAAATCGTCTACGAATTAATTAACAGTATGTAATGATTCGCAGGGATTTATTGTAGTTTACGTTTTCATCGCCGTCTGGTTTAGATCCCATGGATTATTTTATTTTGGACGCCATTACCGGAGAACTGCGAACTGCAAGACCCTTAGATAAGGAAGCCGTTGACAATCCGCAAGGGATATTAACCCTAAATATCAAGGTAAGATTTATTGCGATTCCACTTTGCCACAAACAGGCGGCGCTTCGCACTTTCCTTAATCTTAAAATATCTGTTTCCTGCTTTTTTATTTACATACAAATATTGTTAGGATTTGCAAACTAAACACAAGAAAGACAAGCAACGTTATTATTATTTACCAAATCTGAGCAAACTTCTAGATCAAGTCAAAAATTCACAACGCTGATCGGACTGAATTTGCTTGTGATATTTTTAATGTGAAAAATAAAGTAGTAGTTGGATAGGTAAATGGTGCGATTATTTTTTTTTGGCAGGCTCACGAGTTGGTGGACGGGGTCAAGGGGACCGACCCCTCGACGGTGACCAACGCGGAGGCGCTCGTAAAAATTAGAGACGTGAACGACGAGCCGCCATCATTCAACAAGAGAGAATACGTCATCCAGATCCCGGAGAATATTTCCGAGGGCTCACCTTTGCCCGGTTTAGATATGATTGTGACCGATCCGGACGAGGTGAGTGATTTAAAGGTGAAGAATCGAGTTGAGTGTTGGTTCTTCAGGGTAACAATTCGGTGTTTTCGTTGCAACTGAACGACATATCCGGAGCATTTTCGATCGAGCCGAAGACGGTGTACGATTCGTCTCCGGTGACGATCCGCGTCGCGAACAGTTCCCTGGATTATGAAGATCTAAATCAGCGCAAATTCATCATCTTGGCCCTAGCTAAGGAACTTTACACCGAGGAGGGCTTGTCTTCGACAGCTACAGTAACGGTTACCGTGACTGATATTAACGATAACGCCCCAACTTTTGATCAAGAAGGATATTCGGCGGCAATTTCGGAAGTATCCTCGCCCGGAACTCCAGTAATAACAATAACGGCTCGAGACAGAGACAGCGGGAATTTCGGGGAGAATGGGATTTTTTACCACGTTTCTGGAAGCGGGAGCGAGAGGTTCGTCGTTCACAACAGGACGGGGACGGTGACCGTTGCCGATTGCGAGCGTCCGGGCGAATCGCCCTGTTTGGACTTCGAGGACAAGCCGGAATTTCATTTGCAGTTTATTGTAAGCGTCAATTAAAATTTTATCGCTCTTTCTGTAGCTGTGTTTTGAAGGCGACCGACGACGACGGAAAGGGACAGACCACGAAAGTGCCTTTGAAAATTTCTCTGACCGACAGCAACGACAACCCCCCGGTCTTCACGCAGTCAATTTACAGAGTTTTTATTAACGAAGGGGCCGTAAAATTCGATCCCGATCTCGTAGTCGAAGCGATAGACGCCGACAAGACGTCTCACGTCACCTACTCGATTATTTCCGGGAATAACGAGGGACTCTTCAGCGTTGAACCCAACCTGGGAAAAATCCGGATCTCGAGCAACAAGGGACTCGACGTCTCCAACGACACTGATAATATCATTTTATTAACTATTATGGTAAGACGCGCGCGTGGCCCCGAGCACTAGCTCCAATGTTTTGCTTTTAAGGCGAGTGACGGCACATTCACCGCCACATCTGTCGTCAACATAACTATCAGAGATGTTAATAACAATTATCCAACTTTCGACAAGGAGAACTACGTCGAGGCTGTTGCCGAGGATGTTCACATCGGTAAGGGACCCTTTCACGCTTGTTTATTAACGCTCCTTGCTACTAATTCTCATTTACATATTATGCGAAAACGACGCTCAAGAAAATTCCTGTCTTTTTATATTGTTAAACAGTATTAACTGATTTTCAGACAAATTTTTTTTGCTCAAAAATTACTTTTTGTATTACATACAGGGTGTTTTTGAAATGCGTGCACAAAATTTAATCAAGAGCTACTGGCTTCATGTAGAACTCGGAAAAAATATCTAAAAAATTCTATGTCAAAAAATAAAATGATATTCTTTGGGCTACAATTTTTTTAAATTGCTTTTAGTTTTCTACATATCATGTTTTATAAAATGTACGCCAATGCGAAGTAACCTATAGGAAATATGCTTTAAAACAAGGAAACCGCATTGGTGTACGTTTTATAAAATATGATATACAGGGTGTATTTTTAAAATGTGCTGAAATTTTACCTACGAAGTTGTAGGACAACGTAGAAGACTAAAAGCAATTTAAAAAAATTGTAGCTCAAAAAATAAATGTCATTTTATTTTTTGAAATAGAATTTTTTAGATATTTTTTCCGAGTTCTACATGAAGCCAGTAGCTCGTGGTTAAAATTTGTGCACGCATTTAAAAAACACGTATAAGTACCTATTACCAATTTGTAGCTCGCCAAGACATCCTGTTTAAATAAGAAAACACATCATACAACCCACAATACATTTGCAAGCTAAATTAGATTCGATTTTACAGCCTGTAAAGTGATGAAGAATTGTCATATGTGTTGAATATTTGCAACGTCGTAAAAATATTTTGCTAGCAAGGAGCAATCTCAAGTCGCTTTATTTTCTTCTCTCGGAAAAGTAGGACGTGTAGTTGCGAGATTTTGGGTGTTTGCCGTCAGAATATTTGTATACGTAATCCATTGAGCGTTTTCCTCCAGGCACGAGCATTATTCGCTTGCAAGCTAATGACATGGATACGGGAGCCAACGCCGAAATCGAATATCACATCCAAAAGGGGGCATACGACGACTTCCAAATCGACAACACAACAGGTGTGATTGTGGTCGCGTCCAAATTAGATTTTGATCGGAGGAATACTTACAACATCGAAGTAACGGCGAAAGATCACGGCGAACCCAGTCTCACAGGAACGACAACTCTCACCGTGAGCGTCATCAACACGAATGATAAAACGCCCTATTTCATTCCCACAACGCAGAAAGCCGAAGTAATAACGATTTATCTGTTAGGCATCCTTCGCTATTGTTTGTTTTGCAGATTATGGAAGACGCCGCTGTCGGAACGGTGGTCCACACTCTGATCGCTCTAGACCCTGACGTGAACTCATCAGAAGCGTTGAATTTCGCCGCGACTGAACCAATCACGGCTCTAGATAAACACGGCAACGAGGTCTTCGACGATAACGTCTTCAGGAATTTCTTTTCGGTCGATAAATACACAGGGAAGGTGACCGTGGAGAACAGGTTGCAAAGGGAAGTCGCCGCCATCGTCAGGATCACGGTTTTGGTCACGGACATAACGGCTCCGACGGTGCAACAAGGAGAAGGTACAAGAATCAATCTCCCCCAGGCTCGCCTTCACCTTAACACCGTCAACGTGAAGGCACCGCACCGATAATCAATTTTTTGTGTCTCACTGATTAATTTGTTCCCAGGACTATTAATCATCACGATCACCGATGTTAATGACTCTCCGCCCGTGTTCTCGGCCCCCTGGACTCCAGAGAACCCTGTTTACAACTTAGAGCTGAAAGAGGAACAACCGGTCGGGACGATTGTTTCGACTTACCGAGCGATCGATGAGGACTCGGATATCGCAGGTTACGCCATACTCCCGGAGAACGAATACTTCCAAATCAACAACGGCACCGGAATAATCCAGATCAAGAAGCAGATCGACTTCGAGAAGACCGAACGGTTGAATTTCACCATCCTGGCGTTCGACTCGGGGGTGCCCCAGCTGAACACGTCGGCCACGGTGCTGGTCACGGTGTTGAACCTGAACGACAACGATCCGGTGTTCTCGGCGAAGGTGTACAACGCGACCGTCGACGAGAATTCGTCCAATGGGACTTATGTGATGACGGTGAAAGCGACGGACGCGGATTCGGGGGATTACGGGAAAATAACGTACGGTTTGGCCGGAGAGCACAGCGAACACTTCGCGATTTCGCCGGATACGGGGGTCATCACAGTCGCGAATTCCAATTTTTTGGACCACGAGGTCGTCAACGAGACGGTGATACAAGTGGTGGCGAGCGACGGGGCCCCGCACAATTTCAAGCGATCAGTCACGGTGCCGGTTAATATTAAAATATTGGACGTTAACGATAATGCCCCCAAATTTAATCAGAGTGAGTACAACGTGACCGTAATAGAAAACGTGAGGTTGAACCCACCGGTTCCATTGTTGCAAGTAAATGCCACCGATGAAGATTCCGGAATTAACGGAAACATTCATTACAAAATTATTGGAGGAAACGACAACGGTAAGTTCGCTGCGACAGGAAGATTGCTACGTTTAGGCCGGACGGATTTCGCGCCAGAATGTCGGCTCGCACCGAACGATGACGTCACAAGCGGGATAACTTTTCAAATCGCATCAACTATAGTCCAATTTTTACCCTTTTGCGATGACGTCATTATCTAGTAACTTTACGTATGTTTGAGCTAGGATCAGAAACAAATTTGAATTGATCATAACCACGACCTGCTAGATAGTCAGAGTGTCTATAGCGGCCTGGGCGTAGACCGAAAAATCCTATGTTCTCATGATTCTGACGTTTAGGGTTGATTTCGGGGGTTGCTGTTAGCAACTAACTGTCATGCTATCACATCGTCATGTGCATCGTGACAATTTTGACATGCAGTCCAAGATGCAGTCCACACACATGTATCTGCATGATGCATGCAGTCATGCGTAGTTGTCCAGTGATAAATGATACATTACTTTAATTGTAATTACAGTTTGGATATTCTAAATGGCAAAAGCAAAATGTTGCGCACTGGTTCGGTTGTGCGGGAGGGACAAAGTTTCGGCGCCGCGTTTTTTGAAAATATCTCGGTCAGTGGCGAGTGCAAATTCATAGAATAATAATTTGCCCAAAATGATATTATATTCAAAACTGTACAAAACGTAAAATATCCTTTCCACTCATTTCCACCAAGAATGGCACGGATTAATTAAGCAAATATAGGTAATTGTTTTGTTGTGGGCCCATCTTTATCTGAAATGACCCGCTTAGGAAATAATGTAGGTACTGCAAATCCAAGAATGAGATTATAATTTTAATATTAATCTAGAAATAGGAATTTGTTGTTGCTGCATTTACCGCAATATCGGTTCTAATATGATAAAAAAGCCAGTTCATAAACACTAACAGCAAAATGCTAAAAACCAGAAACACCACACAGAACTAGCATCAACAAAATTAATAAAATTGTTGTTATTAAAGCTACTTTTAAACTGCGACACTCTTTGAGTCTTTGACAATGCATTTTGACAACTTCACTGAATTCATAACATTTGTTTGTGAGGTTATGATTATTTAGTGACATTCCCCCCTAAAGTGGCGCCGTGGAGATCACAGGCACTAAAGCTTCGCCCAGGCAGATGTATAGTGAAATATGTCAATGATCAAGACGGCGGTGATCATAACTAACTATAAATGTGTCAAATTTGTTGACAGCTGCTTCGAAAGGTTATGTTTGTAATCAATGTAATAAGTGAAAGAAATTAAAAATTGTCAAATTGACAAGAGCATAAAATAACCTCAAAGTGACCATCAATAAATAACCGTGCCTTTTTTTTTGTTTTTTTCTGTTTCTGTCGTTTCAATAAAGAGAAAGTGAGGAAGGAAATCGTGACATCACCTCATAAGGGTAAAAATTGGACTTTACCTGAACTTTTTTCTATTTCATTTGAATATCCGGCGATCTGAAAATATCTCGAAAATTCAGGTATTTAAGGTTTTGTACCTTTGTTCGGTGTGGAGAGAACAATTCAAAGTGCTGTTTGCAAGAACTATAAAAGCCCATTTGATGATCCGCGATCAAAGCAAAATTTTTGATGGTGAAAAATATATCGTGGCGATACCACGGTTTTAATGAAAGGTATCACTGCGCCTGCACTAGATTGGATTTAGCTTAAATTGTAATAGATTTTTGCAGTTTTTTTCAAATACATACAGAGTGACTTTGAAGGTTGTGCAGATATTTTAACCTGTGATAGAACCCCACAAAAGGTAACGATTTAGCCAGTGATGCCTTATACAAATTCGAGAAAAAGGGGCTCAAAGTTTTTCAAAAAAAATTTGGGAGCCACTGAATTTTATAGAAAAATGGGTCAAAAATAAATCATAGCAGACTTTTTTTGTTGTCATTTAATTCAAAATTAAGTCATCTTAACCTCAATTTAAATCACAAATGTCTTTCACCAACCTGGAGAAAACCGATATGGTTTTTGATCTATGGCGAACATTCAGAACTAGCACGGCAAATCTACGGTGAAAGGTTGCCTCAAAGGATATTTCGCAATACACGAACCTTTGTAAACATTGCACAGGATCTTCGCGATTTCGGGAGTTTCAAGAAGATCGCATTTTAGTTGCAGAAGAAAACACTCCTCACGAAATCCAAGAGCGTCACTTCCAGCAGTCATTTTAATTAACGTGTGGGCTGGGATTGTTGAAAATCACCTCTTAGATTCTTATGTTTTACCTCCGCGTCATTACGTTCAAAACGCCGCTCAGGAAATTCGTGAAAACAGAGGCATTCTGAATCGAATTCGGCTTTCTTGGACACGTCTTGCTGAAGCTTGCATTGTAAACGAAGGCAGGCATTTTGAGCAACTTCTTTGATGTTTCATTTTATACTTTTACTCACAATTAAAGTCCTTCCACTTTGTTGTTTAAGGCTTTGTTGTTTTTTTGAACAAGTTGCAGGCACTATTTTATCATCACTTTACAAATTTTATCCAAAATTCACGATTAAACTAAAAAAACTGTAACGATAAAAACCAAACATAACCTCGAGCGGAGAAAAAACTTAACATTTTAGGTTGGTCGTTCGTCAAAACTGCCCGCCAAATTTGAAAATTTTCGGCGTTTCCCGAACAAAGTGGTTTCTTTGATTTTCTTGTAAACCATTAACATTTGTATAAGACAAGCTGGGTTACTTTGCCTTCTTTTAACATCTACTACCTCAGGTTAAAATATCTCTACAACCTTCAAAGTCACGCTGTATAGAGAAACGTAATTTTGAATTCGATTCGTTGCAATTAAGTGCATAAACCAGAGTCTTCAGATTTTATTTTTATTTATTTTTTATGTGCGTAAAAATTATCCGGCTCCTCCATAATTTTTCCAGTTTTCACGACTATTGTTGGAGATAGTCATGCAGTTTTTTACATATGATTTGTTACAATTAAGTTCGTAACACACATTTTTTCAGATTTGATCTGATTCAACTGATGAAAGAGATACATTTTATTTGTAATAAAGAAAATATCCCAGCACCTCCACCATTTTTGTACACATTTAATATGTAGTTTCAGTTTGCTCAACCAATGCTAAAAATAGTATCATGTATTTTTTTGCATTCGATCCGTCACAACTAAATCTATAAAAGCCAGTGTTTAAATTTGATGTAGTTTAAATAGTAACAGAGAAAAAAAAATTTATTGAAAGAAATATCCCAGCGCCTCCACCATTTTTGCAACATATGTTTTAGCAGTTTTTTTTTTAAATACTGTTTGATACGGATCCACGTAATTTCTAGGATTCAATTCGGCCACAATTAAGTCAATTAAGGACGGTTTTTATAATTTAATCTGGCTTCAGTAATAACGAAAATTTCCTCACTGATGATGAAAAAAATACCTCGGCACCTCCACCATTTTTGCAAACATTTTACGGTTTCAGTTTACTCACCTGTAGAGTCATGCACTTTTTTTCATTCGATTGGCAATAATTAAGTCAGCAAAAGACGGTTTTTGATGTAACTTAAATGATAACGAAATTTGGTTATTTTTAAGGAAGAATATTCTGGCGCATCCACCATTTAAAAAAATAATTGTTTAATGTTTTTCAATGTCCTTTTATTTATTAACAGTGAAAGTAGTTTTTAAATCGGTTTATTAAAATAAAAAAATAATGTCAATAAATTTTCAACATCAATACATACAAACCAGAAGTTACAAATTAAAATGGACGGTGACTAGGCTCTAATCGGGCACAATCAAAATTTAACGACTCTTCCTTTTCCAACACAGGACTCTGTCCACTCAGCTTCCACATCACTTTCCCTTTCTCGCTTTGGAAAGGTTAATTGCGACGTGTTTAAATATTCAGCGTATCGGAGGCCTCCGGCCCATAGCAGCTGTGGGAGTAAGTCAACTGGACCGTGAAGTTTTGGTCCAGGTGGCAGATGTTTCCGCCACGTCACGCCAATCTCCATTTTTGTTGTAGGACTTTGTTTATTCGAAATTCTCTCTTACATTGATAAACACAAATCGACTCACACACAGGATCCCGAAACCCATCCAAAAAAAGATGATTGAGCAATTATTCTTGTAATTGGGGATCTATATGACCGTTCAGAATTGCCATGAATTATTCCACACCGTTGCGTGTCCGAATCGTTGACTATATGATCCGGTCGTAATACGTGATGTCACAAGCGCGACTCGTTCAACCGAACAAATGTAATTTTATTTCGTTTGTATTTTTGCAACCCAATTCCAGCGCTGCCATTGCAAGAAGTCGGCCAAAAACTCCAAATTTCGTGTGCTAATCAGTTTACGACGCCTCACCAGAGGGCGCACTCCTAGACGAACTCCCACTAATCTGAATTGTTTGGTTCCCAAAGTAGAATTTATTTGCCCCACATAATAAAAGCCGGACACATCGCAGATAAATCGAGCCATTCGTTTTGCAGATGTATTTCTGCTCGGAGTCGAGACCGGAATACTCTACCCCCACAAGCAACTCCTGGGCCAAAACAGAGACTTCCACTTGATCGTCGAAGCCCGAGATGGGGGCGGTAACGGCCGCTTGTTCGACAGAGCCGTCATTAACGTCCAGGTTTTGAACGTGAACGAACACCGCCCCGAGTTTATAATCCCGCTGCTTCCAAACGCGACAGTCGAGATTACCGAGGTTCAATTTGTCCAGTTCTTCTCGGGATTGACTCTAACAACCAGTTCTTGCAGAATGCAGCTGTCGCAAACTATCTAGTCATGACGGTCAAGGCGACAGATAAAGACGAGAACGAGAACGGGAGAATTACTTATCATTTGAAAGTTGACGGGCAGAATGTGCAAGAAACCGACGAGTTCTCGATCGATGCCAGCACTGGAGAGCTCCGCACCAAGATGTTTCTGGACAGAGAGGAAAAATCAAAATACGAAGTTTGTAGATTTATTTTTGAATGCGCCCAATAAAGAGTTGTTTTTAGTTGATTTTGGTCGCGAAGGATCACGGTTCTCCCAAATGGTTCGAAACCCTCAGGTACCTGACAATTCTTTTGGTCGACACCAACGACAACCGCCCAGAATTTCCAGATTCGAAGTCCGCCAATCCGTATCACTTTTACGTGACCGAAAACGAAAGAAGCGGGACCAGAATAGGTAGAGTGGTGGGTTTCCAGGGACGTAGATGACGAGGGAACTGTTTCAGGGCAAGTCAAAGCTTTGGACAGGGATGAAGGAAACCACGCCAAAGTGTATTACTACTTCTTGAAGGGGAACGAGAACAGCGACTTCCGTTTGGACAAGACTGACGGTTACTTGTACACCAACAAGACGTTTGACCGCGAGGATCGAGACGAGTACAGTCTCTACATCCTCGCCAACAACGATCCTGACTTTTATCTCTCGTTGGAAGACAAAGACAAGCTGGACGAAGACGAAGTGATCCACGACAGCAGCATAGCGAAGGTCCAAGTGACCGTGAACGACGTCAACGATAACGTCCCAATATTCGAACAATCTGTCTACTACACCGCAGTTAATGCAATGACCAACATCAACGACTTCGTAACAAATGTGACCGCCTTCGATCCAGATTTGGGTCCGAACGGTTCGTTGACGTACTACGTGAAAGCTTCCAATTTGTACAAATACGGATCGAACAAAAGCTCCGGATCGATTATTCCGTCGCCGTTTAACATCACCGAAAGGGGCGAAATATCCACTGCGACGTATCTGGCAGAGAACAACCAACACCGATTCGTAATTGACATTATTGCGAGGGAGAACGCTTATCCAGAGAGGGAGGCTTACACACAAGTCCACGTAAAACCCCAAAATGTTTTGTTGCCCTAGTCACAGCGAATGTTTCAGGTGTGGATATTTGAACCGGAGCAACTGATCAGGGTGATACTGTCACGTCCTTCCGACGAGGTGACCAGAGAAAGAGACGAGATCATTGCCGAGCTGAGCAACGCCACGCAGAGTCTCGTGATCATCGATGAAATCCGCTACCACACGGACGACAACGGATACAAGAACGAAGAATGGTAAATAAATGTCACGCGAGGTGACAAACAAATCATTTGTGTTTGCAGGTCCGACATGTACATTTTGGTGGTGGACCCACAAACGCAGACCATCCTTCCGGTGCCAGACGTCCTCAAGATAATCGATTCGAAGTACGACTTCTTGAAGGACTACTACGCGGGATTCGCCATCGAAAACGTTGTCCCAGCTTTCGTGATGGAAAAGGAAGAGTCCTTCGACCCAGCTTTGGCGGCGCTCATCGCTCTCCTGATTGTGCTCTTCGTCGGCGTGATCACGTTCATTATAGTGTGCTGTTGTTTAAGGCACTGGGTGATCTCCCCCACCGATTTGAAGAAGAAGGACGCCCTAATCAAGAAAGCGATCATCGACGATCTGAACACTACTGAAAATCCGCTCTGGATAGAACAGTAACTTGCACGATCTGGTTTTTCCTGTTCACATTTTGTCTTGCAGGAAATTGAAGATCTACGAGGAGCAGGAGTTGACGATGCAAGTTTTCAACGAGCCGGAACAGAACGCTTTGGGCCGGAGGAACAGCGACGATTTTGTTCCTGTAAGTGTAAGTTTTGGAAATTCTTCACGTTTCAGTTTTTTTGCAGGATGACAACACTTATGCGACGATACAGCACCCGAACAGGCGAGGTTCCGCTCACATCGCTTCGAGGTCTTTAGCCGACGATTTAGCCGATTATGCCACTCTGTCGGGACTTCCACATCAAACGGATAGTTCGCATAGTTCTCTGAGAGGGGCCCCGAACGTAATCATTCTTTCATGCTCCCCTCGCCCTCGATGAATGTCGTATGTTGCAGTATTACGAGGCCGCGATGGGCTTCCAAGGCTCCACATTCCAAGTACCAGAACGTATCAGTAATAATTCAAACGACTACGACTCCTACCGGACACGGTTTAAAGGGTCCGAGATGACCATCAACCAAGAGGGACAGCCTGAATACGTTGCCGAACTGATTTAGATATAAGCTGATTGAAATGCCTTTGTGTTAAAAAATGTGACTGTTTAGAAAGTGTGAAAGTGACAATAGTGATTTGCGAAAGGGCTGCTGTGTAAAAGCGACTCTCGTGACCGGATCTGGTCGCAGTTCGGACTTACATCAGCGGTTCTTTCGAAATCAACAGTAAGACAGTTTTTCTACTCTAGGAAAAGTGATATCTTTGAAAAAATCTCTAAAACAGTTATTTATTGAATGACGATTATGTAACGTTACCTGAATACTTAAGTAGGTACCTCCAATTTACGCTGTTTGTCATCTAAATATTTTAACGCGACAAATCTCACTGAACGGCGACAATTCGAGTCCAGCCTACACTCACAAGAGATGCAGTTTTTATTATTTTTTATTAATATTCGGTTTTAATTTCATAGCGTGATAAGTTCTGTAAGATACTGATGAACGTAATTGCGATTAGCACAAATTATTGAGGGCCATATCAGTTTTTATTTTTATATTCTTTACTGAATTAATATTTTAGACTATTAATTTTATCTTATTTATTTTTTTACTGTAATTTATCGATAAATAAAACTGTATAGATTTGTACATAAATCTTTATGTGTTGATATTCATTCTTTAATTCCATAATTCCCAGATTATGTGCTCCACTTTGCTACGCAATTTCACCAAAAAAACAAACAACAGTCCTTGAAATAAAATGTATTGAAGTTATTCGTACAGAGTATTAAGGTATACTACAAAGCCCGACGATAGAGGCTACGAGGAAACAGATCTACCTACACATAAATAAAATATGTTTGTGTTTGTTGCACTGAGCGCTCAACAAACAAATATACTTCTACTTTAATCGGCAATAAACATATTAGTGGCGTAAACAAAAATATGAAGCTAGCTTCTACAATGCAATGCGTAAATACTTACACTGAATGAACGAATTGTACAGTTATTTTCACGACAAGCCGGTCCGATTAACATTCCAACTGTGTCCGGTTTTTCGCGAATAAACTGTACACACTTAAACTACTTACTAACTTAGTTCTCTCAGTTGGAGTTTGAATCTACCCCGTTGGAGTTCTTGATTCGATTGACAGCCCTTAATTGTACCTTGATTTTGGGGACTTCGAGGGCTGTTTTAGGCAACTCCGAGGCCACGCTCAACGATTGTGCAACATTATCCTACAAATTCAATTATTACCAATTTATTAAACGAGATAAGTTCTTGACAGAATCCGTCTTATTTCTGCGTAATCTACAGATAAGATCGATGATTTTTAGGAATAAACACTCATCTATTCAAAGATATTCGATAAATATTTAGTGATTTGGTCACACGAGAGGCTCAATAAAGGGATCTAGCTTTGTTTTGGGCGGAAATCTCGGAACAATCTTGTCCTGTTGAATCTCTTCAAAGGAGACACGTTTATCTGAACAAGATGTCGGCGTTAGTAATGAGAGTCACTTGCAATCTATTAAAGGGGAAGCCGCGATAGATTGTTATCGATTTTGGTGACCAACGAACTAATAGAACCAATGGGAGCTCCCAAAGCTGTTAAAAAAGTTTCAACTTACCAACAAGTCTGTGATGTAAATGTTTAGTTGTTTAAGCAATATTGTAAAATGGTGCGCCTGATATTTGAGACTTGTGACGAGAGCTCGCTGAACTCCTTCCATATGGACACTCTAAGAAAGCAAATCAAATCACAATCAGCCTCAATAATTATTGTTTTGTGAATGAAAGCAACCAACGATTATCATGTGAATCCTCAAAGCGTTATTTAAAATAATTTGCGAAGCTTTGGTTCTATTAGCACTCGCTCTCCGTGTTAAAGGTTCACACTAAAAATAAAACTACTATTTGGGCTCGATCATCTTGCGACTTTCTCAAATATTCCATTTCTCCGGATTTTGGTGTAACTGTCATAGTAGTTTTATTTTAACTCGTACACCAAATCCAACAAATGTAATATTAGCACGTTAACTGGCTTTACCTTCGCCATGGTGTCTGCCAAATGCAAGAACTTCGAAATCGTAGCTTGAATCGAATTCGCCACGTTTTTGGGAATCTTGCTCAGGATACCGCTGGTGAAATTGATGAGATGCACGATTCGACGAGCAGATTCCCTTGTCAGGAGTACGATCAGCTGCTCCAGATTCTCCGGGCGGGCTTGATTCTCCGGTTCGTCTTTGCTTAAGCTGTCCCACAACTCCTTGCCCTTGGCTAGAGCCAGTTTCGGATCTGTCGCAACCTAAAACACCAATTTTTGCCCAAACGGTGGAAAACTGATGGATAAACGCACCAATTCAGCCACGTATATGAGGACGTTGATCGCTTCGGCGCTGTGTTCTTTCAGAGCTTTGGCCTCAGCCAAAGTTCTTTTGGTGAGTCTCCTTTGAAGCTTTCCCGAGATCTGACCCACGTGGTGAATCGTGTGCATCGCCTTAGCAGCAGGACCATCAACAGATGAGTTAATTTCAGGTTCTGAAACTCGAATTGTTTACTCAATACTGCCACTACCTCGACTAACCATTTTGAATCTGATCGTCGTACACAGACGCCGGTAGATATTTTTCTACATATTTGTCGGCAACATCCAGAGCTCCATCCAGCGTGTCTGCTGCGAAAGCAGTGTATTTGCTGGATAAGACGGTGTTGCCAATATGCTTGACAGAATCGGCTCTCTTCAGCACAGGTCGAACAATTTTGCTGCTGACGTCGGTGACGTACTGCTTGGTGTTCCAGTAGATCTATAGTAATTATTTCAAAATGAAAGGGGTCGCGCAAGAATGACGCGTTACCATTTCTGGGGGTAGACCGATTGATGGTATCTTTTGCTCCATTATGTTCAAGCTCTTGCACAAGATCTTGTCGATGGAAGAAATCGGAGCTTCGAACAAAGCTATTGTGGGCAAAGCTGTATCTACAGCAACGTGAAAAGAAGATTCAGCTTGTTCCAAGGTCCAAAAGAGCAGATTATTAGATTTCTGCAAGACAAGCTGTTACTTTTATATTTTGGAATAGAAAATAAAATCCCTGCCTTGATTCTTTTGTACACATTTTCGGCAAAATTCCAGCCTGTTTCTACTATAGGTAAAGTGGTGATCCTGTTAACGGATTCCAAATTTTGCAAATTGAAGGGTCTCTTTTTCACCGGTTGGAGAGTCGCCACTGGAAGAAGAGACGTTGTCAAGAGAATAGCTTATTGAATTTATTAAGAGAATTGTACAATCTTATCAAATTATCACAAGTGCGTTTAATAAAAGCTAACAACTTTAAAGGGTGTTTGATTTACCAATTTTTTTTTTTTTTTAAGACGAAACAAAGGTCAGTTTTGGTTTTGAATAACAACAACATCTGGCGGCAAAATTAACGAGTTTTTTTTAATTGATCATTAAGCGAGACTGATTACATCATCTACCTTATCAACATTGACCTGTTGGTAAACTGTTAAAAATAAATTTGTCTATGTTTGGTTTTTTATTTTGGGAGGATCAGGCAAGGTACGGTGTGTTTTACACGTAGGAAAAATGTTCAGTGTTTTTGAATTACATATCAGAACAAAACAATGAAGCCTCGAGTTGGTTGTTTGGTATCAATCACTCCGATTAATTAGGAATGTAAAAAATTTTGAGATCTGGATCCCGATAACATTCCCTAATTAAAAATAACGATGTAAATTAACAATATTTTGCATTTTTACAGACGGAACTGATATTCAGAAGATCAACAGTTCATCTTCAGATGATTCAACTTTCGAATTTTTCTGTTTATCATAAATTATATCCTGTTTAGTCTTATCTAATGCCGTACTTTGAGACTCAAAAGATAAAAAATTATGTTGTTGTGGGCATTCTAAAAGAATTTTCCAGGATGTACATTCCTCTGCAGTGACTTTAAACTTGATCCCCCTTTAATCAAGTACTTCACCTTGATGACTCATTTTTTAAAATACTCCTGATAGTGATAAGTCAAAACTTAATAAAGATTTGTACGTACAGTACAGAACATTTTTGTTAATTCAAATCCATTTGTAATACATGCAATAATGAAATGTGGTTGTTGGAAATTAAATTGGCAAATGTGATGGACAATTAATTACCTAAATGAACTTGTTATCACTTTCCTTCGGTAGACATATCTAAAATATTTTTTGTTTAAATCTTTTAACGAGTTTACGACAGAAACCTGCATATTGAAGTTGCAACTAGTAAATATTTTTAGCATTTATCAATTGCAGCACCATTAAATGAAGATATTTATAACTTGCAGTTTAAAAATAAAAATGAAATCAACTAACATTGAAAAATAGTTGCATTATTTTTCTTATCAGTGGAGTTGTTTCAACAATACTTTTATTACATTTTTCTGCTGCATATGCGACCGACCGAAACGAATTTATCGTCGCATTTTTCATTAACTTTTTTATTTTCTCCTAGTTTCAATAACTTGTAACTTACAAACTGTCCACCCCTAATGCCCACAAACTAGGTACTTACTTTTTCACTATACCGAAGCAGTGTTCACTTCAAACTGATAATTACTTCTTCATGTTATGTTTATCCGTGAAACCCACGTGATACATGGAGACCTATGACCCTAGATGCCCTTATGCAACCTTAGATAACATTCATAAAATATTCAAAATAAATAATAGCAAATTTTTGGTAAAGGGGAAAGTGCATTTTTAATTGGAAGCGGTTGGAATTTGACCCAGCCGCGGCTCAGGGATATGCTACGGTAGTTGAGGCAACAATTTTCAAATAAAATTCTAAACTGTTGCCCCACAAAAAATATCAGGATGAGAAGAGATATGTCAATTATGTCTATTTTAAGGAGAGAACGAACAGGATTGGTGTTTAGGTTGACGTATAGGTGCTGATCTTAATCATTTTGCCTCGACAGTACAATTTATCTTTATTAATTTTATCTAATCTATTCGTGAAACAATAATGAAAATCATATGGGATCAATATATAATAAAATCATATCAGGTGCGACACTGGAGTACAACAGTTCCGTAAGTGCGATGTGCGATTTTTGTTAAAAGTTTGGTGTACTGAATATAGGAATAATTGCTGGTAAGCCACACAAAGACATTTTTTAGATTTATTTTAACACCTTTTCTTTGGTCGAAATTAGTTTCGCGCTTTTTTAATTTTTACGCGATTTTTCCACACATTAACACTGAAACACATTTTATTACTTGGTGGTGCCTTAAATTCCCAAATTTTCTCATTTACGGTGAATTTTTTTAAATAACTACGCTTCCAGTTTTTATCTTAATTGTACATTTGGATTAAACCATGTCATTGTAAAAAAATGACAGATTGAACGATTGTAATGTTAAGTACAACTCAAATTATAATTTTGTGATAAGCACACGTGGTTAAATTCTTAAGTGGACACTCCAAATTGTGTGTACAGATATGTGTAGTAGAATTTCTAGATTTAAAATGTTTTGATGTTCCGAAGGCATAAACTGCCAAGAAAATAATCCAAACTTATCTCAAGATAAATAAAACTCCTCAAGCTTTTCTTTATCAGTTTTAAAGTCCTCTAATATGACATTAAAAGCATAGAATAGTACATTCTTGAACGAGCGTATAATGATGGCTATTATTCAAGAGGATAAAAATTCCAACACGAGCCGTAGGCGAGTTGAAGACTATACTTTCTCCACGACTATACCAAGAAACAACAATCTTTGAAAATTGAATTTAATTTAATTTTTAATATTTGACAATTAAAATTGTGCCTCGTTTAGCGGTTACTACGCGATTGTTTACAAACCCATCCGATTGACGATCTGCCCGTGATAGAATGAAAATACGGGGATGTGATTGGCCGACAGTCATGGATTTCAGTATATTCTATCACGGGGCGTGGAATTGATATAATTCTTTCATTGAATATCCAACAAGAATGCATTCATTTTTTAGTGGTCGTGGAGAAACAATCATCTTCATTCAACGTTGACACTAAATCCCAAACAGCTAGATTCCAGTCTGTTTGCAGAGTAAATTCAAATCGAGAAGTACATGAGCGGTCCTGTCATTTACGCGACAACCAGTAAGGCTGCACATCACGTGATGTGTACTTTTCTCTTTGAACGAGATATAAGACATAAGAATAACTGCTAAATGCACCCTTCAGATTCAATTAGTTGAAGCTTCTCTCAAAAGAATTTTCAAAATGGACCTGTAAAACAATACTCCTGTACAAGAATATGGTGTTTAAAATAAACAAAACACGATAGGACTCTGATAAGACAATTTTTCGATAAATAACAGTTCGTCAAGTGTGATATTGTCACTGTTGTCTCATTAATTAATTCTGCAAAGCCTGCAATATTTGTAACAATCACGACGATAACATTTTACATTTCCAGATACCTACATTCACGAAAATGCGAGTCATTTTTGTGATTTTTTTGGGACTACTATGTCGCGGTAAGTGAATGTAAATGCGGTAGAGAATCGATGCCATTAGGATTTTTTAGTTTCGTCGTTCGAGTTCGAAGCTGTCGACCAGGATGGGGTGAAATTCGGAGACAAAACGTCAACAGCTCAACAAATAGAAGTAGACGAGAATAACGATGGCGGTAGAGTTCCAATAGTTTCGATAACCGGAGGTAAACTTCCCAAATGTCTTTGTCCAAAAGCGTCGTCAAAAATATCTTTCTTCAGTGGGGGACACACTTTCGATGACCGGAATGACGAGCAACTTTGACTTGCTAGACGCCGAACTAAAAACAGATGACAACGTGAACTACCAGCTCATTGTCAACTTGCTGGATTACGAATCCTTAGATTCAGGCGGGGACAGCGTGCTTGTGGCCATCACCGAAGTGTCAACTCCTAACACAAGACAAAACCTGCAAATATTAATCCAGAACTTGGACGACGAACATCCGACGCTGACAGTTTCAAACTGTATTTTGGAAGTGAGTATTTGCCATTCCGTTGAAATCTCAACTGAGCTTCAACTTTTAGGAAGAAACTGTCATCGACGTGAACAATTCACCGTGCAGTTTTACAATCAGTGATCCGGACGGTTTTTTGGATACGATGGACTTTTCGAACATTGTGGGCTCGAAGGTGAGCAGTGGCGAGATCGTGCGGAAATGATTTCAATATTTCATTTCAGGGCGAAGCTGACAAATTCGCATTTGCTTATAAGACGCAGCCAGCGGCGACGGATCGAGAAAGCGAAATTTATTTGGTGTTGAAAGATGGGCAAAAACTGGATTACGAGACAACAACACTGTTCACTTTTAACGTAGAAGCACAGGTAAAATATATATTTGAGACGAAGTTCGCTTGCAACATTTGAGCATTTAGGATAACGCCCATCATCCGACCACGCCAGCGAGTGTTCCGATCATAGTACAGGTGCAAGACATGCCAGACCAACCGCCAGTGTGGGATGCAGCTTTTCGCTCGGCTATTACAATACCAGAAAAGAACGAGAAGACAATACAACTGTCTGCAAAAGATGGAGACTATGGAATTAACAACAACATAAGATATACCGTCGAAGACGAGAGTAAGAATCATGAAAATCTTTTTTAGGCAATCTGATGTTTTACTCCATTCCAGACAACTTCGCTACAGTGGATACCTCTGGTCTAATTACCGTCAGTCCAATTAACAGAGATGAGGGCTTCGATCAAGTCAATTTAACTGTGACTGCAATTGAAGTGGAACAGCCAGACTCGACAACAGTTGGCACCATACTGCTGATCCTTGAAGACATTGATGACAGCATACCAGAAATCAGCGTACTTGATTCAGCCGAGAAGAAGATTGAAATCACTATCGATGAAGGTGCTTCTGACGTGCCAGTCGACATCGTCGTCACCGATTTGGATCTGGTAAGCGACCAAAATTTACCAACACTTTTGCTAACGATGCTTGTCAGGGGGCAAATGCCATCTACAACGTCACACTAGAAGCAGAAAATGAAGACTTTTTGTCAGCTTTTAATATAATACCAGGAAAGGGGTACGAGCAAACGTCACTTACGTTAAGCATCATCGACTCCAAATTGCTCAATTATGAAACTGCCGACTGGATCCACATTACAATGACGGTGAGTCTGTAAGTGTGTTCGATGACGACACTTAACAAAACCGTTGCAGTTGCACACTCAAGGAACTGAAACTCCAACAAACGAAGACTTTTTACCAATTACAATCAACCTAAATGATATCAACGATGAGTCTCCGACATTTTCCGAAGATGGGTACAGTGTTGAGGTTCTCGAAAATGTAAAGGCTGGATATTTACTGATAAACATAACAGCAACCGACCTCGATCAGGAAGATATAGACAATGGATTAAAGTAAATGTCACGACCGTAACAACTGTGATTTGAAGTTTCTAATTGTAGGCATGAAATTTTGGGGGCGATGGGAAATACCATATTACAGATCGAAGATCTTGGCGGGGACGTGACCACAAAAATAGACAAGGCTTTCGACTACGAAAAACAGAACGAAATTTACGTTCAGATTAGAGCAGTGGATGCAGGAGGACATCCAGCTTCCACTCAGTTGACTATCAATGTAATTGACGTGAACGACGAAAATCCTAGATTGGTTGTGGTAAGTAGCGAGTACTCATTCCATGTGAAAGCGTTCATTGGCTTCGTGTTCTAGTCATCGACAATTGCTGTAGAGGAAAACCAGGCTGACAACTACCCTCTAGAAACAAATATTGCGGCATCCGACGAAGATAGCGACGCAAATTTGGAGTTCTCCATAGATTGGAGCAAATCTTACGCAACTAAAAACTCCCAAAGAATAAAAGATTTTGAGAACTATCAGTGCGTATCCTGTTCAACTAGATTTTATTTGCAAACTGACATCCACTTTTTAGTTGCATCAACGTGGAGACAGTTCCAGGGGATGATCTTCACACAGCCACAGCTAAACTAAGCCTAAAGGAAACACAACCTGGCAACACTCCTGACTATGAGACATTTGACACGTTATACATTCAATTAACAGTGACAGACAAAAATACAACGGAAGGAGACGGCACCGACTCAGGTAGAGAATTCTCTTCAAAATCCGTTCAATACGCAGTCCATATTTTTAGCTCTGATTGTTATCAACATCCAAGATGTGAACGACAACAAGCCGATATTTGCTGACAACACTGCAGAACTAAAAAGAGAAGTTACTGAAAATACTAAAGATGGAATCATCATCTCAACTGTGACAGCTACTGACGCTGACATGGACAACAATGTAACATACGCTATTAAGTGAGTTTATCAGGTCCAAAATAAGTTGGAACAAGGCTGAACACTCTTATCTGTCTAATTAGGAGTGCTGATGAGAACACTCCCGACTGGGTTGCGATCGATGCGTTTGGGAGTGTGTATGTCAAGTTAGAAGGTGATGACCAGATCGATTGTGACGATCCTAAACGAGACGTTTTAGTATATACAGTAACCGCAAGTGATGGAGATCCAGACCATGACAATTCAATCAATGTGAATCAACAAGATATTCTTTTGGGATATAATGACTTTTGTTCTTTTTTAGATAACCATTGCAATAACCGACCAGAACGACAATGTTCCTGTCATGGAGGACCAAAGCGAAGAAATAGACGAAGACAACCAGCTTGATCCGGACGACACCCTCAACGGACGTACTATACTTAATCTAACATACAGTGATGCCGATAGAGACGGTGAGTAATTTTGTCTTCTTGTAGCAATTACAACTTTTTCTTTCAGAACCATACAATGTGGTGAGGTGTACTTTTGCCACTTCCACGAGCGACGAGGTCATCGACAGGTTCACAATTACAGACAACACTGTGGTGATTTCGTTGGCAGCTGGAGCCACTTTAGACAGAGAAGAACATTCCGAGTTTCAATTTGAGCTTAGCTGCACAGATGATCCCCAACATCAAGGTTTGTTTTGCATTTACGAAACAACTGTTGTTTAAAATGTGTGTACAGGACCAGTCTCAAACGCCATTTCTCCACCTCCAAGAATCACAATAAAACTGAACGACATCAACGACAACAAACCTCAAGTGACGACCACTGAAATAACGGGAATTACCGAAAACACCTCAAAGGTAATTGGCCTTGTAAAGCTGAAGGATCGTTTACAAATTTATTTGTAGGGACCGCTGGGCCAAAAACTTCAGGGGAAAGATGACGATGAAGGTGACAAGGGTCTGATAACCTTCGCCATAAATAAAGTCCTGAGATATATTTCTGATGATGACGACGCACCTACAGACGTCACCGACCAGTTTGACATTACAGACGAACAGGATGGTAAAAGCGCCACTTTGAGCCTATTAGGAGACAATTTGAGCGGCCTGTGGGGTCGTCTGGAAGCGACGATTGATGTACGTACCGAAATGCAAAGTAGCCCATCATAAGTTCATTTCGTTTCAGGTAACTGACAAGGGGACGCCTGCACTAACCGGTCAAAACGTCGTCAAAATTGATGTCGCCAAGTACAATTTCAAAGAGCCTATATTCGACTTCCCCAAACAGGGAGATTCGTACTACTTCAAGACGGTATTCTTGTCCACATTGGTTTTTCCATAGAGTTAACACAAATGGAATTGCAGATACAAGATAAAGACGCCCCGCTCAAACTCTGGAACGGAGGCAATATGGACAACGTGAAAGCGAACGATCAACAAGGCAACAAATACAGTATAAAATTTGACGTTGTTGAGGATAGCAGCGACCAGAATTTGTTTAAAGTTGCCTATCTCGGAAATTCGCAAGGACAGCTTCAGCTAACTAATGCCGACTTTGTGCCGAAACCTTACACGGTAATTACTGGTCAAAAGAAGAACCACTTGGATAACTTCCATACTAATTTTTTACCAGTCGACGGTGGTACTTCAAAAAATGATGAATTGTGTTCCAGGTGACTCTGCGGGCATCTTTGGACGTCGACAACAGTCCCGTCGGTGGAGAGGCATCTTACGAAGTGAATTGTACCATAAATATCAATTTCTTCGATAGTGACAGCACCGATCCGGTATTTGAGCATCACAGTGATACCACTCTATTCACTGAAAATTCCGACACGGAATCGTACCAAGTTGAAAACGCAACGTACCCCGATATCGACCTTCCAGATTTGGCAGTCTATTATCTGATAAGAGAGGGTGACACAACGCTTTTTAAGATCGACCAATCAACAGGAACAATCACCCTTAAACAACCGCTCGACTACGAAACACAATCTTCGTACGAAGTGCTGATTCAGTCATCTAACGCTGACAAGCTTAACTTGGATGCATTAGAAGAAACGAAATTTGCGTTGACTATTCAGGTGAGTTCTCGTTTGGGATTTGGTACTGTTCACGTCACGTCCAAATTTCTATTTAAGGTAGTAGACCAGAACGACGAATCTCCAGTGTTTGACCAAACGGAGTATTTCACCACCGTCTTAGCCGGCACATCTATGTCAACAAAAGTGACGACAGTTTCGGTAAGTTCGGGACTTCTTCTTTCTAAAGGCTAAGTTGTTTACTGAGCTACTGAGCAGTTACAGAAGCAACAAGGTCTTGAGTTGCAGGAGTAATGTTTATTTTGTTTGTTTTGCAGGCCACTGACAAGGATACAACTAGTAAAGACAAGTTGCAATACAACATTGATAACATTACTCCATCTAACCCCGACCTGGACATAAAATCTGCTTTTACCATGAATACGCAATCCGGAGATATTACAATTAATTTTGAAGTCAAAGACAGCATGGAGGGTTATTTCACGTTAGATCTTAGTGTCCAGGATGAAGGTAAGTTTACGTGGAAAACCAAACTTAAAACAATAATTGTATATTTTTCAGAGCCGGAAAATCACAAAGCTGATGCCACTCTAAAAATTTATATTGTTACTAGTAAAAACACTGTAGTGTTTAGATTTGAAAATGACCAAGAGACCGTTAGTGACAAAGCTGGAGATGTAAGAACTCCTTCGTATTTCTTATTGTCAATCTTTGATCACGTTATAAATATTTACAGATTAAAAGTGTACTGGATGAAGAATTTCAATATGAAACTAAAGTCGAAGCTCCAACAGGAAACACGACAGACGGTACACCTCTTACAAGGTCACCGGTTTTCTTCCTGAACTTGAACACAAATGAACCTGTGGATGCAACTGAGATACTTAAGTAGATATTAGCGATTGGTAATTATTGTCTTGAATTAATATTTACAATTTTTCAGGAAAGTCACCAACGTTGACGTGTTCCAAAGATTAAAAAATAACTTTTCGAAAGTTGGTCTGGTCTTATTGAGTTTTGATTCCAGTTCTGAAACCAACGAAAACTTGGAAGCAATTTTGAAAGCGTGGTTGATCGGTGTTTCGGTAGTTCTCGGAGCACTGTGTCTCATTCTTTTGATTGCGTTTATACTGAAAACGAGAGCGTGAGTTAGATTCGTAGTGACCGTGTATGTTTAAATCGAAAAGAAATGTTTACAGTTTGAATCAACGTATCAAGAAGCTGTCCAGTACCAAATTCGGGTCGCAAGAGTCGGGATTGAATAGGCAAGGAGTGGCGGCCCCCACAACCAACAAACACGCCATAGAAGGATCAAATCCAGTGTACAATAACGAAGTCGACCCCAAGGACATTGATAGGACGAGGTTCGTTTTCGCATCTACGCCAAAAATCGTATTTTTTACTGATTGTTTTGCAGCGTCACGAGCGGCGATTCAGATCTAATAGGAGTGGAAGATGACGAGAAGTTTGACTTTAGTTACCCAACTAAAGATGATCAGTTTGAATAAAAACCAAATTATTTTTTATTATTTATTAAGTTTAATTATGTATATAAATTCTACTAAGTGTAAATATACGTACATATTTTTTAAGTTTTCTGTAATATTTCTTAATATTCTTTCTACCTATAATATTTTTAATATTTCTAACTTTAGAACGCTCACAGCGCCAACGGATGTCACGGTAACTGCAAAATGACATCTCGACAAAGGCTTTTTACGTCGATCCGCTTTAGTGTTTTAATTTTTATTAAAGTCAGCCATGACAGTGGTTTGAAAGGTTTGAAATGTGTCATTATGTTTTGACGTTTAATTTATTTACGAGAATACAACAATACTTCAGATAGGATTATTTTCGAAGTAAGTGCTGTTTCGCAATGCATAATAACGATACTAAAGTTGCAAACTAAGTGAAATTCGGGTAATATAAGATTTTCTGTGGTAAACATAACCTCACTTTTGATTAGTGTCACACATGCACAATTTGTATCGCACAATTTGCAACACTCGATACTCGGTATTTTAAAAATTGTATTTAAAAAATAGACACAGAAGACGTGCTTATATTGTTCCGATTTTAAGCTGGGAAACTCGAGCCGCACGGTTTTCGCTTCACAATCGGTCATTTGAGTGTGAATTTTAGTGTGCAAAGAGGAGATGCCCATGATTCACGATGAACACGGCATCGACTCAAGACATTGTGATCGAGGTTCTGCAAAGAGCTTCAAGCCAAAATCCTGAAGTTTTGAAACCAGCAGAGGCCAAGTTGCGCGAATGGGAAACTCAACCTGGGTTTTACACAGCCTTGTTTGTAAGTTGGCCGGAAGCCGGTAAAATAACGGTCTCACAGAAGGATATGTTTTCAGAATGTATTGTCCAATCATTCTTTAGACATAAACGTTAGGTGGATCGCGGTTTTATACATAAAGAATGGTATTGACCGGTACTGGAGGAGAAACTTGCCAAAGTGAGAGAATGACGGTTTTTCTGTCGCCGAATAATTTGACTGTTTGACTTGTAGTGCCATTTCAGAGCAAGAAAAGCAAAGTTTAAAACAAGGCCTCATTTTGAATTTTAGTGAACCTGTTAGTCAAATAGCGGTTCAAAGGGCAGTTTTAATATCAAAGATAGCTAGAATTGACTGTCCCAAGGAATGGCCAGAATTGTTTCCTACATTACTGCAAGCAGTGGAAAGTCCCGACTCTCTGGTGCAACACAGAGCATTTTTAACACTTTATCATGTTGTCAAAGCTATTGCATCAAAACGTCTCATAGGTATCCCAACTACATTAGTCAACTTTTTTCTATTTACCAAACTGTTTCAAGGTGATAGACGCTTCTTTCAAGATTTTACCAACAACATCTACTCTTTTGTTTTAAATTTGTGGAACACTTTCACGGAATTATTTTTGGGGGACATCATGCGAGGTGCGAGTTCTCAGATTGTCGTGACAAACTTGGAAAAAGCTCTGTTGACGTTAAGAATCTTGCGAAAATTAACAGTTTTTGGATTTTATCGTCCCTACCAGAACCAGGACTGCATGAAGTTTTTGAAAGTAATTTTTGACAGAGCCAAAATAGCTTTGCAGTGCCGTAAGTTCTACTGTCACTTGAGAATTTAGCGGAACACGATTTTTCAGGAAAACAACTTAGGGATGAAGAAACCGTCGAATTGTGCGAAAAGTTTATAATTCATCTGACTAAAGTTTTGATATCCGTTTTGGATATGCACCCATTTTCTTTCGTCGATTTCATCCAGCCTTGTCTGGAATTTACCACTTATTTCCTGTTCACGGCTGACGGCATCAACTTCTTGTTCGAACGATTCATCATCCAGTGTTTCAATTTGATCAAAAACATCCTGCTGTGTGCTGAGTACAAACCACCAAAAATTCCCGAGTTGTGCAAACACCAGGAGACCCTCAGGGCCAACGAAGTTAAGATAAATTTTTTCCAAGCGAACACTTTGACTGAAATATGCCGAAAACTGGTGTCGCATTATTTTATCTTGACGCAAGACGAACTGGAGATGTGGGACAGCGACCCAGAGACGTTCGCCATCGACGAGAGCGGCGACAGCTGGAAGTACAGTTTGAGGGTGAGTGCCACCCACAATCAAGTTTTACTCGCCAATTAAATTTTTCATTTTTCAGCCTTGCATGGAGACGGTTTTCGTCACAATCTTCCACGAATTTCGAGACGCGCTGGCTCCTACGTTGTTAGAAATGATCCATGAAACTAATTGTATAGTGTCTCCAGGTGACACGCAAGGTATTCTCCGAAAAGACGCGGTCTACAACGCCGTCAGTTTAGCCGCCTTCGACCTATATGATGAGGTAAAGACACGTTGAAAGACTCCACTTTCGGCACAACTCTCATTTTAGATCGATTTCGATCAGTGGTTCACGAACACGCTGACGCAAGAATTGAAAGTGAAGCACAACAATTACAGGGTAATCAGGCGGAGGGTCTGCGCCCTGATCGGTCGATGGACTGGCATAAAACTGTCGCCGGAGTTGCGACCCGCTCTCTACGAGTGCGTCATTAATTTGTTAGGTTCAGATGAAGACATGGCTGTGAGATTGACTGCTTCATCTACGTTGCGACACGCTATCGACGATTTCGAGTTCAATTCGGATCAGTTCAGGGACTACTTAGATTCGGCGTTTAATTTACTGTTTAATCTGTTGAAAGAGGCGAACGAATGTGAAACCAAGGTGAGTTTTTAAAGGGTAGCAATTGAGCGTTCAGTAATCAATTCTATTTATTTTGTTCGCTATAAAATGAACGGGAAAATAGCAAAAACGCAATTATAATGAAAAAAATGGGCGTTTTGTTATTTTTGTAGGCAGAATATAGCCTAAGGGACTCTGTTTCGGCTCAGGGACGCGAGGGTCGTGGGTTCGATTCCGACCCAGGGCGGAAAAAAAAAGCTATATTCTATCTCGTGATTCGGAAGTCACTTTAAGCCATTGGTCCCGGTCTATTGAGTTGGTCATCATGCCCCTCATAGATTTGTAAACCAGTCCTAGACTGCGTAACAAATTTTTTTTATCACTTACATGTAATTTATAACTCCGTTCAAAACATAAGCCTCTGCAAACAAATTAAAAAGAAAGCTTTTTTTTTGTGGTGTATGTCGGAAACCAAATGAGATAGCAGAAATTTCCAACACCAAAATTTATCGTTTTCTCACGCTCTTCAAGAATGCATTATGTGAAATTAAAAAAAAAACAAAAAAACAACGGCATAGCCACCGTGGTGTTCGTGTGGCATTAACTAACGTCTTCCAGATGTGGGTTATGTGGTTCTCTATCCTACACACACAGTTACCACATACATTTTTCGTACATAGTTGCCACACTTGTCCACAATCATTTTGAATCACCCGATATGTATTTTCAGCAAGTGAATAAACCGAAAATGTGGTTAAACATTTTAAATTCCTAAAGTCTCAATTTAACTTAATTCCATCTCGAAGGAGACGCTTCTGAAAGCTCTAGAGAGAGTGACAAAACCTTACTATGAATGAAATAGCCGAAAAACACTTTAAATACACAGCCACAAAAACGTGTAAATTAAGAGTGAAAACCAAGTGAAAGGAAAAATCAAAGCAAAAACCATAACTATACAGTACGTACCGTACAGTCGATTGCAAAAAAATCGAGTACATCAAATTTTCTATACTTTAATTCATCCTTTTTGATGTTACCGAGCCAAACAAAATGTCAAAATTTTTCATTCCTTACGTCAGACATAATGACATAACCTATTTGAAAAAGCATGCCATCAAAAGTCAGAAAAGCCTGATTTACATGTGTTAAAGATAGGAAAATTCAGTGCTCTTGATTTTTATGATGTACAGTTGGCTTCAAAAAAAAAACGGGAATTGAAATTTGACCTAATGTGAATTGGAAATTTAATTTGTCAATTTGTATCCATTTGACAGTAGTATTTCTGACACATAAGTGCAGTTTTTTAACCTAAACTCTAAAAGGCCGTTTCAAACCATAAAAATTTAATAAAATCTGACAGAACTTTTTTTGAAGCCAACCGTATGTATTCGATTTTTTTGCAACCGACTGCACTTAAAATTTTTAGAAACATTGTTCAAAATGTGGCCGTGATTTCTAATACACGCCTGTGCCCATCGATGTAGATTGTGCTGTTGTGTAATGGGTATTTAAGCTATTAAAAACTCCGTTACGTGTTAAATCGGCTTCATGAGTAAACAAGACTATTCGCCAAAAATCAGGTTGATCGACACACTTTTAAATCACCCACTTGCAAAACTCTTGCCGGTGAATGTAATCGTTTAGTTGCAATGCTTCCACCCGTTGAATCTGATCGAGGTGCAACCCTCTCTTTAAAAGAGTGCGACATACCACAAACTGAGTAATCTGAAATTCACGAACTAACTGCCGGGTACTTGTTGACGGGTTTTCTTCCACAGTCTCTAGAATTTGGGGTTGGAGGTCTAACACTCCTTGGCCCCTGTCCACACTTCGGTCGGTCGAAAAGTACCATTTTCCCGTAGGCGCTGTACAACAGCTCGAAATGTTTGCGAATGCGGAACAGGACGCGCTAGAAACTTTTCGCGATACAAAGCTTCTGCCCTTTAGGCAACACCATCTGCACTTCCGTAACGAAGTACCATATCAGTCATTTCACTATTGGGACAATTTTCCATGATAATGAATGAATGACACACTGACACGCAAAATTCGAAGCAAACAGTAGCCGAAGGTCGCACTGAACGCAACTAATCTGCACGTGGTACTATGGCGGCCAAAAAATTTCGTCCGTCATTTTTCCGTCATTTCAAAAAAATCGGTGTAGTCCATTCCTTATTGTCATTATGATTGATGTTTTTACTTGTCACTTTTGAAAGTCAAGCAAAATCCCATCGGTATCAAATTTTAATAAAATTAAAATAGTAACTCACTAACTCTTGCACAAAGAGGAATGTCCCAAGCTGAGATTTCGATGGACCTTCGTATACCTAAAAGTACAATTTCGTCCATTCTTCAGAAATGGAGGCAAAATGAAACTATTGAAAGACGCCAATAGATTACGCAATAGCCCTTTTATGACGGCTGTTGAAGCGGTAAATACAAGCAAATACAATGGAAAGGAGCGGTCGATTTTCGGCAAACATATGGGCATGGATTTCAGTAGATAGCAGTCCTGATTTGAACCCTAAAGAAAACATGTAGGGACTTTTGGTTCGTAATTTGCAACAACGACAAGTGATTCGGAATAGGGCAGAACTTTTGACTGCGATTACTAATGCATGGCAATCATTACCTAGGAATTATCACAGAGATTTATGCCTCTTCATGTCGCGTCGTGTAAGGCGAGTTATTGATGCCAATGGAGCGATGACCAAGTATTGATTTTAAACTTCATTCATTTTATCTTTTGATTTAGCTAAGTACTTAAACAAAAATAAATGTTTCATTTCCTTGTCTTTGCCTTAATGTTTTTCGTTTGATTTTTTTAAAACTACGGCATACTCGTATAATTTCCATGGTTCTCTGTTTGGTGCTTTAATCCAAAAATAGCCGCAAGTCTGCCTCTAGTGCCAGTAGCGGTCGTGTGGTAATTGTGTAAGAGTAGAACCTGTCCTTTGTATTCACAAAATTTGAACTGATGGACTGAATGACAGATTGTCAAAATGACAATCACGATAAAAAAGCGAGGTTATTGGTGCTTAAGGGTAGTTTACACTTTATGTCAGGGCCTTGAAAGTGACGGACGAAATTTTTTGGCCGCAATAGTACTACTACTACATTTTGCACCTTTTTTGCGTTGCACTCGATAGCTTTTTAATCTTACTATTCGTCCTAACATAATATCAGTGACGTGCTCAACTTTTGTGGTTGAACTTTACATGGCATTTCTGCCCTCATGCGCAAAACTGAATGCACGTGATTTTCACAAGATCTTAGGGTTTTAAGATTGCGACCCATTTCAAATTTGCCCTGTATTTTAAACTGACCCTAATGAATCACCCATAGGTACATAAGATAATGACAGAATGTCCCCTAAAATTAGTGTATTAATCCGTAAAAATTCTCATGAAGTAATCAGAGTAATCACTAATCATTACACGAACGATTAAAACTGTTAAAAGTGACCGGCGTTGTTGTCGATACAATAATGAAGGAGCCGACGAATGATTCTTCCAGTCTTTCCAGCATACCTCTGTTATTGCGAATTGTTGTGGCAGAATTTTCCACGCGTTCTCTTAAAACTTCAATTGTATCAATTCCGATCGAATATACCAAGTACCTCCACAAGAAGAAGTCGCACGGAAATTCTTTGGGCTCAAGGAGCACTCCCGCACGTTTCACTATACGCCAACACAACATTTATTTATTCACTATTCGAAAATAAACGCACCATTTTCACAAAATTTTAGCTTAAATCACAGAACCACTATGTAAACGCCTGCCTTTTGTAGTCGGATAAAACTAACTAAAAATGTAATCCTCTTGTCTCAACCTCGGCCGTGGTGCGAAAAAACTTTATTCTAAAAACACAATGTTTTGCGCTGGTTTTACAATAGTATAGTATTATACAAGTTTTATAAGACGCTTGATTGTGCGTGTGGAATATATTATTTTTTCTTTGGTTGCATTAATTTGATAAAAACTCCAAAATCCATTTATGAAATAATCTAGGGACTTTTGTGTGGCATGAGTTATAATGGCTAAAATTAATGACATTTCTGTGAAATTTATGTCAAATTTCAAATGTTTTAATTGTTAACAGGAGTTCGCTAGAGATGTCGGATAAGGTTCTCGATGATAAATATTTATTATCGACAACCTTAATGCCGGACGCCGGCCAGCGTGCTATTACAGCAATACCAACGTAATACCAAAAAAAAAAAATCCAAAAACAGTTTCACAAAAAGTTCCTTTGTGACACTACTTTTAGTTTCACAAAGACTTACTAATGACACCAAAGTAGAAAAAAACTATTATTTCACGGTCATGTCATGTCATTGGGTTAAATAACTAGAAAACAGACAGTTCGTTAATTTATAGGGAGGTAAAACACTGAAATAAAAATTATATTTCGAAAAAAATGGTACATAACAATTTTGTTCTTCTTGACGAGATCTGTCATGTTTAAAATTAATGTACAGTTAATTTCAAAATTATAGAGTACAACTAATTTTGTACAGTGTAACTTACTTTTTATCAATGTCACTTTTAATAAACAAAATGGCTAAACAAATCGAAGACGCAAAAGTGCTCATTCTTTCTAAATTAGAAAGAGGGTGGTCGATCCGGAGGGTAGCCCAGCATTATAACATCGCGAAGGGCATCGTACAGAGGATAAAACAGACAATATTATGGTGTTCTAAAATATCAGCGACATTTTGTGTTGTCAAACTTACCCAACCTCTATAAAAAATATGACGTTCAAATTTCAAAATAGTTATTTATTTAACGAGTTCGTGTGTAATTTGGGCTTTTTTTGGCATGAGTGGGCCAGTTTAAAACTCGAGTGAAAACTCGAGTGAAACGAGAGTTTTAAAGGTCCACGAGTGCCAAAAAAGCGCAAATTACACAAGAACGAGTTGAATACAACCTTTTTTTGTTCGACGAGCCCCCCCAAAGGCTCCAAATGGCTGAAAATCTTTAAAATTAGTTTGACGTTTCGTTTTGACAAGTTGTCAAATTCATCAAAATCCGTTCACACAGGAGAAAATTCTCAAATTCTGACAGTGTCGAACAAAAAAGGCATTTTTACGTGTGGAAAAAACTGTATTAAACAGACTTCTTGATTTGGAGGTGTACTCTATAATTTTGAAATTAACCGTACTTATTTATGAGACATGTTCTATTGTACATATTATATGTATACATATTATTACTTAAAATCATTTACGAGGGTCATAGAAGTTTTCACTTCTGTCGTGCGGTCTTTTTTGTGACCGAGAATTTTTCTTGTTCAAATGATATTTTGAATTTGAAGTCAAAAAACTCCTTGCTTTGAAATTAAATTCATGAATTTTTTATTTATTGTTCATTGTTTTTGTGTTCAGTGTTGTTATTGTTCTTTGTTATATTGCGTATTGATCATTATTTTTAGTGAAGCGCCTTGGTTCGTCCTCATCGCCGGAAATTGGCTCTTTCTCGGAAACATTTTCGTAATGCATTCTTAATGAAATGAACAGGCCGGTTATAATACAGCAGGTCGTGATATTTATTTTCGCAACAACCCCAATGGTTTGTCACTCAGCTAAATCCAATGCTGGACAGACGTTCGTTATATTTTTCAAAACAGTCTCGACCAGATTTAGTTTTAAACACTCCCGCATTTACTTTGTTACCGTTTTTAACTGAACTCGTAATAATTTCCTTATGTTTGAAGAGATGTCTTTTCCAGATGCACGTTTTGAACGTGATGACTCTGATGGTTGAGCGAGTCGGACAAACTATCAAGCCCCACACCGACGCCCTCATCCATTACCTACCTCGCCTGTGGGCGGAATCTGAAGATCACAACATGTTAAGGTGTGCCATCGTGTCCACTCTGGTACAGTTAGTCAAAGCTTTGGGCTCCGTCAGTTCGGAGCTGAATCCATTTTTGTTACCCATAATTCAACTCGGCACTGACACCAATCAGAGTGCCATCGTGTACTTGTTGGAGGACTGTTTGGAACTCTGGCTGACCGTATTGGAAAACTCCACTTCTATGTCTAACGAGCTTTTGCAGCTTTTCAATAACATGCCAGCTTTGTTGGGTAATTTTGTCGCCGAACTAAAATCGTAACCACAATGTCGACGTGTTTTAGAATATTCAAGCGAAAATTTAAGGCTTTGCTTGTTAATCGTCTTGGTTCACACTCTCTTGGCACCGGATTTGGTCATGAGGACGCACGGTATTCAGGTAATTACTGTTTGCGACAATTTGATGGGGGACATGAAGAACGAGGGCATAGTGATGTTGATCAGGATGTTGGAGATCTTTATAAGGTCGTCGCCGAGTCTAGGCTGCGAAACCGTGTTCCCAATCCTTCCGAGGATATTTCAGTAAGTCGATAACACTGATCCCACAACGACGTTATTATTGACGCTGCAGGAAAATCTACGAAGGAGAAGACTATCCCCTCTTGATGTCCATGTATCTGTCAATACTATCAAGAGTGTTGTTATCATCTCACGACGTTTTTACAAGAGTTTTAACGACGTTAGCACAAGTACACAATGAGACTGACGAGGCTGTCCTCGGAAAAATTTTAACCGTTTGGTTGTCGAAGATGCCTATGGTTTCCCAATTGGAGCAGCGCAAGTTACTAGGTACGACTCCCATCCCAACGACTTTCGCTACGTTGTCCCGTTGCAGGTTTAGCTCTGACGAATTTGTTGACGACGCAGAGCAGACCCGTCTTTGAACGTTTCGGTACCGTGATGGTCAACATCTTGGAGTGCTTGAACGACATGGAGGACTCGCTCTTGGTCACGGACGGCCGCAGTCCAACCAGTTACGAAGACACAGATGGCTACGAAACCGATCACGATCAAAGAAAAAAACAATTGATACTGTCCGATCCTGTGCACACGATTGTCTTGAAGGACTATTTGCAGTCGCAGGTAAGTTTAGGCCGAAGCCGTTACGAGTGTCTTAATTTTTGTTTGCAGATGTACGAACTTAGGAACCAAATAGGTCTACCCCATTACGAACAGCTCTTACAAACTGTGGACGCTGACTCAATATCTCAGCTGAAAGGATATATTACTTTGTGAAATCGTTAGACTTATAGATTAATCGATAACTACTTAAATTAAAATTGTATCTTTAGCAATATCTTTTTTGTTATATTTTTATAACACGATTTTACGATCTTGACAAGATCTGTTATTCATTACTAAAATTCTAGCCGTACAACTGTACATTTTATTTCCAGGATAATTTATAATTTTTCCAAAATCGAATCTAAACATATTATATGTATATGATTGTATCAATAAAATGTAATAAACTGTTACAATCTGAATTATTCGATGGGTGAATTCTTTCTCGAGCTCTAGGAGTTAGTAGTCATCTTCTGATTCTCCACCTGAGCCGTAATAGTCCAAGTAGTCCTCTTGAATGACGGGCGAGTTGGCAGCCTGGAATTCCTCAACTTGTGATAGTTCTGTAGTGGTCTGTGGTTGCTGAAGAGCTGCTTGGACAACGGTAGGCACTGGAGTCATGTACGCTTCAAGCAGTCTCTTCTGTTTGAGAAAAGTGTGTCTGTTTTTTAGTCGTTTTTTGTGAAGAGCTGTCTCGAGGTCAAATTTTGGTGGGCTAAAAATAAATAAAGTCCTTCGAGTTACCATTTGTGTCAGATAAGACAAGTAAGCAGTCAACGGAAATGGGTGATCAATTTGGAGATGATAAGAGCATATTGTTAAACACATGTAGCCACTAGAGGGCATCATAAATTATTTACGGCTTTCAGCTGAATTACACTCTAGTGCATACAATGACAACATTATTAAAGCGATGGTCCATGAATTGATGAGGAACAATATTGGTCTTCAGATGGCATATTAATAGCCAAATATTGTACACGTCGGTTCGATTTGACATTTGTTTTGGCGATAGTTGTGGAGAATCTCCTTTGATCGGGTTAACGTCATAATTAAATTTGTGCCGACTTACGTTTCTCCATTAATATAAACCCTGTTCTGCAAGTGAACGATATCGTGCCGAACGTCGGCAAGGAGAAGGAGTAGGAAGTCAAATGAGCCTCTTTCGCCCTTTGGCCCTCTCAGTCCCCTCTCTCCGGGCTCACCTTTGGGTCCTTGTGGCCCTCCAGCGCCCGGTTCGCCCTGCGATAACAGCGTGCAGACATGGAAATTGAATTTCTGCAATAAATAACTTACTTGAGCGCCCCGTTTACATCGACATTGGGCACTTTCGTCCCCGGGCAGAGGCACAAAAGCGTCCAACATAGAATATGTGTAATCCTGTTGATTGCTGTTTGTTGACAGCGCGGCCGTCGCACCCTCAGGACCTGCACAAAATTTAATTACAGCTAACGTTTGTCCTTTTAACGATTATCTGACGGTTGCACTTGCCTAAATTCGTCAAAAAGTGAGCGTACGTGTGCTTGTTGAATTTTAAACGGTACGAGTTTGGTTTGAGCTTACCTGGGAATCCTCTAGGACCGGTGGGTCCCGTCGGACCTGGAGGACCTGGGGGTCCCGGCGGACCCGACGCAAAGCTCGACAGTCTAATTGCCGTGCTCAAAGCTGAAACCTACACCCAAAAGTTATCGGTTGAGTTTTTTGGAAGAGCTTGTCGCGTTGTCGCAACAATCATAATCGCTCACATTACAATGGGAATTAAATAATGCAAGCAGTGGATTATGTCCTGCTATAGAATTTTAATGAAACAACTTTTTTTAATATAAAACGAAGCTTTTCGGGTCGCGTCCCTACTTCCCGTAAGCTCCGTCCGCAGTAAAAAGTTAAAACCTTTAAGTAGATTAGTACCTTCTCCTGCAACGACTTCAGTTTGTCGTGAAGTCTGAGCACAGTATCGCAATTGGCGTAGCAGCGATTACGGTGTCCTGCTTGTTCCGTCCCTCCTGAAATATTTACAGGTTCGCATGTCCTATTGTCTGTTCTTAGTGTAAATCCGGGCTTGCAGGCACATCGGTAGCTGCCAGGTTCGTTTATACATTCGTGTTCGCAGTCGCCATTACCATCCAAACACTCGTTTACGTCTGAAAATAGGCAACGGGTGGGCAAATTTTACTTGAAACACCAACATGAAATGTTGTTGGAAGCTTTGTGTAAGCTTTTTTTCTAT
This sequence comes from Tenebrio molitor, assembly GCF_963966145.1. Classification (NCBI taxonomy): domain Eukaryota; kingdom Metazoa; phylum Arthropoda; class Insecta; order Coleoptera; family Tenebrionidae; genus Tenebrio; species Tenebrio molitor. The sequence goes on along the minus strand of NC_091052.1, from coordinate 10,404,307 downwards.
TTGCTTGGTGTTTGCTTTCAGCGCGCTTATTTCACCTGCGACCGAGACAGAATGGTTTTAAGCCTGATGTTACGTAAACACGAAACGCACACGCTGAAAAATTTACTTCAAAGAGGATATTTCTGTCCTGAAGCACGCGTCCCCTTTTTGATTTCGACCTTTAAAAAACTGACATTTCCGTTTCAACTTGTCTAAAATCTTTTGGTCTTTCCTAGAGAAACTTAATCGTGACTTTATACCAATCTTTTTTATTTTTTGAAGGTTTAAAGGCTGGGGGTGGCCCCGGGGCGTAAAACTGAACGTGAAAGGGAACTCACCGATGCAAACAGGTTTTATTCCTCTCCTTTGATTTTCTGGATTGAACTTGTAACCGTCGTAACACGTGCAGATGACGCGCTGTAAATATACAGTGCAAAGCTGTTCGCACAGACCCATGGAACACGGATCTTCCGTTTTCGGAACACATCTACAACAACCAAATCAAATTATTTTACTTTCAGCTCGGCATACGTATTGTTCTGAAACGAAACTACTCTAATTGACCTTCTGCTCTGAATAGATTAAGCTCGAGTCGGAGATTTAATCTCCACCTGAATAATATTTCCTCGATTTTCCCGCTCCACGTCGAGGCAGTTTTTCTAGAAGACTAGCGTCGGGTATTTAAAGAAATTTTGCAAACAAAGCACGTTTTAGACTTATTTTTTATCAAACTTATTCGAGTAAAAGGTTGGAGATTTGTCAACTGTGAAGACGTTCTCTTAAAAGCACCCCTTTTTTATTGCGAACAAAGGTTAAAAAAATATTTGACTCAATGGAAAGCACTTTTCAACTTCTTTTCCGATTGATTCTGCGCGATAACAATTCTCTTTCGCGTTTTTCACGCCCACGAATATTCACTTTTAATAATCGCAATATACTTACGTCGTTACCTACATCCATAGTTTCGTCTCGTTACAAGTCTTATTTTGGTGGTGTCACTGTTTTTGTCAGGCAATTTTCTGACGACATGACGTTATTACGTTTCCCTAAGCATTTTAATATCTGCCAAGAGATTACCAGTTTTATGATCCATTTTAAAAATATCCATAAGCAATAATGTACTGACAATACTGACGTCTCATATAGGTCTTTTTTTGTGGGATCATTTTAATGTTGGCTCATTAAATTATTACTTTAGCCAAATTTACACCATAAATGTCATGAATAATCCGTGTTACAACAAAACAATTGTTTAGTTTTGTATAATATTGTAAAATAATTGACTTTCTATAAATACAAGGTTGTTAACACAGAATACATTTTTTTTGTCAAAGTCGACTATGGACATGTTTTTTCTTAAATTTTATTTTATTGCCTGTTATGGGGAAGAATGAAACAAACAAAACAAAAACAGCGGAGATGATATAATATTTAAATAAGGTTTTACTACTAAAACCACGTGAATTAAAAAAAAATAGATTTTCCACTTCTTCTCGATTCTGGCAAGAATGTAAGTTTGACGTTTGACATCTCGCACTTGTCACTGCAGTATTCATTGTTTATCATTGAAAATGTAAATTACAGTGTTTTCTGTTCTGAATTAATGGTGGCATTCAAAAAGGCTTTTTCAATACTACCCTGTAGGAGTTATTCACTATTGTAGATAAGTAAACATTTTATTTACCGTCGCGAGCAAAAAAAAATGGTCGTCAATGGAAAATGCTCCATTGTAAAACGGTCGTAAATATCATAACCTATTATTATGTTGTATGACATTAATTGACATTAATTAATTAATTTTTTTGACATTTTGTTGACATCTGCATAATCAGGCAGGGAAAAATTTTGCATTTGTGACAATCTAACCAAATTTTGAAATCACATTGACGACCAGAATTTTTTGCTCGCGACAGTACAGCTGGCCATACTTTTTGTAATGTAGAGATATTTTCATATTTGATGGCGGAAACAAAAGACTGAGAAATGTCACAAATTTATATTGTCAGTGTCAAATTTCTCAAAGACGTTCGTGATTTCGACAGGAATGCAGCAAATTGGCATTAAAAAAGTTATTCATCGTCGAACTAAAGAAATATTTGTAATACGTTTGATTATATGAGAATAACTTTTCCTTTTGAAGCACTGACAAAAATTGGTTTCCTTAGAATTTGTTTTTTCAATCTATTTAGCGAAAATTTAAATTTACCCAGACCTTCCTTTTTACGGCGTTTATGAGAAATTTGACACTGACAATACATTTTTGTGACATTTCTCAGTCTTTTGTTTCCGCCACCAAATATGAAAATACCTCTAGGTACTATTGCGAGCAAAAAAAGTGGCACATCAAACTTCTGTCAGTTTTGAAAAATTCAAAGTAGTTCAAGCTTTATTGTCATTTTGGTTTTGATTATTGTCATAGAAATTTGACACCATTCTAGCTGACAGTTTAAACATTTATTTTATACTCATATTTTCCTTTTCCAAGTGCCTTCTTCTTTTGATGAAGGTAAATTTTGATTGGGATCTTGCATTAAATAAATATCCACTACGTGCTTACTTGCACTCATTCCCTACAACCTACAATACTTAATGACAACGTCAATCAATTCAAAGTAGGGTTAGAAACAAATAAGGGTCATTTCACATTAAAAGTCAAGACAGTGATGTTTACGTCCCACTTTTTTTGCTGGCAATAGTACAGCATAATTATGAAGCGGCAAATTTCCACAGAACACCACTAAGTTAGAAACATTACCTTGTACCTCTACGCCTTGTACGAATAGTGACTTTCGCCTGTTAAGTAACCTCAAAGTTATTGACATGCATAAATAGATTTTTCAGGAATGTCTCCTAACAACAGGTGGTGGTTGGACATTCTCTACGTGCTCAACTTGAAAATATTGAGCTTCAAAAATATTTTCCTCGCAGAACTATAAACCCCGAACAATTTTCCATTTTATTTACGCTTCAATAAAGATAACGTGTAGGGGATTGTTAGTGTTATGTGTAGAATCTAGCCTGTGTTATGTTAATCTTAATATCCGTTTTACTTGAGTAAACACATGCCTTGGAGTTGGTTCATCTCAAAGCTTGTAATAATCTGCAGTATATGACATAATTGAATGTAGCGCCGCACTTTATTAGATAAATTTGACTTTAGTGCATCATCACAGACGTTGCATTGTTTTGTTTCCCATCAAGTGGGATGCAAGAGTATTTATTTTGTTTGCCATCACATATTGATTCGTTTTATAAGTTGTTTGAAACCAAGAACAACTAGAGGAATTTATCACGTTTCTCTGTGGAAACAGCGTAAAACTCACCTTCCTGCTATAAACGTGTAGTCCTTGCAGCAATGTTTCCTCGTGCAATCGACCCATTCTCCATTTACATTGCATTTGTACCTTGTTGATATAACATTGGCGGACGGACAAACCAGGGGCTCGGATCTGAAACGTAACCCGTCCGTTGAACAATGTTATTCTATTAAATAAAAGAAAGCGATAAGGAAATGTGTTTTGTGGTCGAAGAGTTGGTCGGGATGGAAATAAGGAAATGTTTGATGGATGCAATAAGGCGGCCGTTTGTGCGCCAGTATCAGCTGAAATTCCATCTTGCGACATAATCAGACATGGTAAAACATACCGAGTTCCAAAAGAAGCTTCATTAAGGGCATCTAGATAGTATCCGTCTTTCGTTGGTAAAAGCTCTTCGGTGGGTCGTTTCGTCTCGACGGTCTCCTCGTGACTTGCACCGACGACACACACCAAAAAAAGCGTTCTCCAAACGAACAACCGAATTTCTGCTGTCATAATTATCCACACAGCGCCATTTTTTCTTTCTTATTAAGAACAATCCCGAATTTGCGTCGTTTAATTAAAAACCGAGTCCCAACTTCGAGCTACAATAAATTACGCCGAAACACTTAAATTTAATTATGAAAAAGCGCCAAATTCCTGACTTGTTATTTCGAAAATTGTTGCGGTTAATGGACGACGAAGTAATTAGTGCTTCGAGGAATTTTACCAAAATATGCTAAATCCCACCGAACGCCTTGTTCCACTAACTGAACGATTTTTCTGCTAAGCCTATTAAGACGTTACTCAACGTTACACTTTATTTGGAGATGAAAATGAACAGCGTGCTCCACATAATTTACTCGAATTATCGGCGCGGCCTTAAGATGACTTAAGGGAAATGTGGCTCAAGTAAACGACGGATTCAGACGCAATTAGTCCGGACTCCCACCACATTTGAATTTTTTAAGCGGTCACGAATTGTTTCCATCGGACAAACATTTATTCCACATTGCAATGAAGGGGGACAAGTATTAAATTTTAATTTGACGCCATTTCCATTTTCCGATCCTTTTTGCGATTTGACTTGCTAAATGGGACGGCCGGTTTGGTTTTTTCTTGCAACTATCGTGAATGCAAACGATAAATCTAGTCGCAGAGATAGGAGATAAGCCCATCTGATAAAGAAATAAATTTAATATGGTTCTTGTCAAGGTTTATGGCTACATACAATTCCGTCCGGGTTAATTTATTGTGATTCATAAATTCTGGCGCCATCAACTCGTAGTTGCACATCAATTAACGCATCTCGGCCAGCTTACTATTAGCTAATTACGAAGATATTCTAAAACAAATTTTCCATCTGCTCTCGTTTCTACTGCCTCAAAACAACTTTCTCAATTATTGCTTTCCATTAAAATTTATTGGGAGAAATACCCCCACAAGTTATTAGTAAAGTGCCAACTAACCAAATAACTTAAACCAAACTTGGAAAACATTCGACTTGTGAACTGGGATGTTCCCCAACTTTTTCGTTAAGTCTTCGATTCTTTACGTGATTAAATTTGAAATTGCATCCCGTTGTTTTGCGGAAATATTTTTAACGTTGTCTTAATTTCATTCTACCTTTTTTCCATTTTCCTTTAATAAAGCGAACGTGAGCAAATGAGAAATTCTCGGCTAGCAACAAAGTTTAATTGGAAATATTTTTACTCAATTATTATTTTTAACTGGCGTTAATTTTACCCACGTGTAAGAGTGGCGATCGATCTGAACTCGATCAAAAATACAGTTTTGTGTGACGTGGGCAGAAGAAAAATGGTTGGGGAGAATCACTTCTGTTTTTTAAAATTCTCACTTTGTCCGTCCACTTCAGGTTCACAATGCTATATATCAAAAAGATACTTTACGCGTTATTTTATTGGGCGTCATGCGAAACCTTCAACAAAAGAAATGAAATACAATCACGCCAAAATAGCGACTAGAACGAGATTTCGATCTGTAAAACGTGAGAGGAAAGTAGAGATATTACATAATGAAATTATAGATACATAGGAAGGATAGTTTCTGTCTGATGGTATTGGAATATGGCGATGCTCTAGATATATGATAATATCTTAACTAGCCATTAAAGTTTCCGAGGATAGGTTGGACGATTTAACATCCGATTTATTGCACTCGAAGAAATTCGGTTGCAATTCTGTTGCACAAAATCGCCATTTCGCGAGCTTTTATGTGTGACACGTTTAATCGATTTCTCTGCTAAATGCTCCCAACGAGAATGTCTCAAATTCAACGAATCATTCAAAAAATTACTATTTTAAAGGATCACGAACACTTCATCCTATGTTTTACTCTTTATCGACGAAATTTAACAAGTCCTGTATATTTTCCATGAACATTCCATTCATATTGGAAGGTAAACCTCTGGGGAGGATACAGATTTAATAAAAGATAGGAACTCCGATATCCTAGATCCAGGATGATGGCGTTTTAGTGCCTCTGATAATACACAAAATGGTTATTACAAGGGTTATTAAAATATTTTTCTAAAACGTAAATAATCTAAGAATCTAAGATTCAATGCTGTTTTGAAATATTTTTTGCATTTTACTGCAGCTAAGAGAAGAATTAAAACCCAAAACTGATCTCGGGTTATAACAAATGTGATACTACAGAAACATAACATAATATGACGATAGTTGAAGACGATAAGTTTTTACAGATCGTGGTTTTACATACAGGTTATTCACGAGAGACTTCCGATGAAAATTTCGTTGTATGCAACCCAAAATACAAGAAACCCCTAGAACTTGATATTTTGTTTAATAATAATAATTAATTAATTTAATTTATTATTAGTAATGTGCTACAAGAAATCACGTAGGTAAGTGTTAAAATATTATACAAAATAGAAAAAATACATCTGCTATACATATCAAAAGTTATCAATAATGTACACATATGTTTAAAATTTAGGAATTTTTTTACTGATTCATATCAACAGGTGAACAAATTTGTTTAAGCTGGGAGCGTAAATAAAGGAAAGTCAAATAAAATCCAAAATCTGAGGAAACTATTGGAAATTAAAGAAATGATTAGATAGAGCACGACCCATAAACATTTTACAAGCACTGGATATTTTAAATACCAAGTGCGGCAGTTTAAAGACTACAAAGAAATTACAGGTCGTGGCAGACAATGTGGCAAAACATCTTTGAAAATACGTGAAGAAGAGTAAACAAGTGCCCGGGACATAACGGTGAACATTTCTTTTTTGAAAAGAATACATTTGTTTTTGTTTTTCTTTTATCATCTTTCAATAAAATTTTAATCAGTTGAACAGACGAATCTTGCATCTTATAACCCCTTATTTTTAGGTAACCAAGCAATCACATCAATGTATCTTTAGTACAGTACAGTTACGCTATCCCTTGTAGGTGTCAATTTCACAGTACGATGACGATGTAAGAAACAGTTGTAATAACTCTGTATTTAAAGAAAATACATCAACGACGCAGGTTTCAAAAAAGACATATTAGCATAAATGTTTATGCGAACCAAAATTTATTTACAAATAATGCAAATAGTGGAACATTCAGTTGTGTTTAAATCTATGTACATATGAATGACTTAATAAATTGATCGGTTTGTCATCGCTGAGCACATAAAGGTGTTTAGTTTATTTTAGATTGATATCTTGAAACAAATCGATTACATCAGATGTACAACCAATCACTGTTAGTTTTTATCGAAGAAAAACAGAAAAGACTAGAGCTAACACATTAAGGTTTCAAATAATCATTATTTTGTGATCTTAATGTCCGGTTTCCGCAGCGAAACGATTTCCCCAATCTTTGAAAAACTTTTCCGAACTATAATAAGTTTTATGATGAAACTTCTGATGTGAAAAATCTTAATCACTTGTTGTCTTTACCCTCGAAAGTCTGGATATCGGACAATACCTAAAATCCCCTATTCTTATTAAACTGACTAGTGACCCACTTGCACTTGCAAAATTACAAAATCTGCATGTGCACTTGCAAGTTTTGCCTCAAATTGTTCGCCACTTCAAACTCGACAGCTCTCCCCAAAGTCGTCTCGTTCCACCCCAAACATTTCGCTGTTTTCTTAAGGTTTTCCGACTGCCCCGTCAGAAGACCCACTTCGTACTTGTACCTACGCGCGTTGTTGTTGCTCCCTACGTACATCACAATAAACTCCACACTGTCGACGAAATTATAATATCTGCAATGGAACAGTTTGTTGTAGCAATAAAAATACCAGTCCTGATCTTTCCGAGAAAGAGTGACGCTCAATTCGTTCGACGAGATGACACGATCGTGCTCTCTCACAAAATGCGTAATAAAATTGTTCATCGAATCTACAAATTCACACAGGGGACACTTGTGATTGTTGAATTCACAGTCGATCTCGTGTCTTCTGACGTTCTCGGTTTCGAACAGGTCGGTGCAACCTCTGGTGTAGTTCTTGCAGTAGTGCTTCGAAGTGGAATTGGACGCGATGCCGCAAACGTAGCACAAGTTGTTCTTGCAAAACCGGCACAAGCTGTGGCTGAAGGGACAGTAAAATATCTCCGAATTGAGAATATTCTTCTGGCAGTTGGCACAACTTATGGTTTTTGGAATGTAGGACACCTTCTCGTAGATGGGTTCTGTTTCTTGTTTCTTAACACACACATAACCATCAGTTATCATAGGAACAACTTTCGGCGAAATCACCATTCCTAAGCCTAGCGTAACACTCCTTGCAGATTGGTTGTTGATGTTGTTTGACAAATACAAATTGTTGTCGTTTTTTCCTGATATGTCTATGCTCAGTTTAATTATTTCTTCACCTTCCAAAGCGCTGTCGTATTCGACTTTCATTTCAACACTACTAGACGTATAAGTGAATTCAGTGTCACCAACTGCTTTAGATAAACACTCGTTACTGATATTATGCTTCGACGAGAGTATTTCTTCTAACGGTAGAGTGTAGTAACGATGTGGACATCCAGCCTCGTGATCTATACCTTTGTTCCATTGAGAAGTGTACGGACAACCCTGTATATTGTATCTGCAGGGAAAAATCAACAGCTCAGCCACAGCTTCTAGACCGACTTGGCGAACATATTCAGTTTTTACACTCTCTGGCGATATTTTGAAGCAGCGGCCACACAACTGTTGGTTGTGCTTGTTGACCATGATGGGTCCGTTGCTTAAGTAGCCACCGCACTGTACACATTGTAATTTTTTCAAAATATGTTTTGGAACATCTAACATTTTTGGGTTAAGATGTGGGTCATTCCACCACTCCTAATATCACCAAACTGTGGTTTCGCCGTTATCACAATTTGCCTTATCTTTGTAAACGCTCTTGAAATGACGACAAAGTCAAACAATGGATAGTATTTAAGTATTTTTTATTTACCTGTTTGGAGTTACGTGCCCCATAAATCGTTTAGAAACTAATACGGTGACGCAACGATTTGTGTTGAATTTGTGTTAAAAAATTAGTTCGGTTGAGAGTAATGAAATAATAAATGTAAACAAATGAATCATTTTCAAAAAGAAGATAAGAAATGCGTCTGTTGTCAAGGAGAATTTGTAGGTTTAAATAAGAAACAAAGAGCTCGACGCGTCCTATTTGCACCCTTTTCGTACATTTTGTAAAGATACACACGATTTGAAATAAATATGTCAACAAGCTTTTATACTTTGGAAAGTTGTTCATCGTTTGTGTTTCAGAATTTTGTGCCGAGTATTAATCCACTAACCGTGGCAAATTGCAGGGATTTCCAGTACGTGCACATCTCCGTAACAGAAATTTTGCTTTGTTGCTCTCTCAAGGGCCGCTTGGAGAGCTGCAATCCGCTAACGAGGCTTCCATAAGATCAACTCTTCACTAAGTCCGTCCTTTAATGACGTCTTTTCATTTCATTGTGCCGGATTATCCCGTGGATTTTTTTCACGAAAGGGCCTCGTCAGCATATTTTTATCCAAAATTAAGCAATTAGGTCGCACGTTTCGCATAATCAATTCGCGAAGCTCACGTTTACTTACGACGATAAGACCGTCATTTCAAAGGGGGGACGTATTCAAACTTCGCGGTCAAAGTGATTCATCAAAATATATTTCAACCTTACAACTAATCAACTATCGTAACACGTAATAGACAGTACTGCGTATTTTGCTTTGGCCTTCATTTTCTTCAGCTCGGCTACAGGTTTCGTAAGCTCGTAAACATTTTCATGGCGTTTCAGGAAAATCGGCTCCTTGTACTTGCTCCCTTTGAAGTTGATTTCGCAAAAGAACTGTCTCTCCGTTGGTCCACAAAATGTCGCCCTCCAACAGATCGAATCGTTTTTCTGTTCAGACTTGCAAAAAAATACTCCCACGGCCTTGTTGACAACGTACAACTCGTGGTTTTTCGGGAAATCGTTTCTCGTCGAATAACCAATTTTCACGCTGCCGTGGACAACCTTCAGGTGGTTAAGAAAGTGTGTAAATCTTCCTTCGAAAGGACAATCATCACTGGGACACTTGTACCTACAGAACTGACATCTAGCCTCGTGTGCGCGCAACTGGTTGTACATGTACTTCTCGGTGCACCCATCTGAAGCGTACCTGCAGTGGTGCAAGTGAGTCCTGCTGACATTCTCCAAAGCGATATTTCTTGAGGTGGTTATCATAGCGTTGCAGACTTTGCACGGGTGAGATTTGCAACGGCTGCACACGTTGTGTCCGCTGACGCACAAGTAGATGGGTGGAAGCATGTCTAGATGGCAGGACGTGCAAGACAAGTCCAACTCCTCGGGTATGTTTGGCAGTACTTCAGGTGGCTGCTCCTCGGAAGGACTACGAGTGTTGGTGAACGGTTCCTCCAAAATGGAGAAATTCAACTGACTTATCTTGTCCATAAAGTCTCTACTATCCCTCAGTCTTTTTATTTTCTCGTCGACCAAATACAGAGCTTCTGTGTATTCTTCTTCGGTCAAGTCGCACACGTTCTTCTCCACATATCTGTTGTTGATCCTCAATGACGTGTCAGAAGTCCTCCTCTTGTGGAAGTTGTGCTCGTCTATCAGAACAGTACAAACGAGCGAATCTAACTTCCCGTGGTATTTTTCCAGACATTCCAGATTAATTTCCCACTCCTCTGCTTTAGGGATCACGCACGAAAAATATCTTTCCGATTCGTACTTGTAGGAGATTCCATTGATGGTGATACATATGTCGTACTGCATCTTTGAAGCAATCTCGTTCAATCCTAGATAGCGCAGTTTGAGGCGCAGCGTTTCATTTTCGATGTAGTTCTGCAGAAGATACATTTCCTCGTCCAAATAGAGGAGTCTGTTTTCGGGTAACGCATTGAGATCAATTTCCACCTGGTTTGTGTGAAATAACAGGCGATCGTGTTCTTTTTCAAAATGCTGTTTTATTTCGCTCGCATGACCCTCCCAGGAGCACAATAAACGTTTATCAGCGGGACACAAATAAATGACAGCCATGGCAAAATTTTCCTGCAAAGAGTCGTTGCTTGGCTATTCTACACACATGTACTACTTACTAATTTGACGGGCGAAGTGGCTATTGATTGCACATTAACGCAACTGCTGTGGTTATCGCGAGCTATGTAAATCTTGAGATAAATTTTATCACCTAGATATTACTAAAACAACTGAGTTGTTTCGTAAAAAAATCAATAAATCGCACACAAACTCATATTTTATAAATAAACGTGATTTCAGTTGCGGTACCATCGCCCATGACTAATTTAAAATTAATCGATTCGCATTATTAAAAACTGCAACAATTCTGAATTTGTTTTTGCATAGTTTATATAATCTACACCTATCTATTCGGTTATGTTATCACAATGTAAATATTTTGCGCTTGTTTAATTAGAAAGCGGCAGGTACTTTCAGTTTGGCGCATTAGGCAACACATTATACGTTTCATAATTTCATGGCCGTTATTTTATTTTATGGTTTCACGGCTCAAGTGCAGTACAAAGCGCCGAAAGAAATTTCTTGTTTTATAACTTCACGGTTACGACCTTACCTTTTCGGCGGATCGTTACCTGTCGACTCATACAAAGTTGGGTGTTTCTGAAAATGAGATGTTTATTGCCTTTTTATGCCATCATATAAATCTTCCCAAATTGAAACGGCTGCTGAGATCGATATACTAAAATTGAGCAGCAATTTCACACTTTAAAGTCAATTTACCGACTTATTTTCGGCTTGCTTCTGGAATTGGGAGGAAGACTAATGTCCTGGAAGATGTAGGTATCGGATGGAATGTCGGCTAAATCGGCCGGAGGTAAATACTCGGAATCTCCTTATTTATGGACATTTATTTTACTGTAATGATCACAATTTCTGAAAATGTCTTTCACAGAAAACAAGATTTGAAGATCCGGAAGACCGTAAAAAATCTCTAAAACGAATCCTCGCCAAATATGAATATCGAGAGCACCGTTTTAGTGCGCCGTACCAAATTTCAGGATTGCGCTACAAAATAATGATTAATCACCCACATGAATGTATTTCATAAAAATTGCACAAATTACGCACGCACCGCTAAAACATAAAATATATCAAGTTTTTACGATATATTTGAACCGATTTACTTATGCAGGTTGGCGTCATATGAATACAAATTTCCTGACACAATTTGAATTGCTATAGGTGTGATATATTGGAATTTTAGTCAACTAATATGTATTCCAGACCATCGGTGCAATCTTCCGCAAAATATGCTCTTCCTAAAACACAAAAAAGAAATAAAAACCCATTTGCTGTAAAGTTGTGGCACCATCAAAAGTTAGTTTTCGAGCTCTAACTGACTAAAAAATAAAATTACGTAGTAATTAATTTAAAATTTAGGTCTAATCGTCATCTGAGTGTTCCATTGGTTAGCCAGTTTGCAAATGTTTGACTTTAGAATTTCGGAATTAATTAATCGACACCTGTACCAAACAACTTTTAGCGTAACTTGGAAGTTGATAAAATCTGATAAATTTGTACATCATCTACGTCGCAAACCATCTCGTCGAATTGGCCCAGATAAATTGTTTCTTTATGCTAGTCCCGTCGCCATTTTATCTACTAATTATGTGAAAATGGGAATGGCAGTGCAGCTGTACAAAGCAGATAACAATTTCGTATCATCCTCGACATTGCCATTGTTATTGCGTGAGCTTCAGATTAATTATTATTGTCTACAGTAATTACAACAGTACACACGTGATTCGAAACGTACTTCAACTGTTTGCAGAGAATGTGGCCCCACAGCACCTCCCGTTGGGATAATTTACTAAACTAATTTCGAGCCCAACTTAATGGATTCGCCGAAAAATAAAAATAATTTTCGTTTCATTCAATCGAATCCGACCCGATTTAACTGGAAGTTGATGATGAAAAATCGTCGACGTGAGAATCCGTTCATTCGTGCCTTTCAAAAATTGTCACCCACCTAATTTTAGTCCAACTAGCGGATCGTTTAGTTCTTGGTTTTATTTTAACGAGACGAGGCCATTACTAGACGCTGCAGATGAAATTAAATGCAGATCAATCAGCAACGAGAATCAATTCAAATAAGGGGAGAGAACGAAACTTTCTAGAAAAGTTGTTGCAACCACGTGCGAATAAACCTGTAACAGATGAGAAAGTTTTAGCAACGCAGTCTGTTTAGAAAATTAGATGTGTAGGGATGAGGCGATTAAAATGGAGACGAGTCATCAGCAAAGCAGCAACAAGAGGATTTTCTGAAAGATAAAATTGATTCCATTGAGGTTGCAAACTAGGTGGAAGTGAGTTTTAGTCAAAAATGTCTTTTTCGATGATGAGAAAACTTTATCAGCTTGACCGCACCGCTTTGTCGTGGGCCCAAATTGCTTTCTAAGTTGCCTGGGTTGCAATTGAACTGGTAAATTGAATCGGCACGATTGTTTCAGTATTGCAACGAGTTAGGCAAATTGAAACGTTGATTTGGTTTACAAACTGGTTGCAAGAGCTGCAAGTGGAGTTGTTTATGAGAAGGGTAACTGAATTGCAGCAAACCCCATCATACATACATACATTCAAGAGTTTAGACGAGCTAGACAGAAACTGTTGGCTTGTTCGTTTAAACTTTCAATTTTGGCGAAAATGGCGTGAATAATACTGTTTGAGTAGAGCAATTATAAGTAATTGGCTGGTACTGTTGGGGAGTTGTGGGAAAAATCGAATTAAATATTCATGTCGCAGTTAGCGTGGAGATTTCGTTTGGTGGGTTTTGTTTCGAAATTGGAGAAGTTGGGATGGATGGAAGCCATCACCGTCGTACCATACGGAAGAGTTATTAATTCGCGTAAGCCCCCATTTATCGCGGTTATGGCCAGTCCACGTTGGTTTTTTATGTAAAAGAAATATCTGCCGAAGGGAAGGGCAATAATGAAGGATATTATTTTAAGAAAGGAAAGCGGCGAAGAGAGGCCCGGTAGGTCATTAGGAAACCCAATCCAACTTATAAAAAAGATTGAGGAGGCCGCATAACTGTATTTATGGCAGAATGGTGGGGACATTATTTCTTATTAAATCAATCTGGGAACAAATGGAGGAACAGACACGAAACGACTGCCGATATAAAGAAGGCTGGAATTGCGTGACTTGTTTGGATCTGTTGCTGTCGTCCAGTTTGTATCTTGTTAGCATCAGCAAGCGAAATGTAATCGCATCCCCGCAGATCAGAGCGCGTCTGGTCAGCATCCCGGGATCGATTCTCGCCAGAATTCAAGTGCTCCTGAGGGAACCGGAGAACCTGCTGGCGGCTATTTCGTTTTTAGGCCTCTTCCATATACGTGTCGGGCTGCGCAAGTGGTTTTATTTAATTTTCAACTTTTTGAGAAGCGGTTTTGCACCGCAAACTTCCCGCACGTTTTCTTCACGGGACTTTCCGCCGAAGGCGCGGACGGAAATCCCGCCGGAGATAGTGGCGGCTTTTCCGTGAGCGATCCGAATCCTGTTAGTGTCTAATTGAAATTTTGGCATTTTCTGGAACTGCTAGAAATGTGGCAAACGCGATGACGAATACGTGACGACGGGGTTGTAAAATTTTAAATGGAATTGGGCTAATGTGCGAAAACCGCGCTTTCATTTAAAACCTAATCTTAAAATTACACCGGCGAAAATTGAGTTGGTCCGTATTGTGGCGAACACTGTCGAGTTTGGGATTTATTAGCTTATTATTAAACAGAACCCTCCCATAAGTCCCATATCAGCATGGAAATGGGATGTGGCTCTAAGATACATAAAATTTCTGCTCAAATTTAAATTTTATTGCACCTTATCTCGTACGGTTTAGCCGTAATGATTAAATTCGGGGTTCATATGCAAAAATGAAATGTGCGTCATTTGTTATCTTATAATTGAAATTTTAACAAAAACAAACACTTGTTTTTTCGGGGTAATTTACGAAAAACATGTTTTTCAAATCGAGACTAATGATCAAACACAGGAATCAGACTAAATAAAAACAACTCATGGAAATGAACCATACAAAAATATATTGATTTTCACACATTTAAGCAGGACGAACGAACATCACATTTCTCTGCTACAAGTTAGGAAACTGAAATATGTTTCTTTGACAACAAAATTCAAACTGGCGCTGCCAATTGAACCATGATAGTCATGTTTTACCCGGTTAATTTTTTTTTTGATCGCACGGTATTTGTCGCCACTATAATAAAGTAAATTTTATCTACATCTAGTGACTGTAGGGACGCCCACAACTTTTTTGAGTTTAAAAAAGTCGGCCATGAATTAGGTAATCTCTACCTGCGTTCTTATAACCATAACCCAACAGTTCTAATTTCTGTGGTTCTAATTGTTATTTTGTTTGTGTAGGTTGTATTTTCACGCTTCCAAGATTTAAAATAGTGTTAATTTTTGAGATTAATGTATGAATCCGGCAACTTGTTCCAGTTTTTACTTCACAACGATTTTCTGTAAGTCTCTTTCATTTTTACTTTGATAAAATTTGGTGGCTAACATTAAAAAAACACGTTAAAATGCATTATTTAATTTTAATAGGTTTAAATGGAAACCTCACGTTACTCTAATAATACTCCAATTATTCTTGGTAATGAATTTAAATTCTTTTGATAATTGTGAGGTTATGCTCATTTTCAATATTATCTTAATCGGAACTGGAAACATTTTAACAGTTTTAAGAGAATCATTTAAAGCTAGTTTACATTTAGTACAATACAATACCGATTCAAAAATAACTTAATTTTGCAACTCATTCTTGGACGATTATTGATCGCTGTATTAATTATAGCACATTACGTCTACATTCTTAAAATGCTGAAATTATTTCATAATAAGCAGGGTACAATATTTTCTACTTATGTAAGCAATCTCTGTAGGTATCTAAAATCTGACTACATCTCCCTTTATAGCAACTACATTAAAATGGAAGTTGGCAAAAGCTTATTACTGCACTTCAAAGCTAAACTGCATTAAATTGTGATTTGGTTTTATGCATGCCGGCTTAAAAGCACGATTTACCTTTATTGCTTCGTTTACACATCTGAAAATTACAAAACCCTTAATAAATACTTCTGTTATTTCTTAAATGTCCTATTGCTTAATGGTGGCTTTTACATTTTTCATATTAAATTTTTTTACATTATTGGGGTTTTGATAGTGATCCATTCATATAATATGATATACATGAATGAATTTTTTAAATGTTGCTTCTTGCATTAGCAAAGACACCTGTTGCAGACTAATACATCAAATCCATGATTATCCTACAAAATTATCAACTACAACGCTGACTTGTTTGTTCAAGATTATGACACAATTAGTACCTACCATTATAGTAATCGAGTGTGCCTTTTTTATTTATTTTTTTCTCTGTCCCTGAAAGTTAAAATATTTCTTTCTTTTAAATATTATGTTGAACCAGATGTAGGTACTCATTCATTAACCAAATAAATGTCAGTCATGCATTTTAGCCGAGTTCTGATAATGATTCTCTCTACAGACAAATATTAATTGGAGTTTCTTGAATGGCAACATAATCAGTTGCAATTAGATCATGTCTAGCTGAGATGCACCTGTTTGGATGCAAACATAACATATCTTGTAATCTTCATCACTCATAGGTTATTAATTAGCAGACATCCCAAGAGACTCAGCTTGACATTTTCCATTGGTTTGATGACATCCATAATTGTTCTTAGTATACAAGCAACGTTTCAGCCGAATTAATAACGATGCAAGTATAATATATCAAAATAAACAGTTGTTGTGTTGTGTTGTGTTGGTGGATATAAACCGTTTGTTCGCTTGCGCAAATAAACTCCTGTTTACCTTAAATCTCAAAACAAAAACTACACATAATATTTGAACACTGGAAATGACCATTCATAATACCGAGCATAGCTACACAAGTGACGTTGTTGGAGTTGCTTCAAACGACGAAAATAATGCAACCATTTCGTACTTGTTAACTGACGCAAGTCAACCTAAGAAGATTTAAATTTAGGGCCGCGTAAGCGTAAGTTGGCGTAAAAATTTAATGTAAAATTTATGGTTGCCGCTCCATATAAAAAATGATGACACACACCGTTCATACACAGGAGTTAAATTGGTTGCAAAACAACTCAATATTTTTAGAAGATCTAATCGTTAATTTAGAAAGAAATAAATAAAATTCTCATCAGCGCAGTTTTCACTTATAATTACACGAGAGCTTTTTTTGGTCGAAGTAAACTTGACATTTCAATGAGAATTTTGTTGCCTGGCAATTTAACGAAAAAAACTGCCTCTGAAAAAATTAGACGCTTTCGAAAGTTAGGTTCCGTTTTGTCGCTGGAAAAGTTAGGGCAAACTTTTTTCGCTGTCATAATGACAAAAACACCGCTGCTTATGGGATTTTTAGTGTATGAATTAAATTGTCACCTAAAAAATGACACTGACAGTGACAAAAATTGACAGTTTACAGTGAGGCGGCAAAAATTTCATAACATGGGCATGGCTTGCTTCGACTACAATCATTTATAATGACCCTGTATAACCAATACAGAAATTCGAGAAATCGATATATTTGTCGGTAGATAAACGTAGCGACGATAATTGGTAACAAAAGTATTACCAAGACTTAAAAAAAAATGTTTAGTGTGTTTATTTTTATAACCATGTAATTGTAGAGGCGCTATCGGATTAAAAATTCCAATTAGGAAACCAGATTTGCATTATTTTTGGATTATTTAAACAAAATATGTGAACTAATTGTTAATTTTTAGTAATATTACAGTAGATTATTTAGACGATGACAACTGACACACTGATACTTGATTATATTTTAAAATACAACTTGATTTACAGTTTTCAATTCAGAGCAAAAATATCAAAGAAAAAAACTCGGAGCAGCGTTTCAATAATTTGTGGCCGATAATTATCTTGAGTTTTTATTTTATAATTAGGTAATGCCTTTTCTTAGGACTTGTGTAGATTAATTAATTTGAATTATCAGGAAAAGTTGAAATGTACAGTGCGCCCAGAAATGTGGTAGCAACTTTTACACAAAGTGTCACAAGATGGCACTTTCGAAAAGCCAAATTTGTTCAATCTTGCAACATTCAATTTTTGAATTTGTTCAAAAGAATATGTTAAGGAGGTTTTCCGAACAATTTTTAGGTACCCCCGTTTTGTGCACTAAAATTTATCGAGATGTTGCTCGAAGGGTTCAGTTATTCATTGAGCATAATGGTGGTCAATTTGAACATTTTCAATAAAATTTAAATTTGAATGTTTTATGTTTGACAATTCTTGACATTTATTTATCTCAATTTAGATAGCGGCGTTGCCATGCATAAAAAAGGTCTCTGTAAAAAAGTGTCATCTTGCGGGACCAATCGAAAAACTTGCTACCACATTTCTGGGCGCTCTGTATTAAGAGAAATAAAAAATATTTTTTTTTTATTAAGAGAATTGAACATTGAATTCTATAAGTTTACAGTTTGGTTTGGCTATTTATAGTGACCCTAAAAGTGAATTCACTTTATGAAGTCCTTTTAAGATTAATAAATAAATACTGTTGGAGGGATGTCAACATTTATGTCGTTGTATTTTGTGTTGCAGACCTCACTTTTTTGTAGCGTTGTTCAGGAACCTGTAAAATATGAAATTGCATCTATAGTTCGGGTCATTACTGTTTCTCCACTAAAGCAAATTTTGCAGAACTGTGTGGTGTAAGTTGTTCGGTGACGAATCTGTCAACTGAGACTAAACACGAAATCAGATTATTTTTACATACGAAAATAAGTAGTTATAAAATGTAACTGTGCCTGATTAAAACATAAATGTAATGGCAGTAACTCTCAAACATATAAAAATTGAACAAAGATCAAAGCTGCCAACCAATAAAGAAGAAAGTTAGAAGGTAATTCTGCCAACCGTATTTTTTATTTAGTAGAGGGATAATAATGAATTCGACTTTGGTTGAGTTCCTCCAGACATGTTTGTTTCAATCTAATTATAATATTAATTGGTGTGCGTTTGACTAGAGTCTGGAGAAAAACTGATTATAAACGTGAAATTTGCAAATATTCTTGTTTGCGTAATTTAACAACGAAATGTAGAAATTTGTCTATTTAGTTTTCAAACTAACAGACGCAGTTGAAAAGGTTGCATTTTTAGAAGTGTCAACATTCGTTTAAACAACAACTAAATTAGTTGTCACTCAATTTTAGTAGCATCCTGATTAGCGTTGCTAATTTGTACCGTTTCAGACTGAATTTCACATACGAATCCGCAAGAGCCGAACTTTCTGTGTAAAATTTATAAATCAAATTAAACCTGACGCTTTACAATAATGCAACTAGCTAGGGTCATGATTTACGTGTTTTTGATTAATTTATGCCGTCTAAATTCCTGGGAGAGAAGCGAATTTGATCAGATTTACCCGCATTAATGAGATAATGATTACTATCTGCTCGTATTTCGTTCCTTTGAGTACTATGTTTCATAAAGCAGTTATTTATTGGTGTGTCAGCGTCACAAAATGTATTGACGCTCTAGCTGTGTTTAATTGAGTGAAAGAGCATCAGTCCCGTAAGCATAATGACCTATTGTAAATTCATATAGTGGACATTAATCTAAGCCCTATACAATCCGGTTCGGTAAATAAAGTGGGGTTTGTCACGCTTTCTGTTGCATAAATTAGGCGATCACTTTGCTGAATTAAATTCCGGAATGGCTAAGTGCTCGGATCAGCAGAATAAAAAACCTGGAATTATTTGCACTTACACGACGAGCAGAATTCCACGATGCTACAGTGTGGTTCATAGTTGTTTCTTGGACCTCACGACTGTGATCTGCACATCCGTTTTCTTTATTCAACGCTCTTTATGTAGGGACAATCACAATTTGTGTTTTGTATTCTTTAGAACGAATAGAACGAACTCGTATAATAAATGCTAACTTGACAATTTTTTGCTTAATTGAGAAGGCTGTTTCTTAGAAGTTGTATTTTCCGCATGATGGAGTTTGATTACCGGTGAATGTTGCAATTTTTTCATAAAGGGATTTCATTTTCTTTAATTTCTTGGACGGTGTCTTATTATGGCCTCCGAGATGATGCGCTAGGGAGCATCAAACGTTTATGACAACACATTCTCTGTTCCTCCGAGATTCAAATTTGCCCTCGGGGGTGTGCGACCAGAGAAAATATGTATCGATCCATACAAATACATGATCCTCAACCCTCAATAAATTTTCTCTTCCAGGTAAACAATACTCTGTCTTTGACTTGGGCCCGATACACTTACAGTTTTCCCTGTTTCTCTATTTCCCTAGCAATATTTAAGTTGAAAGAGTAACTTTCGGTAGGTTAGATAACCCATCGGTGTATTTTTCTTAACAAGGACGTCGCGACGGTTTGCTTCAATGAATATTTTTCCACTAGACGAACTAACCGCCCGCCGTCGAGATAAAAAGCAAATTCATTCAAATTTACGTTGTAAATTAAGTTAATGTTAACTCGCATAATTAAATACACAGATCTTTAATTTTCACTTGAGGAGGCACCAGGACTAATGTTTCTTAATTCCAGTATTTCCTTTCTTAAATTTACGACAAGGAAATTAAAATTTCGTCGACGGGAAAAAATAACGTTAAAATTTTACCGGCGTTCTCATTTACACAAAAGACAGTCTTATCAAAAGAAGAAAACAATTAGAGGCAATGATAAATTGCAAATGATCGTGACAGTTTATTAAATCTGAATCGGAATTATTTAGCAAAGGATGTCGGTAGATGTCTCCGGCTCAATCGTTAATTTTGTTGCGAATTAAAGTTTTATTAAATTAGCAGCCGACAGAGTCGCGTTTATTTTATTTAGCTAAGTTCATCAACGTTAACCTCCGGAGCGATTTATACTCACATTTCCACCAAAATGTTATAATTTTATGTCTTTAGTTTAATTGCGCTTCTGATTTCTTATTTGCATAAGACTAATTATAACGTTTTCTTGATTTGTTCTTTAATTCTGTAATTTTATTTTGAGCAAGCTTTCACGAGTTAAGTATGTCAGATTGCTCCCGTTTCGCCCACAGGGAAAACGATGTTAAATTAGAAAGTAGATTAAGAAGGATGTGGCACATTTTGAAGGAAATAAAGAGCAGCGGTGTCATTTCCTGTCATACTGTAAACAAATTTTCAAATCTTTGTGTGTTGTTGACAGGCACGCGCGACAGGTTCAATAACTGTACGAATTACTGAACCTTCCTCTTGGTTTCTTTGCGCTTTCGCTCGCTAGATATCTATATTTATCAGAACGAAATTGTCCAATTAAATAAAAGTCTTCCCCAATAAATTCCTGCGGAAGAATGCAAACAATTTTGTTTAATGCGAGCGAAAAATTTTATTGCAAACTTGATAGAGTGTAGGCAGAGGGTTTCCACAACACCAATGGACGATTTAATTTTATCGAAACATTTTTTAGCAGGCGAATTTTATTGGCACATTGATGCATGCAAGATTCCAGCAGTAAAATTTATTACGGGAGGTCGTCTTTTTGTCAAGTATTTTTCCGAAAACCCGAAAACCAGATAACTTTACGGCTATATATTTTTTTTATTACTTTAATCCTTTACATAATCTCCGTGGTCGTAAAAAGTTTCAATGGGACATTCCGGGTTTTTAAGTCGAGTTTCCTTCCAGAATCTAAGGATTATCTCAGCTATCGTGATATTTTGCAAAAGTATTATTTGTTAAAGTGTTTGATGGTTTGTGAAAAAATTTATGTTTACTCTTTTATAGGCCAGGTCTTTCGTTGCGAGATTTTCACATAACTGGATTTTATTGTGGACTCTAAATACCTGGAATTGCGCTAACTTCGCTCGAATAATTACGATTTTATCAATGGAGTGTATTTTATAAGCAAATCTCCCATAAATTTTCTCTGGCGTGATTTAGCCGAATAAAACGTGCGAATTTTTGGTTATGATTCATATTTCAGAATTTAAATGCAAGAATTTGGGGTGGTTTATGGCATGGAAAAATTTCTTTTCTAATGTGGCGGCGTTAAGGTGTGACTTATTGTAAAGATATTTTTCACTGCAATATTGATTTCGTTTAAATTTCCATTTAAAAATGCTGTATTGCATATTTATGCAACGAAAACAAAATCATTCGTTGCAGTCGTACAATTTTGTTTTAAATTATACAGAAATAATTTGGTTGCGTCGGTGTGGTAGATTATTTAATTAAAAAAATAAAATAAATGATGGTCGGAACTGCAAACTTGCAACATAACAATAAATTACTTTGATAATTAAATGAAATTTACCGCATCATTTTGTACGGTAGGGCTGAAACGTAAAGCGATTCGAAACTTAGTTTAGATAGTTTTAATGAAAGATGGAAGTTTTCAGTGTTTAAATCGGCCATACAAGAATTAACGCAAATGCATCCGAATTCAACAAACACGATTAGCTTTCTTAAGGTTTTTGTATGCTTGCCACATGCTCGCTAGCTCCATTGTGTTCATCTCCATCCCTTCCACGTGGTGCCAACCGAATTATGTCATTCGCCGGTTTCCACTAAAGCTCACAATACAAGAACATAACAGAAAAAAGCCCGAATAAGTTGAATCTTGTTCCGTTATCTGGTTTGTTTATTTTGTTGGATTTGCATCAGGACGCAATTTTTACAGGTACTTGAGCAAACAGAATGTGAACGAAAACTTATAAATTAGATCGGTTTGGGAGCACGTGTTGAGTTCGGAACTCGGTCTCTGCAAGAACGTTATACAAAGTTAACGGCTGAATTATGCAGTCGTGACGTATTTTTGACTCGTGAAGCGGAATGGGCTTGCGGGTTGGAGTTTTTTTTTATTGTCGAATGTGAAAATATGAGTGAAAGAGTGTGATTGGGCTCGGATCAAATTTGAACATGAACAAAATGCACACGCCGTAAAATGAATAATGGCGAACTTCATAATTATTGTTAAATGAAACATCACAAAATTATTAAAGCTTCTGTTTAAAATTAACAGGCAAGAGTATTATATGTATTCGTAATGAACGCGATAATTGATGGTAATACTGAAAACGTGAAAATGCAATTTGTAGTCGAATAAGTTGATTTTTGTCGCTTAAAAAATACATACGAGTTGTTCCATTGTGTTTTTTAGATTGTTGTTGTGTGATATCAGCACTACATATTGCAACATACAGTGTGTCCAAAAAGTCCGGAAATACCCAAATGAAAATTGGAAACGTAACGCATAATTTTTGAAAAAAAACTAAAGACAGGTCAATTAGTGTCTTAAAAAAGCTTTTTGCTGATAGTGTATTGTCAAGATGTTCAAGGACAACATTTTGAACATTTGTTGTAAGAATTAGTTACCTTTATTTTCTAATAAATTTTTTTGACCTTCGGGTAGACAATTAAAAGATCTATCAAAAACGGTAATAAAAATGTGACGTTGGCATTTAAAAACACCTCTGATGACAGCATAACTCTTTCGAGTTCCTCAAAAACAGCAAACAGATATCATCAACAGAAAGCTTTTTGAAAACACTAATTGCCCTGTTCTTGCGTTTTTTTCGAAAATCATTCTTTCTATTTTATTGGAGTGTTTCCAGACTTTTTGGACGCACTGTATAACGGGTGTTTTTTTAAATTTGGCGTCGAAGTTGGCGTTGAAGAGTCGATTGTGAATGCACTATACGGGTAACAGATCACGGATCAGCTGTTTAATTTTAGGCAGTGGGTACTTGTTATTCACAATAAACACAATTTCAATCCTTATTAATTGAAATCAACTGTTCAGTAAATTGTAATAATTCAATTAAAAATTATAATTTCCTTTACAGAACTATTCGTACAATCAAAAACAAAATTTTGTTAAGATTTTTGCTCACATATTTTATAAATTATTATAAACAATTTCTCTAGTGCGTTATATTTTTTATTGTTTTGACTTTTATAAACGAAACACATAGTTAAAAACAAAACGATAACTGGATCAAAGACGACTAATCCTAATTTTAATGTAAGCGATCTTTTTCACATTCCCGAATACTATTCACAATAAATTCTTCCTCACACGTCCTTCCCGACTGAAAACTGCGTTTTTTAGTTGAAAAAAAAATCTAAGACACGTCATTTATCACTTTGACTTTTCTAACGTAAAATATATTTTTCGCTGATGACGCACTTCGTCAAATAACAAAGATATTGATAGATTTTGCTGTAGTTTATGAGATAATAGACATTTCTTATAATATTGCCCGCGATGTTAACCACAAAAATGTGTTTTGTATTTATAATAAATATGGACATGCTATTTTTATACTCTTGTTAAATAACGAATTCATTATGTGTATGCTAACTGTTAAGTAATAATATTCATTACCCACGGCCGTACGTTAATTCGTTACTCCACGGGTTGTAACCAATGGCAGGATTGTATTTAAAAATCATCGCTTAGATTTAGATTATAAAGTTTAATATCATGTTTATTACACAGGGTTATTCACGAGAGACTTCCAATGAAAATTTCGTTATTATATGCAAGCGAAACTACAATTTCCAAAAGTTTCTAGATTCCTGAATTTATAAAAAGTAATATATTATATACAGGGTGTCTCAAAAATGGCGCCCAATCTCTTGAGGGGTTAAACTATTTGAAGAGTTGAGTTCAATTTCGTTGTGATTTTTTTTCCTTTGACTATTTTCTAAGTTATACACATTTTAAAATAAGCAAATTTGGCAACATTGGTTGGTATGCACAATCAACTAAACCAATTCTCCTTTGAGGTCAATGTTGCCTCTATTATTTTAGCGTATTTTGCGAGGTCATTACTCTAAAAAGAATTACTTCGGTGTTGTTTCACTACCTAAAGGGGTCTTGGAAAAAGTAACATTGTAAAGTAATTTATAATTCAGCTGTAAAATTTGGTAATAAAGGAGATACATCTCTTTGAAATTACCATATTTAAGAGCAAGTTATACAAAATCTGTTGGTCCGATCAAATTTTGTATTGAGATTTACCTTCCCAGACTTCTATTCTTTAAGACCCTTAGGAGCTTGGGCGCCATTTTTGAGACACCATGTATATATAAAAGTATATTGCTGGCCCTTATATCGCGCGTTCAAATGAAATCCTGGGCTGAGTAGGCGTTGGAAAAATTAAACGGTTTAGAACAGTGTAAAGTTTGAATTTCCCGCCGTTTGACACAAATGACATTTGTTTATGTTTAATCGGGACATAATTGAACATGTTTGTCTTCAGCAAAAGGTGCCCTTAGAAGATACTTGTTTCGAGAATAGGAATCGTTAAGTTATTCTATTATTTTTGTAAAACATTGCAAAGAAAGAAAAAGAAAAGATTTTTTGGCCCTAAATTTTAGGTTAGTTGTCAACATGTTCCAATTAATCTACGCATCTAAGCATAACAATTGACGGTTTCCAACGCCTTCCCAGCCCAGGATTTCATTTGAACGCGCGATATGGTCGGTCATGTCAGTTTTCACATTTTTAACTAATTTTTAACTAAAGTATGAAATAAATAACTATTAATTACTTAACGATAATGTGAAACTTCTTGTCGTCCTTAAAAGATCTTGGCAACAGAAAATATCGTTGGCGATTTCGTTTATTGTCTTGTTTACCTTGAGCCATACGTTATAAGAAATCGTTATTCAATATCGTTCCCACTGGTGGGTTGACAACAAAATTTTTACGAGAGTCTATATATCCGCCATAACCTTTCGGGCTTTTTATTATTAACATAATGCAAAATGTTATGAGAAAATAAAGTGATTTGCAGTTGTTGAAGTGGCAATAAAAAAAGTCGTCGTTTCGGTCGGCGTCCTTTTCCAGAACGAATATTTCATTAAACAAAACAACCCTTCACCTCTAACTTCTTGGCATCCTTTGCAAACTTTTATTAAATATTAATTTTAATTTGCGTTAGGAGCTGCGAACGGGGAGTGAAAATCCAATATTCTCGCAAAGAATGCTTACAGGTAGATGCAGATGCTCGCATCCACCGTCAAAATATTTACTGCACGAGTGCGCTGTTATCCTATTCTGTTTCGAAGGATGCGTAATGGAATTCTCACTACTTTCACTTGGGTCTTTCTCTCTGTAGTCGAACGGAATGAATTGATGCTTACCTACAAAGAGCTATTCCGACGGAAACTTTATGAATGAATAATGAAACAGCGAACGATCATACGGAGTAAACATATGTAACCTGCTATCTGCATATAAAGGAGCTCTCAAGGAATTTTATTATGGCGTTATTCCTCTTTGATCCTTTCACACCGCTGTTTAATAACGCGTTTGTTAAATCACGACGCTCGCTCTAGCGAAAAAGGACCACTTATGATGAACTCTCCGGATTAAAAAGAATACGAAGTGTCCGTCTTGGGAAAAAATGATTTTCACGAACCCGGAAAAAGTTGATTTCTCCGACTTTTCCTTGTAAAATGCGAACAGCGTTCCGTTTTAAGCTAAGTCCTCCTTATACGGAAGTCGAGCTTTAAAGTTATCCAGTTTCAGTCAGGATTTAGATGGATTTCATGACGTAGAAAAAACAATCAACTTCGGAGCAACTTTTTTCCCTTCGCCCTCGAACTTATTTATTTCGATTAAAATCCGAAACGCTTCGGAAAATTATTAAAATGACGTGTCCAAGACGAGAACGTTGATCGGTCCACGGGTTTTTCTAAACCAAGAAAAATTATTACGGCGGACAAAAGGTTACCTCCGATACGGACAAAAAACACTCCGAATCTAATTTACCGTGTACATATTTTATGGCCATCGTTTCAAGGAACCAGGGACTCATTGTCACTGTTTTATAGCTGAGCTGGAAAAACTTTATAACACCTGAGAAATTCAAAAAAAAGTTTGCACAATAAGCCACGAGTAAACGAGGCTCCGAGATTTTTTTAGTGCGACTGTATGTTCCTCACCTTTTAGCGAGCATTTCGGAACAAGCAGGATAAAACTTTTATCGCGCAGTCTCAGCAGGAGTCGCCAAGATAATTTTTTAAAATTTAGATTGCTTTTAATCTGCACCCACATAAACACTTAGTTATGAGAGTAATTTAATATTTTGTTCTCTTCGTAAAAATCTAATCG
Source organism: Tenebrio molitor (assembly GCF_963966145.1). Classification (NCBI taxonomy): domain Eukaryota; kingdom Metazoa; phylum Arthropoda; class Insecta; order Coleoptera; family Tenebrionidae; genus Tenebrio; species Tenebrio molitor. The sequence continues at coordinate 10,377,366 of NC_091052.1, read as the reverse complement.
TACAAGCTTGATTGTAATTAAATGACGAAAAATAAAAAGCGTGTATTTGTTCCACTATTCGTGTAATTTTCAAAGTGCTCAGAGTTTTTTCGGAGATTAACATCGCTTTTATAATCCACACTAATTATTCTTGTTAACAAAAATTCGGTTTTTCTGTGTCACTCGCCGAACAAAGACCGCTGCAGCTATAATTAATTAGGCAGATACTCACATAAAGAAACAAACCCAACACAAGTCTGCAACAGAAAAGAAGCTAAATAATTTAAGCTTTAACCAACTGACAGAACCGTGCTTGGAGAGGCGTTGAGTGTATAAGGGTTTATCTTTTTTTGATGATGTTTGAATTAGCAGATTGTACAAAAGTTCCTCCCTCATATTTTCAAGCGGGGAAATTAAAAACAAATGTCACAATTTTGATCCGGGTAAATATTCAAAACAGCTTTGTACTTTGCACCGGTTTTATTCCTTCTAATCAGGGTATGCACACGTACTCATTTGGACAAGAGACTCGTTCAGACTCCCATCGTAACCCATTTTTTGCTTTTCTCATAATGGGTGCAGCATCCTGTATTTCCGTTTGATCCTCTTAGTGCATTAGCCTTTGACAGTTTCAGAAATAGTTGGTAGCGAGTGCGTTCAAAAGGACGACGTTCAGGATGACGTTGATATTATTATGTAAATGGTTTGTTAAAATTTCAGGAAACTGAATTTCTGTTCTTAACTTATTCTCATAAGGGTCAAAAAGTTGTTGGTACTTTAATTAAGAAACTGTCAAACTTTCGGATGTGTCAGAGTTACGTAGTGAATATTTAGAGCGAAGATTTGCCTAAAAACGGTTGAGAACATACAAAAAGAGTTCTTTTATAAAGAAATTTGGAAAAAAAACACTTCGTCTAGTCACTTATAAAACTAAATAAGAGTTGTCTCAGTGTTACATTGTTTTAATAATTACTGTAAATATTTTTAAAAAATTAAATCGTTTATAAAAATCGTCAAATTTGGATCTATACTTTACCAATAAATAGCTTTCATTTTTCAGAGATTGAGAGGTGTATTATTTAAATGAGAAAAAATATAAAATACATTCCAGAGTGTTGTTTTTAAATAAATTTGGTAAACTTAACGTGGCATGCCAATTTACCAATGTTCTCTTTTATTAATCCGGCATATCTAATAAAATTTTAAATCTGCTCTTTGGTCCGAATAATTTTACATTGACTCCATTATACACTTAAGTGCGGTTTTTATGTAATATTAATTTGGAGGAGTACTCGATGATTATTTTAAAGGTGTATTAGCGCAATCAGGGACAAATTAATAAAATACAACGTAAAACGGCCTGCAATAATTTTAAACGTGGTGATAAAACGGTGAACAAAATAATTAATTGAGGATAGGCTTTGATATCGGTGGCGCCATCTGCTTGAAACATTATAATTTTTATTAGCACATTAAAATGAAAGAGGCCCATTATCCAAAACACTTGATGGCTTTTATAATTCCGTAAACACACTCGTTTAATTAACATTACGCCAAAGTAAAACCGAAATAATAAAAACACGAGCTGCGCCCCCTGCTTCGTTCCCCACTTTATCGGTTGCAATCTTATTTTTTAACAATTAGTGTAACAAACGCCGACCAATAATGTCGCGAGGCGCTGATGCAGGTTGTTTATGAAATTTTAATTAAATCGGGGCGCAGCTCAAGAGTGGTCATCGAATTACCGAATCAGAAGTTTCGGGTGGAAGGATCGAATGTTGCGAGCTTTCGACATGGCACGCAATAAATCAGAGTTTTTACAACGGTTTTAAGTAAATGTCTTCCTCGTGAAAGACAGCTTTGAACATTTTGTATATATTTTCGTGTTCTGGAAAACCGATACTGCAACCTTATTTAAAGTTTTACGTTCGGCAATAAAATGCTCGAGCTTGAAATTTCAAAACGGAATAGTGCCATATTATACTTTCCAAAGCACTATATCTGGTGTCCTGGACACTTTAGAGCGAACAGTTCCTGAAATAAAACCCCGCATTAAATGTGCTCGTGTCGCAGGATTCTCCGAATTGTTTTGCAAGTCCGAATTATACAGCCAAGGTTAATCAAGCAGATCCAACGAAACTTCTTCACCACTCGGTTCCAGTCATCTGTTACACGTCAGTTTATTATTTTATATGGACCGAAAGAGATCCTCCAGGACGACAACTGTATGTTTTGCAAACCAGGCGAAATTTGCAATATCTTGTTGCCGGTTATTCCCCGGAGCGATAATGAAAATGAAACTAGCAATACACGTAGTCTCGTCTGTGTTCTATTTTAATTAGAGCGCGATTAATTTCGCGATTCCTGAATGTGTCTTAGGGAGCGACTTCGGCAAGGACTAGAAGCTACACAACGCCGCTAACTCACCACCTAATCTTCACCATTCTCAGCGCCTCCACTAATTCAGCCTTATTCAGAAATCGCTTGTGTTAGATTCGGGATTCTGCAACTTCCGTACCGACGAAACTTATTAATCTTTCGAGAACGTCTAATTTCGTCGCGAAAATTTAATATCAAATCTCGTGATAAACTACCTAACGTCGCGATATCGGATTGCTTCTGGAATTTATCTCGGCAAGTCTTTCTTGGGGACGGTGCAGTCTTCCAAACTAGGTCGTTTACATGCGATGCAAGCCAACGGCATTGGTGTTTATTGGACGATTTACGACGGTCAACGACAAAAGCATTCCCGAAATTTAATTAAACAACGCACGTATTGGACATCACACAACATAATCGAATTGAAATTAGCATTGGCAACAAATGCGGAAGCTAAAGAATCTTTGAGATTCACGATTGTGATTGTGAAAAAAGCAAAGATATTTGATCACCATAATTTGTCTCTAAATTGATAAATGCTTACGAAAATACCATACCATAGCTGTTTTACCGACCTTTCCGTTTAGATATTTTAGACACCAAGTGTATAAACGACACTTTAAAGACTACAGTAGTTGCTGTTCTCTTATTTTGAAGCAACTAAGTAATCATATAAAATTACCTTTAGTTTATATAGTGCAGCACAGTTACAGTTGTATATGGGAAATTTTGCAGCCAACTACGATGTAAAAAACATTTATAACCCCGAATATACGTTTACTGCTAATACTAGAAAGAATATTGTAATACTCGCGTGTAATGTCTATTACTCACTCGAATCAGTACACCGGTCGCGTATGGTTCGTGCCGCAAACTTCATACTTGTGAGTATCATTATTATACCCTCGGTGAATAATATACTATTTGTAAGAACTTATTTTGCTTTAATACATTCAATACAATCCAAAATTTTTGGTGTTAAATTCTCAGAAACATTTTGGATATTTTACGATAACTGCGAAATAATTTCTCAGATATAGTTCAATCATTTCGTCAAACTACGTTTAAAGGTTTAGCATTTGAAACCTTAGGCCCTTGGTGCAAAGAAGCCATCGATTTCATTAATGTCATCGGAAACCGACTTATCGCAGAATCAGGCGATTCAAAATCAAAGAAATTCCTTTTCGAGAGGATATCCCTTGCCATTCAACGTGGAAACGCTGCAAGCATTCGGGGCACTTTTCCAGATTCCGCAATATTATCGAAAATTTTTGTATTATAAAACAAAAATGTTATGTAATTATGTTATTTCTCAGATTATTTTACAGTTACATATCTTAAAATATCCGTAATGTGTACTTTTTTGTACAAACTTTTTTAATTCTATCAAAAAAAATATCATGCACGTCCTTAAAAGTTTCTTAAGTGTTTATTTTTCACCTTTCTGGAAAATGCCTTATTGTTGTCCACGTTTCCAACTTTCTGGCTGTAATTTTCCACTTCGAGAGTTACGAAATATGAATTAAGGTCTTTATTCGGTAAAGAGCTGTCTCCGACCTCCAACTCTTTACATGTATATCGCATTAAATTTATTGTCTCGTCTCGGACTCGAAGTTATCAGTTATAATACTTCGTCGGAGATTTAAAATTAACATTTTAATAAGTTTATCGAAAGCTCGGGAAGCCTGCGGTAGGCTTTTTAAGGCACGTTTGTGTATTCCAAATCTCAAAATAAAAATTTCAGAAAGCGGTCTAATTTCAATCGTCGATAAAGAGAGGGAGATTTTTAATATGTCGTGAAAGGCAAAGTGAAGCTCGAGATAGCGATTTCTTAATGAAGCTTTAAGAATTTAATACTGAAGCTATGCACTAGGTATTTCCATATTGCAGGTCTAGGAAAGGCGAAAGACACTTGAGATATATCGTTATTCAAATGTGCGAGTCTGGAAATGCGGAAGCAATATCCTCCGAAAATGGAGCGATATATAAAATATATATAGGTATATTGTTTATTGCGACGCATTTTTATAAAAATTGTTGTAAAAAAGGAATATTGCCGAGTCGGTTCGATAATAATTTAATGTCTGGAAAATATCTAGAAGTTGCCGCCACTTTGGCGAACTTTCCTTGTGTAATAATAATGAAAGTGTTAAATTATTAGCCGACGAAGTTTGACTATCAATATTTAAAGGTTTGTTTGATTAAACTCGGCTTTGAGGTTAATTTTTGTTCTGTTAAGCACAACTCCGAAGTTCTTGCTTTGAATTAATTGTCAACTAATTTGACGCTTGACTAGGGCTTTCAGAAGTCGAGCGTGAAAAAAACCTGATGCGGGAAATACCTCAGTCTTATCTCGTCTCGGGTGTCAAGGCCGACCATAAGTAGGGATTAAAAAGTTGCCCCAAGACCTTATAAACTTTCAATGTAACACTGGGGCAATGTAAAGAGACAAATGGGACATAGCCCTTGAATTCGGGGCCGGGGCGAGCACGTTTCTAACTTTCCTTTATTGGATTTGGGCGACACAAACGAACCGTCATTACATTTGTCACTTATTCGCAATCGAATAAAGCTGATTATTTAATTGGAGGTCGAGCTCCACCTCCACAATTCCATAAGCAGGTGTTTATCCCCGTGCCGTCAAAAACGGAGCGTGGCGGCGCAAGTCTTGTAATTTTTTCCGGGACCGTGTCTAGTGAATATTTGATTAAAGTCGGTTCGTTCCGAGAATTATATTTCAGCTAACGGATGTATTATTTACTCACCAAACAGTGCAAAATTTAAAATGGAAATGCGTCTCGGTAGGAAATCGTTCGCTCTTTTGAGTAGGATTTCTTGTTACAGTCGCCAAAATAGATTAGGTCTATTGGCTCCTCCCACCCTGCGTTATCATTCTTCTTGCAAAGAAAACAATGAAGCAGTGGGAATGGCCGACGGCATGCAAAAACAAGATGGGGTTGATATATCAGGGCGACGCGTTATAACATAACTATTGTTTCCGAAAGATTACTCCAACTCTCCATTTAATATTTTTTCTTTTCAGATTGGTTTCGGTTTCGAGGAGTCTCTCGATTGTGAACGATTCGTGGTGTCTCATATTCTTTCAATTATCCTCGGAGTAATGAGCCGGATGAGGAGTAAAAATAAAATGCGGCTCCGGGCCTTACAGCATTGTACTTACTGATGTTGACTGAATTAAAAATTCCATTGATGTTCTAAACTCTTTTTGATCCAGATTCCCAACAAAGAAATTCTTATCGATTATGCCATTAATAATGAATGTGTAAGGAAAGCCGTTTCCTTCGGTCTGGCCTTAAAGATTCTTCTCTTAAGTGCGGACGCTAAAGCGTTCGATCGCTCAACGTATTTGTACTCTCTTTAATGTAATATCTTGAAGATCGTCCTTAACCGCCACTCCACCGCATCCTGTATTTTCTGCATGTTTCCTACAATTTGCATCAAAATATTAACTTAACTTTCCCCCATATTAGGAGCTACTTTTGGTATTTGCATAACTCGAGTCTCGCTGAAATTTGGTTCAGACGATTTTTAATTCCCGGCATATTTCCAGGATGATGAATGGGGGGTCCGTCTTATTCATATTCAGAAAACGGTTATTATAAATTACCGAAGCGCTTTTATCTCTCGAGGTTTGCCCAACTGGACACAAACTTTTTTTTTAAATGCACCTTTTAGCGGGGCCCTTTATTATTACTCCTTGACGAGTACCTTTAATTACTGGTCGGCTATTCGCGGCATTTGGGAAGAATTTTCGGTATTTAATCTAAACTCTAATAAAAAACACGTAAAATTTAACGTCCCAATTATGTTTTCATTAGATCCTTCCCCGGAAAGACTATCTTTATTTACCATAACACGCCGTACTGATAGCCCTAGAGGTGCCTAAATGCGAGTAGTAAACATTACAGGACAGGGACGACGAGGTCCTAAATCAGAGTGTAAACAGTTTGATGAACAGTTGGGCCTCTTCGGTAATTACTCCAGGCCCGGAGTTAGGGAGACCGCACATCAAACCCTCCCTTGCATCGACTCCGGTCCGACCATCACTCTTATCGCTCGCGTTTCCGGAGCAGCACCACCTCCGTCTCCGTTATCTTGATATGCGCAGATTAATTAACGTCCTTCTGGCACTTTTCAATGCCACGTTACGAAGAACTGGAAAAGGATGGCGGATCGACCGGAGTATTATTTGTCACAAGTGATTTTACCACCCGAGACGGACAGTGATTTATTGGCGACTTCTTCGACACCCTAAATGAATCACAATTTTCTCGATTATTTCACCGCGCGGGTCTTGTGACACTAGGTGTTGCGTCTGCCCCCCCGGGTACTAAAATTCAAGTCCGTATCAACCGATTTTAATTGGTGTGCGCCCAGCGGGAAATGGCTTCCTCTAGGTATGTTAAACTTACCAGCGATTAACCTCTCTATATCTGACTGTTTAATTCGTTCGGGATTAGCCGTAAAGTTCCAGCAATAATCTCGTGCGAATGCATGTAACGTCTTTATGGCGCTCTGGGAATAAACTCGAACATCAAAATCGTTCAGAAGACTTAGTACCCGGAGGTGAGCTGGTCAAAGTCAAATTTACATCCGTTCAAGCAAGCTTATGCAAATCCGGTCGAGTTTATGCATCACAAGCTTTGGAGCAATTAATTCCAATAGGCGAAGAACTTACAGCAACAATCTATTCGTCTGGGGCGGGAGAGCAAAGCTATGTATTATTTTTAAAGTGCGTGGAAGTTTCCGGAAAGAAGCACGCCCATAAATTACCGACTTGATAAATCTTTGCAGTACATAAAGTGCAAATTTATATGCAAATTTTTGGGTTGCTTTTGTTTATTGTATGCGTAGTGGCACGTCGTAAAATAGCCCCAACATGGCGTCTTGCCGTGTCCCCTTTTATGACGTTCGAAAGGAAGCACCAGTCCTCTAAGGATTATTTTTTAAATTCAAACAAAAACCGGAGCGTGTCAAATTGATTCGAAGGTAAACAAACACCTGTTCGTTGCGGATTTATCCTAATTGTGCTGTAATGGGATAATTTGTTTTTAATAATCTGCGGCGTAAACGCTTTCATTGTACACCCCCCGAAGAGCTGGAAATTAAAATTTGTTTTTGGTATTCGAGAAAGCTCCTTGCTTCCGGTCTTTTCGATTTTCTAGCAACAAAAAATAAATGTTTTCGTTTAACGATCCGTAAAAGAAAAAAGTTCTTATTAATGTGGCATCTCCGTCGGACTCCACGTTTGCCCTTTGAAACTTGTGCAGTTATCGATTTGAAAAACAGGAAATGATCGTCGACTCGTCGAAAGAATAAAATCTAGCTGCGGACAAGCCTCTTAGCGGTGAGACAAATCCGTTAAATTTAACAGCACATTTGAATGTGAAAAATGACTGCGAAGTGCTTCTTTAATTGGAACGTTGTGGAAGTCTCACGTTATCGCGAACCGAATCGTAAGGAAGAAAAGAAACAATATTAACCGCGGTGGCTCTGTTAAACGTACATTCCCATTATGGCTGTTCTGACTAACATTAGGAAAACGTGGCCTGCATAGCTGCATTTACGATCTTCCAATACATTAACGCCATTCCGACTCACCCGAATTTTATACGTTTAATGGCGTCGGTTGGTTAATTCAGAGGAAAAGTCATTACTATGCGACCGGCAGAAAATTTAATGCCCCGGAGTGTAATAAAAACATATTTCGTTTATGGACAGTTCGTTAAAACATCTCGTTGTTTAGAAGATGGTAGATTCGTGAAAAATTGACACATTGTGGGCACATTTACGATGTATTCAGGGCCGGGTCGTGTCCGGAATACTTCCGGAGCGTTAATTATTGAGCGTAAAACCGCAAGTTTCGAGTTATTTCTTTGCCGGTGAGTAGGAAAAGCTGCTAATCCTCGAAGGTAATTATGCAACAAACCATAAAAAATAATAACACAAAGATATTGAATCTGAACTTAAACACAAACCTTCTTAAACAATTTTATTTTTTAGAAAAATTGCAAGGGTAACAAAAGAAATTAATTCCAATTGTTTGAGCTCCACTCGAGATTGTTGTCGTCTTTAATTTTCTCATGTTGATTTTGCTTTCACTTAATTTAATGGAAAGGAGTATTTACGATTTTTTTCTTACAAAGGAACGACATGGATTACTTTTACAAAAAAACCTCTACTTAAAGCTTCATCTGAGTGCTGTGTTTACCGTAAAAACCGATGATTTTTTGTTCTCTTTTATGAACCAACTTGCTTAGGGAATGAGTGAAACGTTTTGTGTATGAACTCACCAGACGTTGTTCATGTAAAAGAGATGTAAAAGTTTATTGAACAATATTAAATTTTTAGTAGTCGACATCAAAGGATGTTATTAATGTAACATGTTTGCCGTAAATAATGATGACGAACAGAAAACAAAACAAAGATACACGGCTAGCTATATTGAGTTACAGATAAAAAATTTAACCCAATGTTGTACTAATTTAATTTTTTGTGTGCTTCTGTTTGAAACAGGGTTTCACTTTGTTTTACAGCAAAATAAGTATTTTATTTGCGCCGCCAGAGTATTTAATTTGTTAACTGGAATTAATTTCAAATGGAATCATTGTGTCGTCATATTTTAACAAATAAACTTATCGTAATGAAACCTGGGGTTTATTTATGTTAGCACTAGCCTCCAACCACAAATATTTTCCCTCTGGTTTTGTAATTTTTTCCTAACTCCGGAAATTCATTTGCGATGTAGTTTGGAGATAGAATGATTTTGATCCGGTGGCTTTTGAAGCGATTGAATACACGGGAGATAACTGTACGGATTAAAAAGCCGGTTTAATTTAGTTATGGCTTGGTTAAAATCCTACTAATCCTCAGTTATCTAACAAAAAATGAAATCGTAATAATTAAGCATCGTATCCTGGCGGTCTTTGTTCTGGCTAACTCGATTAAACGTTTATGTAAATCTCCCTACACGCTCCGGACAAAAAGGAGAAAGACGAGGATCGCCTGTTGGAGACATTTCAGAATAAAATATTTTTACGTGTAATTATTGTACATGTTTGTTCGCAGGATTAATAATCTGTCGGCTTCGAGTCGACTTAAGCCAGGATAATTTGTCAGGTGTCAGATATCTGCACATCACGAAATTAAACAGTTTCAGCGATGACGCTTGCATGATTAAAGCACCGTCAGCTTTTGTGTTACTTTGAGATTATAGGTTGCAACTGCATCTGTACTAGTTGCTAATAATGGTTGCAAATGCGTCTGAATAATTCATGAGGGATCGTGCGATCCAGAGCACTTTACCAACTATAATAATAATTAATCGAGAAAATGTAACAACGGAAATTATTGATGATCCGGCGCGAGAGTAACTAGTTGCGAATTTATTTCGTGTGTCGAGTACCGCCTTCGTATACTGCTGATTCGCTGAAGTAAAAGAGCAAAGACAAAATTTAATAAAAGCAATCAACTACGTAGGTACTTCTGAAGATGACATTTCCATAAAGTGGTTCCAGGAGCGGAAAGTTGTCTGCACTCGACACGGCCAGAATGACAAATCCACTCGATTGATCTCGCCAGCATTGTACCGAAATGGAAACCGGACCACACTCTACCCCTTAATGCGTTTGCTTTCCGGTTTAAAACGTCCCCGAATCGAACACCTTTTTAAAAAAAGGACGACGGAACACGGTATTTGATTTTTAGGCCGGTCTCGGACGCCGATTTCTTATTGTTAAATTTTAATATAGTGAAAAGATATTTTGGTCACGGTTTATAAACATTTCATGAGGTCCCACTATTGGACCTCTCGCATCTGAAAGCCTGTGAAGATGTCGGGCAATTTTAGTAAAAGCAACCCGAATTATTAAGGGTGGATTGGGTTGTTACTGCCCCTGCAGCTGCTAGCAACATGTCTTGCATGCATCCATTATGGAAACGACTGCACGTACGTCAAAAATTATAAGGAATAAATTTGAAGGCTGCCGAGGCTTTGTTCGGATATCAAGAAACGATATTGATCAATCATAAATGCCCGAACTCTACGAAAGTTGAAAAGCTCACCATTTCGACGTATTCTTTGCTCAAGTTAAAATGACAGGCTACATCGCGTTTCGCGAAACGATCAATAAATTGGGTCTAAAGTTTCTTATAAACACATTTATGTTGAATTATTACTCCAGAGAGACATCTTGTAGCAACGAGAAGGAATTGTTTTTAACTAATTCATTATTAAAATGGGGCAGTTTTATGCCGGGGCATAATTGCTGTTCCTCTTTTCTGCGGCAAAAATTCAATGTTATAGTGTTATAAACTTGAAGGGTATTTGTTTAAGCCAACGTGAAGCGAAATGAGTCGTATGGGGGAGATAAGAGATTAAAAAATCGACCATTTATTATTCACTCCCTTTTCCTGTTCAACGCCACGTCAGAAATTATTATTTTAAATAACGGCATATTTCACATAAATGTCTTCCTGAGTGAAACGGCCCAAAAATTTGTTTGACGCTGTTTTGCCCATCAATTCTCGACATATTTACCTCCACCATCGACTCGTTCGGAGAAAAAGTAACGAAAAACTGGGCGTGAAAGGAGAGTAGTGAGGGATTAGTGAAGCGGAGAGGCGTAATTCCTGTAATGTTTGGTGAAGAGCTGGCATTTATATCATTATCGCCTGGGCCATTTTGGGCACATCCAAATAATAAAGGACCCTCACTACAGAGGTTTATAGCTGTCATATTAATTAAATCCGCCATAAATACACTTGTATCCCAGTTTTGCCTTTAGGACACGCCCATAAAAATTTACCGCCTTCATAAACTTTCAGCTCGATAACAGAACTATTGAAGAAGATAAATTTCCTGTATTTTTATTAAGCATCCGATGTTATTTTGTCCCACGTAAACGCGTACGAAAACACGTCGGATCGGTTTGTAGAAGGTATGAAAGCAATAAAAATACCACGAGAGGAAGAATTAATAAGTTGAGACAATCCCCAAAAATCTGTCGTTTATTTGAAGCGTGAAACGTGCGGAGGACCAGATAGCAATCTCTCCCGTCTCCCAAACTCCGAACTCCGTCTCACTCGAACTCGAGTGTCTTGCCTTGTAGGCGTTGGCACTTTGAGTGACATTTATTTGTAACCTGACAGTAAACACACCCTTAAAAGTCGCAGCCTCTGGAACGAAGTAGTTCAGAATTAATCTGAACTATCTGAGGGTCAACCGACCGAAAATAATCCCGACCCGAAACTTTTAATTCGCAAAAAGTTATTACTTCCCTCCTACGCAAATTTCTCTTGTTTTAACATTTTCACTCCTCTCGTTACTCATTTTTTGCTTGACTTCTAGTTGTAAAGTAATATTTATGTTGTTTGCTGCAAGTACACCCATGAGGGCTGTTTCGTGTTAAAAATTAAAAATTACTTGTAGGTTTTCATTAACCCACCTCAACCACTCTCACTGCAAGCGACGTGTCATTCTTTAAGTGGGGCACAACTGATATTAGCGAGTCCCACGAGCAAGATTGTTTTAAATTTTGAGAGATTTCCTGACGCACGTGGCACCCACAACCCCGCTCAATTATCGTCTTAACTTGTTAATATTAAGCGGAGTTTACTCAGAAAACACAATTATTTGAGATTTTAAAGTTGAATCGATAATTCGAGCATCTCATCCCGGCGCATCCACCAGAAGTGATTTTGCACTATGTGGAGCTGTTGTTGGTACAACAAATTACAAAACAGTTACTGGACGTAATGTATAGTTTTATACTGTCGTTATTTTATTTATGGCCTACTGGTTGTTCTGTGGTGTAAAACTTAGTCTATAAAAACTTTTGTAAATCTGGAATTCGAGGGCAAGATTTGTGGATGAGACACCAAGAGCAATTCAATCGTGGGTTTGTTGGCGTGGCTGTAAAAAGTCTTTTATAGAAATATTTCGTCACTCATGTCACGAGCGTCAATCTATCGATGCATGGTAATGACCATCCATGCTTTCTGCTCAGATTGTCGGCGTAAAGTTTATCCCATCCCAAGGTTCACTTAGTATCAACGATTCCAGATCTAGAATACGTAATACGCAGATGACACGAGGGAAAACTCACAATGTGTGCTTAACTTTTACTTTTTGTTGCCTTATCCACATACAAATTCAAGTTTCTTATTCCCTCGACTATTTTTACGGCTTTGCACTTTTAGAATATCTCCCGGAAGAATCAATCCGTTCGGATATTCAAAAAATTCCGGCGCACAAATAATCCAACTTTTGACGAGTGCCGAGGCCAGAGTTAATTAATGCTTTTCAGAATATGAGTGTGGCGACAAAAAATAGAAAGCCCCATTTCTTCCCTAGACAAAAACGTTGGATCGACGTAGGTAGTGAACCGTAAAATAGAACTAAGTAGAAGTAATACGTACATTGCTGTGTTCCATAAAAGCATGTGCTGTAAAAACCCTCGGTTCCTCCCTTTTACAGCGCAAACGGCGACCAGAGAAGTCGGAATTTATGGGCTTTGTGTCCGTTGCTCTTTGCACTGCAGTATTTTATCAGACATGGTGATCGCCTCAATCAGATCGACCATATTGAACTCACTTAAATTTCAGGGTAATTAAACACGTCTCGTTATTCACGTGGAAATGAATGACGGTTTTCATTAATTGTAAGCCGAAGTTTCACTTTTGATGTTGATCACCCGAAGGCATTTGATAAAATTGCTTTGAAGTTGTCCGGCCCTACGGTCGCAATGTAACGTTTTATCTGTTTCATAACTTTTATTTGTGCGAGTTAAATGTACAAATTAAAACAAAGCCGCGGTCAATATTGATTTTATTGGAAATCAGCCGATTGAATTTTTAGCCGGCGCATCCACCAAATTTGATCGGATCCAGCGGTTAGCAAAAACAGTTTTTCACGAATTAAACGTTACATGGAGGCAATGCAAATAGGGAAATACGATATTTTCCAAATGAGATTTTATGTAGCCGAGCTAAAAATTACTTGTCGGAAAATGGGGTGGCTTTTCGCGTGAAACTTTTCTCGGGATAAAATAATGTACGTGGGTCCGTGCGACGAGATCGGTTTCTAAAAGAACATTTCAATGATATGTTTATTATACAGCGTGTGTTGCCGCGGGCACGCTCGAAAACTTCACTTTTCCAAAGTTGGGAGTCGTTGTGTTACCAATTTGTATCACACATGATTAAACTTTACCCGAACCCGAGAGCCAAGACTTCTCTGGATTAATTTTCGCCATAATTGAGCGAAGAAGTGAGTCTATAATTTAAATCTGCTTGGATTTAATAATTTGAGTAACTCACACAAGAACTCTAGAAATGCGATACGAACTTAATTTCGTAAGTTTTTGTTCACCGCCTCTAACTATGCCAAAGCAAATTTTGAACCCCCGGAATTCACTTCCCTTCAAACCTGCCTGACATGTTCCAGACGTGCGAATTTTCTCGTCAGAGAAATTGGACACGACTTTCTCGAATTAATTGGATTTTCTTTTTAATTCCAATTTCTTTAAAATATTTGTCTGCTTTTGATTCAGTGCATGACACTTATTTCGCCGTTACCACAGAATCTGCCAAATATTCTAGCCTAGTAGTTGACCTAAATTTCTGTAGTCGGGTTGTGTCGCAGATAGATATTTTATCCAGCGCTGCAACAGCGTTCAGTTTAATTTGAGGTCCTTATGACCCGACTCATTTTAGCGATCATGAAAGGACTTTTTTCGTTCGTAATTTAAATTGCAACAAGAAATGATTGGTGTCGGCGTCAAATAAAAATATAAAAGTAGTCGCCCGGCGCATCCACCATATTTTCCCAAGGACCAAATCCATCAGCACGACGAGACGTATTTTTCGTTTTATCGATTTGAAAAATTGTTTTTCTGTCGGAATTCGACGCCCCTTTAATCACTCACCGCATTAGCATTCACGGAATAATGTGGCCTAAACTCAAAGATAATACTCCATTATTGGACGCACTTTGTTCATTATTTCTGCCAAACTCCATTTAAATTAAACTTTACACCACTTCTTTACATTCATGGCACATAAAAGGAATTCTCTCGACGGAAAGAGGTTTAAAAACTCAATTGAAAAACATTAACCTATAATTCAAACGACATTTTTGCGTAAGGCTCTTGACTTAATGACACCAGTGCGCATCTGCAGTAATCGATTATTGACAACTTTCAAGTGTTCGTCTGAAGTGTCTTTACTCGTCTCTTTTTACAACGAAGAATTTAATATCAGCCTATTGCAACACTGATTAAGCTCTGGAACTAAATCTCATCTCCGGATCATTTTAAATCACCACAGGATACGGTAAAGGAATGCCTCACTTTTCTTTGTTGATTCAAACTCTATGCAATATTCCGCTTCATTTGAAATGTTTATAATTAGTTGCAAACTGGTCTTTAATTAAAACTCTCAGATTTTTTATTGCATTACGTCCAGCTCACTGACTGCGGCATTATATTTTTGAAACTTTATTTTCAATCGAAGTTAGTTAAAAAGCAACGAACTGAATCTGGAATAATGTAATTTTTAACAGAAACATCTGTCTTATTTTAATTAATTAAATGCGGAATACTCATCATCTATTTTTTCCGTTTATCCGTCCACTTGTACCTGGAAAGTTTATTTTAGTTGGAGTACAGAAAACCCGGTCCATTAGGAATCAGAAGTTTGAATCCAACATTTCGATTGAGCTGGCTTAATCCCTGCGGATGAAGTAGATTTTGAGGGGGCCGGATGAAACTTAATAATTTATATAAAACACTACATGCGAGAAGCAAAAATACTCGATACCTCCCTTAGGTAATGCCACAGTATTATATTCTACTTGATATTTCAGCACGCTCTCCAATATCCATACGCAAATGCAGACGCGTAATTCATGTCCAAATTTTTTTTTTACAAAGTGTGGGTTTTATTGACCGCAGTGCGGTCTAATCGCAAGAGTGGTTAGTCGAGAATAACAATCTGCGAAAGGTGAAAACCATACAGAACGGATAAAACTTGCCACTTAAAAAGTTTACTTCATGACGAATGAATGAATGTTAAATTCTTCATAAAGAACTTCCCAACTTCTATCTACTTTCGGTGGTTATTAATTTACGCCCACAAATAGGGGATCGTTAATTCATGTTTTCTACTTTATTTACTATTCGAGATTATGGCACGTAAAACCGGGAATGTGTCGTAAAATTGACGCAATGTTGCAGAATGACATATGGAGGTGGCTCGTGATAATAAAACAAAAACTGTCCACTTACCGAGAAATGCTTAATCTTCCACGGTTGAAACCCAAGCACTCGGATATCCACTCGATCCTGATGAGTTCTTGCTCAAGTGATTAAAATTAATTAAAAATGAAGCGAGCTAAACATCATCTAAAACCGGTTCTATTTTTAAAAACAGCAAAACTTCATAGGAATTTAATTGACTTTCCGACTGCATCCAGATTTTCTTCAATTAGTATAAAATTTTCAATGCGAGCATAGTTAAATTGGATAAATGGGGCATCCATTCCATAAATTTTTAATTAATTTTTTAGTGTAAATTATCAAAAGCACCATATTATTGGCCCGAGGCTCGCAATATTTTTCAGGAGATGATTTTTTTGTGTAATTGCGTCCTGCATGTAATTACTGCGAGATGAATCGAGCAGCAAACAGTTTGTTCTCTTTCACGAACTAACTAGAACTAATTAACTTAGTTTCCTTTTTTGAGTGTGCATCAGAAATGCGATTCCAATTATTTTACTATTTTAATTGGAAGTAGAGTTAGCTTTGTGGTTTAATTTCGTCTTGTAAATAAGGATTCTCATAATTACGAGAGTAATTAAAATATGTAATTGTGCGATATGGAAGTGAACATTGGAGAACGGGAGCGAAGATGTTCAATTAAAATCGGCTGGAGATTAGATGGTGAATGAAACTAGAAGTTTGCACGTATATTACGTTTATTGTTATTTGTTAATGCAAATATACAATTCCAAATGAACATGTAACTGTGGATGATAAAATAATTAAACGTCCAGCCAAGTTAGCAGACTCGTTTCATAGTTTGCTGGATCGTCTAATTAGTGGGTGACAAGAGGTGCACTAGTCCAAAATGTGCTGCAACAAACTTTAAATGTCTTCCATTGGTCACGGTTAAACTCTGTACACTTTACAACGACCCTAAACAACACCCCCCTCAATATCAAATATATACAACGAACGAATTATTATCACCTAGATTTCGTTAAGTCAGACCCTGCCAACCACGAACTCGCCCTCGACGGTTCATTACGTCACGGCAAACTCCAGCATGACTAAACAGAGGAGATGCGTGACCGGAACAAAGACCCCCGCCCCGGATTTGGCCCGCGTCCCGTCGTCGGCCATCACGCTGCTGGCTATGACGACCGGAGCTCCGGCGGCGGAAACGCTGGACACTTCCGGAGCGACGCACGTTGTCACCTGGGGGGCGGTATAGTTGTCGATGCCCTGGCAGCGCAGTCGGTGCTCGCCCAAGCAGGCGCTGTACGCGACGGCGTGCGGGATGTAGCTCTGGTCGAAGGTGCCGGTGAAGAGGGTGGTCGCAAGGGGGCCGAGCGCGTACACGGGGACGTCTTCGCCGCCGTGGGTGGCCCACTGGCGGGGGACCGCCGACCCGTGCACTTGATTGCGGTCGTCCGACGCCGTCGTCGTGTTCATCGGGACGATGCGGGGAGTCGCGTAGCCGGGGCCGTTGCCATAGAGGATCGTGGTGTAGGGCTGGCCGTCGATGTCGGACACTTTGCTGTCCGGACCTGGAAACAATTTTTTTTGCACCAAACAAAGGCCACTAATGATTTATTCCAACAAGACGAGCAAAAAACAATGCAATACAAATTAATGAAAAAAAAATAGACCATTTTGTAAATTTGCCTGTCAATTTTATCAAAATAGTCAATAGTAAAGTATATAAATTTATCCTGGAAGTTGGCGTTGAAGAGTCGATTGTGAACGCACCACTCGTCTGTCTGCAGAGTAAAAACACAAACACCGCAAAAAGTGAGGTTAGATTTAAACAACTGATCCGTGATCTGTAATCCGTGGGATGTTCACAATTTTCAAAGCCTACTTTGAGGATAAATTTAAATCAATACCCAATATAAAACCTTGATTCTCGTTTACAAAATTTAACTTGTTTTCCCTGTCAATATTATCAAAATACTCAACAGTAAAGTTAATAAGCTTGACCTGCTTGACTAATAAAAATTTGTTTAATTTTGTTTGCAAAATTTAACTTGATTAATTTCTGAAATAACTTGTTGATAATTTGTTGGTAAATCGTTTATCTAAGCAACAAATATGTCGATCCTTGCGGTGTCGCTGTAGTAATAGCTTTTTTTTTTGCAATTATGATTGGCCATTTAGTGAAGTAGCTTCGATTAATATTGCGTCTATCGTTGTTCCATTTGTTAATTTGTGATGATACCTGATCTGTAATATTATCACGCGGTACATGTGCATTTTTGTACTCTTTGTGGCCTATGCAGAAACTCACGTCTCTCCTACATGAATAGCTGACAAACTTTCTATAGGTGCATAGCTCCCACACATTAGTTTATGCTGTGAAACGTGAGCGTCTGCAAATGTGATGGCTGCAAAAGGGTAGGAAACGGTACACCCTTTCTTCGTTCATAATTAACTAAAATCTCGAATAAACAATAGGTTCTAAATTGACGGGTTGGTATAAGCTTATTTTTTATTTATTCGAAATGCAAATCCTGAAAAACCAGAACAGTCTTCATGTTCGCAGAGCCACAGAAAAAAATATTTCAGATCGATATTTTACACAGGAGTTTAAAAAAAATACATTCTACCAAATTTATGTTCACGAATTTTTATTGTTGTTTTTTTTTTTAATTTTCTTTAAAATGTTTTTTGCCAGATCCTATTCTATACTCCATTTTCCAACCAAATTTACAAATTATGGGGAAAATTGCAGGCAGGACCCAATTGCAGTTGCAATATTTTTGAATTGTTCACTTTGAATGTTTATTTATTAACTGTAGAGAAGCTATGCGGCTTATAGCCCAAAATCCCATGTATTTTCTTATGAAAGTTCGTTTTATTCGACCGATTGCATGTCTGATTGACTTCTAGTGTAGCAACTAGACTAGAACTAATTTTTAGTAACTTTATTGAAACCATTTGCAAAAGGATAATGGAAAAGTTATCAGAAATATTACTAGACACCAAACGTTGAATTACAAAACGAATCTTCATAAGAAAATGCACGGGATTTTGGGCTAGAATCCACATAGTACATCTACTGTTAAGTCTTTATTTTTGATTTGGCCCACATCATGTGTAAAAAACTTGTTATGAGGCAACAAAAACCCGGCGATGCTCACGTAGTTTCCTAGTAAATCAGTCCCTCTAGATGTCAAGTTGTTAATATTTTTTCAGACACACTCTATTACATTTCAAGCTTTTACTTTGCCAGTGCCAACCAATCTGATTCCTCTGGCAGACGAGAAGGCAAAAACTGAGCTTGAAGCCTGTCAGCAGAAATCTCAGTAAATATTTCACCTAATATACTGGCAGCATATCGTGATACGATAAATATGAGATCAAGAAATAAAGTGATTTTTGTTCTTGGCAATATTTACGTATTGATTCTCTCGACTCCGCTCTAACAAACTTTGTGAGCCAGATAATATTTACCCCTTAAAATTAAGACTTTTCCACAATTACGGAAACGATGTTGATCATCTTTAGCCGGAACAAAAGATTATCTCCTCTGTCGACGCGGATGAAAATAATTGAACTTGACGGATATATAGAGATCCATTTTTTTTTCGACAAAAGAAAAAATAAACCACAATCAGTCCTGATCGGTAATCCATTACATGTCAGAATTACAGCTAGTCTGACTCGACTGTTTCCCACTAATAACGAAAATGTTACTGTGTTTTATCCGACGGTGCCATTAAACTTCTTGCGGGAAGTGTGTCTGCGTGGGAAGGGCCGAAAAATACAACGTAACAAGCTTTGGGAAAAAACGAATGCATAATGAGCCGCCACGTTCGGTATGGAAAAACTTTTCTTTTTCGACATCGAGTGTTTCCGCCTTGCACGGTTGCACCGAATTGCACGGTGTCTTCCAACTTTTTAAATTCAAACTTCATGTAAAAGCTCTCGCAGTTAAAAAAACACCCGCGGCTAATTCAACTTAAAATAATTTAACTTCTTTGAAAGGCGAGACCGAACAAATCGAACAATGTCCACGAACCCCACACAAAATTTCAAAAGAATGTATTTTTCGGAGCAAAAATTTGTTTGTCTACAAATACACCTGCACCCACAAAGCAACGCAGCTCTTGTGTATAAATTGCATTCATCCCGATTTTTAGATTTGAAATGCTTCTCAAAGAAAGCTGCTCCCCGGATTCGGGTAGATTTTGATTTGACTCGATCCAAATTGGCAATTAAATGTCGCGCGAGCGTGAAAATAATTATCCGGTGTTATTATTACAGCTGCGATCTTTTTGTCATTGTAAATAAAATTCCCGAGGAACGACACATGTGCAATTTCCGAAATCAATACTTTTACATCCATTAGCCATTTTTTGACGTAAGAGGATCCCACTTCGGAGGATAAGATTGGAGATCGTGGCGGGGCAGATTGGAAGAACATAATAATTCTTCGTGGGTGTTTCGCGTGTGTTTCCTTCACGAGAGCCCACTTGGTGCGAGAGAAAGACAGCTCGACTAGTTTTTCCACAGAGCTAAATATGTTAATGCGAGTCGCTCAGACATTTTCATATTCCTGCAAGTTTTTAAACTGGAAGAGTGAAGCTATTTACCGAGAATTGGATGTCCTCGTGGCGTTGCTTGTCCTCCCATTGTTAGGACGTGGGAGTGATCCGAAGTTACAACTATTAACGTCTCTGTAGGATTTATAAGCGCTAAAGCCGCCAATAGCGCCGTCTCCATCGCAAGTGTTTCATCTAAAGCTCTGTAAGCGTTGTTGTAGTGGTGAGCGTGATCAATACGGCCACCTAGAAATAAGCATAGAAATTACAAAATTATCCTGCAATGGTATGAATTATAGAAAGCCAATCTGGATGCGTTCACATTAATATGCTGGAAATAGAGAGTCCGATGAGGGCGGCATTAATCAGCGTGCTCCCGACATGAATTATTGCATTCCAAACCGATCACTTTTACCACGAACACAAATAGGGAATAACAGTCGTATTTGCATATTAAGCCGGGATCAGGGGGATTATGCAAGTGTTAATTTGTTGACAGTGGATAAGACTCGTGTCCGTATTGAATGATATTGAATTTTGGCACGATCGTGTCGTAAGTCTTTCCTCTTCGGAAAGTTTGGAAGTAGATTAAAGTGCCGTTCATGAATTGAATTCCAAATTTGCATAATTATGTCGTTGGAGCTGAATTTTTTTATTCCCTTCGATTAGAATTCCCAAAGTTTTATTATTGCAGTTGAGTTATTGTTCTGAAGATTACACAAGAACGAGTTGTCAAAAATATTCATAATATTTATGTAAATGTCGAGCGGAATTACAAACCGAAACGAATTCGCGTTTTTCGTGTCGTTGCCGGTACGAGATCGAGAAAATTTACAATACTTGACAGGGCAAAATTATAGTTTAGGCTTGATTCTCCAGTTTTTCTTGCGGCTAAAGTGCCGCCCCCGAATAACTTACCACCGCAGATTTAGACTCGCGCTCAAGGAATTTACCACGAGTCCCTCCAAACATGGCCGTTGCATACAAAATCGATATTACCTTGGTCTTGGTGTATTTGAGCAGGTGTTACTCCTGAAATATCTCCACAAGTCGAAGAAAGAATGAGCGAAAAAAATTATATTTCCTCAGTGGCTCGATACACTTTCAGCCTTTCCATTAAGTAAACAGTTTCAGAAACCTCCGTTGACATTCGGGGGATGGAGTATATTGCAGGTCATGGTGTTCGTCTTTTCTCGGAACTTATAAGATTATTTCTCCAATAAATGGGAAGTTGTTTTCTTTCCAATTCTTTCGTGTTCGTCAAAAGGCAATTAACGAATCTTTGTGTCGATAACTGTTATATGACAATGTTTATTAGGAACTAAACAGATTGGCAACGGTCTTTTGTGAAAATAACTTCACTTTGTTTTGGGTGTCGAGGAAATGCAACTAAACTACAACCCCTGTATAATTACATCCATTCCACATGGGCAAAAGACATCAATAAGATGTTTGTTGCTTGCGGAAATTATGCGTAAATCCAGGCACAAAGCGTCTTGTGAAAACGATGCCAACCTACATCAGAGCTTTATTAAATTCGCCACCGCACAACTAGTGAAAGAGAATAAACAAGGTGGAGTTGGCAGCCCCACCATTTTTCGTCGGTCGAAAGACTCAAAAATGAATTGATAAAATCTAACACAATTATGTAAATGGTGTTATAATTTTATTTGTTCTTTATTGAGCCTCCTATCGGCGTAAAATGTAAATTTTTCCAATAATCACTCGCTAATCGCGTTGTTTCGTCTGTGCACATTATTGCTTTGTGATTTTATTGAATCCCAAATCCGTTGTAAACTGGCAGAACAAATTTATTGGAGGTTCCCGATGATTTGTGGCCCGGCTCATTGTGTATAATTTATTCTGCACTTCCAGTGCGTATTTTTTCCGTTTTTCTGTATGAATAAAAAGAACAAATCTCGTAACATTTCCAGACCAGAAACCATTCCGTTTGATTGATTTGCTAATGCTTCCTTATCGGGCGGTTCGTGTAAAACACGATGCTCGATTCCGGGTGCTAAACAGAAATAAAGACAGGAAGGTCCATTAGGTTTTTCTTTTGACCGGTAGTTTCATTAAAAAGTATTTCAACCTTTGGCAAAAGGACATTGATTAATTTACATTCTTTGTGCGCCTATGAAACTTTCACGAGCAATTTTCTCCTCGAAATCGACAGAATAAGAACGAGGGCGCCCTTTGCCGACCTTCATTTTTCTCTAAATCAAACACGGACGTCCGATTCGTCTTCGTAATTACCGTCAAATAACGCCAAAAAAATCCAAACTTATTTTGCTCTCTAGTCTTAAGTAGGCGTTCGTGTGCACATGCAGAAGACGAAGTTATGGTGCAATAAAGTCCGCATTCTCCCAACTCAAATATTTTTCTAGAAATACCTCAAGCGGTTCAATTTTTAATATTTATGGTTAATATAAAGCCACGGTTATGATCTCCAAGACGCGTGATTTTGAGTTACGACCTAATATTAATGTTTTCAGCTTCAAACATTTCTCACTGAATGATGATCGAGATACTTTTGACAAATTACTTAGAAATAACAGTTAAAAAATGTTATTACTTTTTCTCTAACTAAACCCTCTAATATGCACCTGTAAATAACATTTTTGGCCTCCTCAACTCTAAATGACATGTTTACACACTTTGAATAGCTACGGTATCTTGATTTTTACACACTAATCAAACTACCGCACGGAGTGTGTAAAATACCACGAAAATTTTAAGCTTTCAGGGACGTCCAAAAAAACTGTTAGCTTATCATAAATAAAGTCCATTTATACTAAGACAAGATACCGCTGTCCTTGATCCGTTCAGTTTTCGAAAATGAACATAATTTAATTGTTTTCTTCTGAAAAATTGTGAATTCTGATGGCGCCATCTTGTGGTATAAATCACAAGCATATAATGTCAGTCTTTGACAGGTTTTGCAAAATTGGTTACAACAAATTTCAAATTTGAGAAAACGAGTTGTCGGTCAACAAGATTAATACATTACTAACGCGGTAGGCATTTTACATCGCTCGGTTTTTGTTAAAACACTCCCGCTGCGCGGTCGTGTTCAATCTAAAAACCTCGCGCTGTAAAATGTACCCTACCGCATTTGTAATGTAAATAACTATTAAATAAATAAAATAAAGTTAAGATATTCCGTTAAGTCATTGTTATAAAAATTATCAAAACTTCTTGAAAACTTGTCCAAAACTATCGATTTATGTAAATTTATACAAGCCAAGTTTCCATACATTTAAATTTGTATGTGAAGGCATTTAAGCACGAGAGTAATCAGATGTCAACAGCCTTGTCTGCTCATTAAAATGCAGGCCAAGTTACCTTTGACGATTATTCACAACAGTGTTAAGCCAGACACGAAACCATAACCCTTGTCCTTGTAACCTAGCTAGTAGTAATCTGGGAATAATTTCGTTTGAACTTCTTCGAATATTTGATGCAACGCATGACGCGTAATTAATTAGTTGGGGCAACATTCCATCTGGATGCTGGTCATTACAGGAATGAACGCATGATTAGACGATGGCAATTATTGCAAACCTTTCAACAATTCGTATCATTGTAACAGCCCCTTTCAATGGTAAACTAATAATCACTTGCTTCAACTATCGGACAATAATTTCCTCCGAACAATATACTCTGTCGTGTATAGAGTTCATTGTTTCAGTTTGCCATATAAATAGACAGGTCCAAGCCTACAAGACTGACTGAGTTCGTCGTTAACAAGTTTATGCTTGAATTGTAATCAAAATCTCATGCATAATGGTAGCTATTCAGCTCAGGAAATAGAAAGGTTTCGCTTACAAGAAATTAGTTTGAAAGTTTGTTATGTATTGACGTTCAATTCAGAGAATTTTAAACACACAACAGTCAAAGCAATTCGTTCCGTTGTGTTGCAACTGCATTTTAAACTAGCAATTTTCCTTCATTTATATGTATGCTTGCACATGCATCGTCAATTCCCTTTCAGCTCCAGTCCCAAAAGATTCCGGAACAAATTTCTACATTAATTGTGCCTTTTACCGAGAAGATTTCTCACATCGAACCGGATTTTCCGATTTGCTGCTTTTCCTGTTAAGCTATTAAATATAATCCGTCGAAATTGCACGAAAATGACGAAAGGAAATACAGTCGCGCCCTTACAAGACTTCAATACAATGAACTTTTAATGTAGCATTGTGAAAATGTCTTCATTAGACGTCAAAGATCCAATTTGTTTCTTTTGTCCGGTGCTCGTCGCTTCCCAGAAGGGAAATGGATTCAATTATTGTTGATTGGGTGGATACATTACAAATTCTGTATTGACGCAGTTATTGATAAATTTTGTAACGATCAAATGGTATTAGTACGTTTCAATTTGTTTTAATTGTTCAATTTTGACAAGGGATGAAGGGACTAATGTGTTGTGACGCATTTAAATGTTTAGCTCTTCCAGTAATGTTCAGTCGGGAGCGACACGCCGAAACATGTTGCCAGGATTAAAGCAGTAAATTTAAATGAAAGAAGAGTGTGGTGGTGTCTAATTGAGCCAACCTTGTCTTTTTGGCAAGAAAATTGTTAAAACCGTCGTCTCGGATGAGATCTGCAAAAACAAAGCTATCGTGACCTCTCACATTACATCTTTGATATTTGCAGAACCGGCAGACTAGTCTAGCTAATTCCTTTGAATTTTTTATCAAAGCAGAAAGGCAAAGTTGGCAGATAGATAGAGGTTAGGTATTCTAAGCGTCTGAGGAATTTGCAACAACGACGACGTACTCGTATAGATACCTACAGCATTTAAGATCCGAAGTATTTAAATTACACAAGGGGATGAGCCTTAATTATCACCCCTGTCGTAAATAACACAATTGTGAACGACTTGAGATTAACGCGCAAATAGAAAAAATTTCCTCCTAGTTACATTTCATTGTAGAGAGCGTTCCAATTTAGCACCGAATTAACATCATGCAAATTGCAAAACTAACCTTCCACAAACAGGAAGAATCCTTTGGGATTCTTCAACAAAATGGAGAGGGCGGAACGGGTCATGTCGGCCAAGGATGGATCTCCACTTGGACCTGGATCACGGTCGGCTTCAAAGTCCATGTGTGAATAGGAGAACAGACCTGTTAATAAATTATAGTTCTGAATGTACTAATTAGACGGAAACCAGTTCACAAATTAATTAATGGCCAGAATAAACTGTAATGGGGAATATACGAGTATGTCAACATGACGACCAGTCATATCGACTAAAAATATTTATTGAAAAAAGAAACGACAAGAAATGGGTTTAATGATCGGCGTTTTTTTCCAGAATGATCTCTTTTTCGTCACTTGACAATTTCCGAGCTTGGGGGAATTATTCCAAGAGCGTGAAATTGTTTACAAATTTAAAAGAAGCTTGAAGAACGCGTGACGCTCCATACATATCTGAAGAGGTTGTTTGTTCTGGAATGAGTATTAAAACGGGAAAATTTCAGTGGAATTTTCCTAACGAATTTCGCAAATGTTTCTTAACATTTTCACGAAGAGACGTTTAGTCCCACTCGATGCAGTCGCAGTGCTTTGCATAAATTGTTCGAAAAATTCCAGTTGTTGGTTAGCTGTTCCACAAGTACTTGTGGCGTGTGTGCCAGTTAATTGCACAACGTGTTAATTTCAGTCAAAGCGAACTGCAAACGATTTTACATACGATAAATTCGCACGAATAACAAATTAGATGTGGGTCGGATTTACTTTTATTGCTTTTATTAAATGTTGATTTATGTGCAAAAGTTTGCAGTTTAACACTCCACCCTTGTGAAACTTCTAAATATGTAAACATGGCATTTGGCAAAGTTGCAATGCCATAAACTTGAAAACTTGGCTACATATTTTGTTACAATAACGATGCAATAAAGTAGAATCTATAGGTGTTCCCTTTCCGCAGTCAGGTAACAGTCAAAATAACGTCGATAATAAAAAGTTTCCGCGGAAAATATGCCGAGCAGGATTTCCGGTGAATAGTTGCCAAAACATTTCGAAGCGCATTTTTTAATGAACTCGCGGAATGCAAACAAATACGAGTATAATGGTATAATCCGGGGCGATCGGTAGAATTTTCACGATTTTAGTTTGGTAGAATTTTCACAATTTTAGTTTGGTGTAAATTGAGTCGGTCGAAATTTCCATTGTTCTTTTGTGGTCATCATATTGGCTATCACGTCGAGGACTTGGTGCGCCGGGAATATCATAAACAGACAATCGAACAATAAAGCTCCTTACTCAGCTGGCATTAGGTCATTATTCTAGTTCATCACGAGATGATAAAGCCCTGAAAAGACCCAGTCCGAACTTACCAAGCAAGTAGTCGACTTGATTGGGGTTAATTTTATCAAGCTGTCCTTTATTCCAGACGTATTCCGCTTTGAGTCCACGCTTTTTCTTATCTCGGGCCCAGTCATCGATGAGATTACGTCCATCCAGGCGCCGACCTTCCTCTTTAGTTTGTTCTGGATCGTGGGCAACTTTCGGCAACCAATGTCTGCGACCGCCTCCGAGCAGGACCTGCAAAAAACGATCCGCTCCCCCTTTATGATTCCGTAATCTCTTCGGAATAATTGGATTCTTAATTTAACATTTTTAAATGTTCTCGTTTTGCTGATGGAAAACAGTATCTCATTACGCCCGTTATCTGATGGCAAATAATTAAACAGAAACATGCTCGATTTTAATTAAGCCGGAGCAGGCCAGCCATTTCGCTGCAGTTTTCAAGAGAATTATCATTTTTTGCTGTTAACGTGTGTACCTTACTCCAGGGAGTGTCGGCACCGTGCTTCTCTAGTATTCTCTGTGATCTCAGTAAGTAAAAATCTGATTTGAAATTACTGCATAAGCTGTGCAAGTTCAAAGGCGTAATGGATGCACAAGAAAACCGCACTTGATGATGCTCTAAGACTCTTAGATTTTTTTATAAATAAATCACGCGGGATGGAAATGTTGCGAAGTTTAGGGCGTGACCCGTTACAGTCACCCTTCTGCGAGTCAGTCCCTGCAAATGACAAGTTATAGTTTACCATGAATAAAGCAAGTATCGCTAACTGTCTTGATTTAATTTTTGCGTGGGTCTGATGTGGGATAATTTCTAGACCGATCTGGCTATTTGTTGAGAGGAAAGAGCCAAGTTTGCAGAGTCGAACCCGAAACTATTGTGTGTTTTAGTACCCAATCTATATCGATTTTCCATTTGGGAGGTATTTATATTGCACCTTTATACTCTTTAGCACTTTTGAGGTGAGTGCCATACGTAGATGCTATTTCAGGAATCATTTCAGGTCACGAAGTCAGTGGAAGTGTCGAGTAAAATAATTTTTCCTGCTCGTTGAGTAATTTTAAATTTACGCTAACGGCAAGATAAGACCCGGTGAACCCATACGAAGGAAGAAACTGGCTCGGAGATGGCCCCAAATCTATTTATTTTATTCGAGCGAAGTCTTATCGGTTTGATGGCGATTGAAATGTTTAAATCATGACATTAAAATATTTTTCGGGCACGAGTTTTATAGTTGGGCACAAAGAACGGTCCATTAGTTCAACAAACACACAATCAACTGTACCACATTTATCGCTCTCATAAAAATATTTCGTCATTTTTACAAGCGCCTAAAATTTTAGTATCCATTCGGTATTACCGCGGCATAATTTTCTCCCAAAGTATTTTTATAACTTCCCCTTCCGATAGTAGCTCGCGAACTTACGCAATCAATCAATTTTTGTCGTTTAATCCATCAGCATAACCTTCATCTTAATTGGATTTATACCTGCAACTGTGCGGATGCAGAAAAATCGATGGGACAGCTTTTCGCGAGCGTTTGGCATAATTCGGGTTCGAAAAATCCAAATCCCACATCAAAAACTCGAACGCGAAAATTCCAAAGCCCGGGTTATTGGTGCATAGATAAGCGAAATTTGTAACTTCGTAAGCTCCTTTTCCTTATTGATTTGTCGGCGTGAAAATTTGCATTTTTCCCCCGTCGAATTTAAAACTATTAAAATCTGATCGTACCATAAGTTGGCTCAGTTATGCGTGCTCACGTAATGGGCCGAAGGATCTGTTCGAAATAATCCGGCGGAAGTGCCTATCAAGACCGGTGTATCAAAGAGAGTCATGCTACAAAAATATACATATCGTTCAAAGTTCGTATCACTTACGGTTCAGTAAATTCAAAAAGCTTCAGCCACCAATTTATTTTAGACATTGTTTCTGTCGAAACAATTTACTTTCCGTCTAGTCAATAAAATTATTTCACTTTGAGTTCGGGCACAAAGGTCTTGGAAGTGGTTTTATGTTTATTTTTATACTACGCTTGATGAATCAATATGTCGCAAAGAGCAAACACAGTCCGTATAATTATGTTGTTGCCAAGTTCGGTGTGTTACGCCAAATTCATGACTCGGATCAATAGCGTTATTGGTTTGAAGAAAAACGCCAGATGTTGTTACAGATGACGCTGTTTACAAAGACGCTTCTCGTTACACATAATTTTATTCAAACTGTCCGAAAGTCGCGGATCTGGTTAATTTAAATTGAAAAAAAGCACCAAAGTTTGCCACCCCACATCCCGGCTCCGGGACTGAAATCCCTTTCGTTTGCACATATCCCCTTGAAAATATACTGAAAGAGACGTAAGCCTAATTGTGACTGATGAGCGACGTTGTGATTCAGTTGCAAATATTTGCCGACAAAACAATACAAATTAACCCAAAGTTTCTCTTCTCCTTCTTTCCTACATTCTTTTTCATTTTCCATTGTCTCAAAATTTATTATTGGCTATATTTTTCGTTCGGGAATTTCTGCAGTTTAATCAAATAAATATTTTTTTCTACAACCGTCAAAAAAACGTGACATTTATGCATCGTTATCAAGTCGCAAAGTATGTCATTTTTGATAGTGAAAAAAGATTTGTCAAAAAGTTTCCTTGGATGCTAAAATAGTTATATTTTAGCATCCAAGGAAACTTTTTCACAAATATTTTAGCATCCAAGGAAAATTTTACAAAAATTTAAAAAATCAAAAATTCTCAAATGCGGTTGTAGAAAAAATAGTGTTTGTATTTCGTGCACAAGATGATTGTTTTGTTGGCGCATTCGAATGAGTTTGAAGTCTCGACCTGACGGTCTCGACCAAAAACTCATTCTCATACCCCAACAAAAAACAATCATTTTGCGCACTTAATACAAAATAATTTTTTGAAAAAACATTTTTATCTCTGTTTTTCACTGTATTCGACATTCAATTTAATGTATTCTATGGAACCAGTTAACAAAAGATTCCACTCTCTTTGAGTTATTTCAAAAACAGTATTTTTCAAGTTCCAATATTTTGTCTTCTGGAGACAAAAAGAAATCACATGGTGGAAAGTAGGTCAATAATGCAGATCATTTTATTTTGAACCCTCCAAAAAATACCTTGCTTGTTATCCCAATTGCTCAAAGCAACAACAGCAGATTTTGTCACCTATTATGAGGTATCTTCTAAGTTTGACTCATTTTGGCCATGTGTTAACTCGTGGAGCACCAGAACGTCCAGTAACGGTACAATACAGGGTACTTCACAAGTGATAATGAGCCAGACGGAATTAAAAATACAATATTCTCGGTGTCCATATCCACGTTTGCTTCGCAAATGTATTGTGGGTTGCATTTTCAATTCCGTCGGACTCATTTTTACTCGTGAAATACCCTGTATATTGTTAGTAACTGTCACTCCAATACCTATTTTTTGAATTCTGTAGGTTGTTCTATTATCACCTGTATCTGTATCATACTTCAGTAGAAGCTACTTGCTTTAGTAACAACAGAAATTCTTCCTTCTCTAAATCGTCGCTAGGTGAAACTCTTTATTTATAAAATTTTTGGTGTAATTTGTCTCAATTTCAAAAACTCCTCCCAACCTTCCGTCTGCTTTATTTTTACTTGAATCATCACTGCGTACAGCTTCTCACCAGGACTATACATCTTACTCACCCTTGCGGAATTGGCCCGATCGCCGATTGAATGCGATTAAAACTTGAACAATTTTTAAAATTACAAAGTTGCGGCGATCGCTCGTTCGGCTCACTTAGTTTGTGAAATAATTGGGCGGAAAATTGAATTTCGTAAGTCGGTGGTGAACAACTATCAAACTGCAATAAAGATGTACCAATTTATCGATAAACGATTCCGGGCAATGATGGGACCGGCAGATTTCAGTGATTACATTCCTGTCCGGAGTGATGTTTCCATCGAATTAACGTGATGTATGGGAAACAAAACTTTTTTACTGCAGGTGAAACGTATTTCTGGGAGTACCGTCTTATGGTTTATTGTCGGAGAGCAATCGGCGGAGCGTCCTAAAAATTCTCTACGATCCAACGTATCGTCGACAAAGGTTGTTTATTTAAGAGTTCGAGAGTCTTAGGAATTTATGTGATGTATTTGCTTCAATGATAGCGATAAAGCACTCTTGTGTATGTATCCATTAAGTTTATTGAGTTTTATCCGGACCATACGTACTGGTCGTAAATTCTAAATAGGGAGATTAGTTCGAGAGAGAGAGAGAGTTTAAACATCCGGTGTCCTGACCTGCCCAGTCTGCACGTCAGAAATGACTTATCGAACTTTAAAACCTCCACAACGACATATTGATGAGAAGAGATCTCGGCCGGGTTCGAAGAGGAACAACATCTGTGAAGTTTTAACAACTCGTCCGAATTAGGCGTTCTAATGATGTTTCATTATTCAAGATCTGGGTCCTGCGAGGAGCCACCCCTGCCATAAAACAGGTGAAATCTGAAGACAAGATGAAGGACGTGCGGCGTTTAATCCATTATTTAAGCTCACCCACAAACTTGCCTCTCGGCTGCTAATTCTAGACGGAGTCGAAAATTTTAATTTTTTTCTTTGAGCTGATTAGGCTTCGGGGCCCAGGATAATAATCTTGGGTACCTCCGTAACGAAATTAACAAATTGTTATTTTGCTTGTGGATGACGATGTTCACATGGCTTTTGGGGAAATTAAGATTAACGAGCGTCTCTTATTAGGGCTGCTTTTCGGGGCCTCCAGTCTAAACTCTCAAAGTTGCGGCGCGTTTTAATGCACACAGTCTCTGTTCAGCCGAACAACTCCATAAATAATTAATCATCGGTAATATCCGCATTATTTTGAAAATCTCGCGCGTCCAATTACCGAAACCAATCATTATTCATTGCGAGATCGACTCTGGAAACATTTTTATTCGCCGCGAAACGTCTCCTTCGTCACCTTTTGTCCAACAAATCCCCGTTTGGCCAATTGGAAAAATGACGCCTTTGCGTCTTAGTTTCGGGACGAATTCCACGAAATTAATCACCAAACGTTCGTGAATGTTGAGTGACAGTTAATGCGAACAATAAATTTGCCACCGTATTGACGGAACGTATGGGAAGTTGGTGAAAACAATGCAGGGCATCCTGATAATGACGGTGCGTTTGTGTCATTCCCCTCTAATCAATAGTTATGTTACTGTTAACAGCACACATTTTGCAGCATTGAATTCTAAATATCGTATATGTCAGTGTAATCGCTCTATCCGGGTTGCTACCGAATTGAAAGCCGGAACACTGAATATCTGCAATTACGATTAACATCAAATCAAACAAATTTTCTCATTATAGACTCGACGGAAATGCCAATGAATAAATTGCATCCGCGACCTGCGACAGAGCTGGTTTATTTTTTGGATAACAAAAATTCAAACGCCTAAGGGATTAATACATTTTTCAATAAGCCCCAGTCACCTTCCTTACAAGCCAATCAATACACTTTTCCTTAGTAACAAGACTCAAGAACAATTTTTTTTAATGAAATAAATAGAGAAAAATAAAAAGAGATCCAGTTTTTGTTAGCCTGGGAGGCATCCACCATTTTTAACTATCTTCAGTAATTGTGATTAAAATCACATCAAACAAAATTTCTCATTATGCAGACGCAGCGAAAAAGCCAATGAATAAATTGCATCCGCAATCTGCGACAGACCTGGTTAATTTTTTTTAAGAAAAAGCTGCAAATAGATTAGTACATTTTTCATTCAGAGAGTCAATTCAGTTTCCTTAACTAATGGTTCGATAACTTATTTTTACAAATGAAATAAGTTATTTCAAATTAACATGGCAAGGAAAGAAACGTATTTTTTTAGCCCGGCGTATCCACCATTTTAGCTGCATTCAGTTACAAGTAGTATAAGTAGTATTCAAACGGCAGCTCTATTAATTTGGGTGGTCCAAGTCAGAGAAAAATGAACAAAAAGTGTAAGATGAAAACAAATCAAAACGGCTAACTCGGGGCATCCACCATTTTCAATCACAAAATTTTCAATTACAAAATAAACGTGTGGACAAAAAAATACATAAACAAAGTTGAAAATATTGGATGAAGCCGGATATTGCGGATGCTCTACATATATCAATTGTTTATTCGAATTGTTATATATCTGAGGCAAATGTATTGTTTATTAACGACAATTCCATTATTTTCGTTTTACATCCAGTAGCCAGCGATTTCAACGTGTTCACTTCAAAAAAATATAAATAATGAACAACTAATCAAATTTTTTGGGCTCGAAGCATTATTTTTCCATTGACACCCTTTTAATACAAATCCACGCACCAGCTGCTCTTCGTTTCGCACAATTCTTTCCTCCGTTCTTTTAAATTAGCCTCACATGTGGTCAAATATAAATTATTAATGCCCCACCGTTAGAGTTCATCTTTAATAAATTCTAAATTATTCAAAAGTCTGAATCAGGTCACGAAAAACACGTTTCGCAACACTCACATTTTCATTATCCTTCACGTTTATATTTTAATTCAAATTATTTTATTTAGTAAATCTGAGAATTGAGTTTGACACGTGAGGTCGGCTAAATGTTAATGGCGTCCAGTGTTAGTGGGTACTTTGTAATGGAGGCTTCCCATTAGCAGCAACACCTGTGAGTAATGGCCTCGAGCAGGAAAACTGATATGGGACGCTTATAATTATTGTAATAAACCAGTAATTGCAATCCGGTCTTGTAGCACCGCCAGACGGATCGAGATTGATCCAGTTGAAAGACTTGTCCGGATTCATTTTTTCTCATTCGCCCCCGCGATTTTATTCAAGCATCGGGGGCGTTTCGTTTCGTCAGAACTTCGCCGTAAAACAGACTTGTCAATAATAATTACGACACATTAGGGCGCATTTAATTACTCCGACTCGTGAAATGGTTACCTACTATTCGCTAATGCGTGTTAGTAGTTGGAACTAATTGTAGATCAAACGTCGTTCATCCCCTAATGACTCTAAATTAATCAGTTAAATCAAGTCGGAGACAGAGCTAGTTTGCAAACTCGAATGGAATAAAACGCCAGGTACTCACGTTGATGTTACGTCCAGGATCGTTTTCGATGAGTTGGCGAGCCAGATCCTTGCAGGATTTGCGCGACGCAGGGGGGACCTTCGAGTCGTCCTCCCAGTAACGTGACGGGGAATGGCCGTACAAGGCTGCGGGTGTGGCATGAGTTATTCTTGTGTTTGTCACTATCCCTGTCGATTTTCCTGAAAGCCAAAAAATACGATTGAGGGTTCGGCTACACGAAACGCGGCTTAACCAGATTAGAAAAACGCCAACGCGACTTGTCCATCTCCAGATTCCTGGTAGATTCATGGATCTCGCGACGCGTTGAAAGGGGAACGAAATTAACACTTCGTTTGGGCTGATAGTGGGACCGCATTGTCTTGTAGTATAATAATGAATCGCATAACCGCCGCTCTCAAAGAACAATTAATTGAAATGGAAGTTGTGGAAGCTTCATAACTTATGTAGGAGAGGGTGGAATGTCGAAGTTATCGCTAGTTTGTTAGAAAAGAGGCAGCGATGCATACCAGATAGGTTCTTCGATTCAGAAATTATCAAGGAGGAGTGCGCCGGTTGTCTGCACGCAGGGGCAAATTCGCTGAGTAATAGCTTTATGATAAATCACATTTCGTAATTTATTTCGCAGATTATTTTAATTCGGACAAAACTGTCGGCCGGACTGGGAATTAGCAAGTTGTAACTTTAGACACAAACAAGATGATGGCGATCTTCTTGATTGTAAAATATAGTGGTATCTTCACTTTATCGTGAGTGGGACGCAATCTAATTCAACCACCGCGAGACAACGCAATAAATTCTTTCAAACGTAAAATGCAATAGGAAGAGAAAGCCCGGCGCATCCACCATTTTTTAAGAGCGCTTGAGTCGGAAGACTTTTCTTGATGCGACAATACAAACGGGTTCACACGAGAAATGCATTAATAAAGACGGCTTAAATCAGCTGAACTGTTGTCGGATCGAGGAAAAAACGCGTCGAAAAATTAATGGCCGTCAGGCGACCCAAGTTTATCTAGGAAGGGACAAGGCCCACATAATGCGGATACTCTTGGTGAATCGGACAAAACTAATAAGACGAAAAGGCGAACAAAGCAAAGTGAAGTCTTCATGGAAATATTATTTAGACCGGAGCGAGAGAGGAACTGGAAGTTTGCCAGGAAATGTATAAGCGCGTTTGATCTGACTCTTGTAAAAAGTGCGGCGAGCTCCGAGGAAGCGAAAAAATGTGCCACTCGGAATTAAAACTGATTAGGGAAAACAAAGCGGAAGAATTCACGAATTCGCGTTTTTCTCGCCCGGACCTAAACTCCAGAAATATTCTAGAAAAGAGAGTCTCGACTCTGTGATCGAGTGTATAATATGTTTGCGATGAGCATTCGCATAAATCCGGGGAGAAATTCAGTAATTCCGATTTTATGCCGAAATTTGTCATTTCATGCAAAAACTTAAAGTAGCTTTCAACGAGAGCTTGTCTTCAATTTGAGAAGGCAGAGAGCAGCGAGGTAAAAAGTAGCAGAGCCTCGGAAATATTAGTTTCTCTCGGGGGAAAAGTATTTAGCCCATTCTGGTGTTCAAAGTGCGGAAGACGGATAATAACGAGTTTAAACAAATTTAATATAGTCGGGGGAACAGCGAGGTGAGTCACTATTCAAATTTTAGGCCAGTTATAATAACGGAACCGAAAAACTTTCTAATTAAAGAAGCTCTAATTGTTCATCAAGCCGTTTAATTAAGACTCGTTGAAATCGAGAGGGATCGCCGTATTTTATTCGAAATGTATTTGCAAAAAGCACACTCGGGCGTTTGAGCGCAACACATTTTGCTGCAACGCAATGACTCTTCATTAGTTCTGGAGTCGCGAGAGATTGCATTTTTAAGTTAAATTGTAGTTTCCGGGGGCAAAAAATAAATACGCGGATAAATCACCGCACTTTAAAATATTGTCGGAAGAAGTGCTAAATCTCCACTGTGGTTGAGGTTTCTTTTGCGAAATTCCAAACGGGTGAAGGCATTATACTAATGAGAATTCCTGCGACGGAGACGCGTCTCGATGAATGCACCATTTAAAAAGCACAATGTTTAAAAACTAAGGTAACAGTTTTGAGTTTTGTGTTTCATCTCTGCCCAGAGCAATCTGCAAGATAACGATCGCCCATTAGTTCATATCCACAGGGAACGTATTTGAATTCCAATGTATGCCTTATTTTTCCGTCCACATAAAGGGGAGATTGAAGTTTTTTATGTTTAAAGAAGAATAATTACGGTGGAGATTAGGGGGGATAAAATTTTTTAAGCGTTTGTCACAGCCGAGTCGGCAGAATTTGCGCGGCGTCAGAATTTTTGGCACAACATACGTCGCGTTAGTAAAATAATATGGGCAGATTAGGCGCAGCTCCACTATCTAAATAACCGTTATTTTTTATGTCGGGGTTGAATCCCTTAAGAAGGTTGGAAGACACGGCGATACTTTGTCCGCTCGAGGTCAGCCTTAACGACCCTCGATTTTATCGCGAAGAGGCGAACAGTCGGCGGCGGCGGAGGCGACCACGAATCGTCGTACCGTGGTAAATGTTTATTCTGGCAAAGTGGTCTAGTGCAGGAGGAATGTTCGTTAAGGGAAAACCAACAATTCTTACCTGACTCTTGTGCCCAATCTATCAGCGAGGAAACCCTCGAAGAAAAGCTCGAAAAACAGTTCTCGAAACGACCCCGAGCGTCCAAGCCGACGGTCTCGAAGTTTGTTTTAACACCACACATCAACGCCGTGGCGCATGCTGATGACTCTCCTATCTGGGCGTCCATGTTGTACGTCTGCGACATAAAGATTCATTTACATTAGGGAATAGCAAACGAAAATGAAATGGCCCGAATCGCTGCGTAAATAACGCGAGAAGAGGATTTTTTCGTCGCCGCATGTAGACAACATCGGGCCGAGGAAGACTCTTCGCGAGCTTCATTAAAATCAACTCGGCAAGTTTCCCTCGACGTAAATTGGATTTATTTGTCATCATACGATAGTATAATAAAGTTTGCGTTTTTCTCACAGTCAGGACCCGTAATAAAGCCACTCCTGAGCGCAAGAAGCATTTGCATAAAGAGAAACAGGAGGTAATAATTTAGATCTTTTTTACCGGAACCTCCGAACAAAAAAAAAACATTCAATTCAGAAGCGAATAAATGATTCTCGTACCATTTCGTTCCTCCCAAGGAGAATTCTCGAGTGGATTTGATTGTTGAAGTTGTAAAACAATAGCTTTACGGTTATTTAAATTTTATTTCGTCGTTATTTTGCCGAGATAATGACATCAAGATACAGCGTTTGCCACTTTACTTGAAATTTTCGAAATGAAACATTTTTGCGCCACACATCTTGTCCAACAAACACTTTCTTGGACTCTTGACAAAACATTTCCAATTACAAGTTGGCCATTAATTAATGGCGCGTATTGAATGCAGAGCTTTGTCTGCAACACCCGGTATAACTAGAACGTTTCAACCTGTCAAAACTTCGCCGTACACCCTTTACATTAGAATACATTGGCCCATTGTATTAACGCTGTAGTATTTTGCGAAGAGTTTGGCGATAAATTTCGCGAGGGTGATTTATTTTTAATAGAGTGTGGTAAAGATAAATTAAAAGTGTGCGACACTTGTTGGAGACAATCTGGTGGCGCAGATGGAAAAATAGTTTAATATCGGATATTGCTCGGTGGGATAGAACAAGTTAGACACATGGAGCATCCGAAACAAATAAAACAACGTCACCGTTGTTTATAATTGTTTTCAAAACGAATCTATAGTTGAAGGAAACAATTTCGGATTAGTTGCAATGTAAAAAAATCAAACAAAATGATTAATGTCCCGGCGCATCCACCATTCATGCAGCTTTTAATTTATTTTCGACATGACCTCAAAGCTTCAGCAAACATCATTTACTTTGTATTCTTTATCTTAAAACCAGTCTGGCATCTGCAGATGTTTAATAAATCGGTATTTTCTTTTCCTTCTTAATTTCGTTGTACATAATTTGTTTTCGCTTATTACGAACGGCAGGAAATAAATTTCACATGTCAAGAATCGTGTCAGTTAATTTAATTTAAAGAAAGGAAAGCGTATTCAAAGTCGAGGAAAAAATGTTAAGAGAAAATTTATTCGTTCGTTAAAAAATTTACCATGAAATTTCAAAATAAGTAATTAGAAAATTAATACAAAATGAGTAATCAATTTGGCTCCTTCGTCTTGTGGCGAAAGAATTAAGTCTAAGAGGGTAATTTTCGGTAGAAAATTCTTTATGGAGTTTCTCGACCCGATCACAAGTTTGCAAAATCTATTTTCCAGCCACCATGACGCGTTCAAAACTAGCCAAGTTTCTTGTGATCGCTTCATATTTGTCAGCTTTATGAAAATGCTTTTTTCAGCAAGTCCAGACTGCTATTTTATTATCATACTGTTCTCATTCGAGCGCTTTAATATCAGACAATGAATTTGCAATTCTCCAGAGCCGAGAGTTGTAGCAATATTCCATATCTTAGCCGCTGGTGATTCTAGTCTGCTTCCATAATCTTTGCAAATATTTCAGAGGAGACTGTTTAGATTTGAGTATAAATTGAGCGGCATAATTCGTTTTGACGTTAACTCTTGTCGCTGGATGGAGCGTGTGGGGGGCAACAAATTTTATGTACTAGCGTAAATGGCCGACGCCTAATAATGGGTTTATTTAGTTGTATTTATGCGATCGTAAAAGGTTAGTACCTTAGCCAGCGCAACTGCAGGGAACGTATCCCAGGCGAGCTCGTGGTCTTCGCCTCTTTTTCCCAGACGCTGTCCGCGGAGGATGCGAGCGGCGGTAGCGGTGGCCACTCCCATTCCGTCCCCCACAAACAGGACCACATTCTTGGCATGTGGTCGGCGGTCCGTAGCATATTGCAGTCTCTTCCGCAAAGCGATCCGCGCCTGTTCGTACCAATATTCCTGGTCTGAAACAAGAAATTACACGATGTAAAGGAATGCACACCATCTAGTCTAGGTTCTTGAGCGGAAACTTGATTTTGCGGCTTGGTTCCAGCACATCAAAGGTATCAAGTTATTCGACACAATTTGCTTAATGGAAACAACACGAGTTTTCGGGGGTCGCAGGAGCCATCAGGAGAGACCATCAGGTCTGAGGGACGCAACGATAAATTAAAAAGAAATCTCGGAAGCAGCGACCGATCGCTTTTTTATTGTTATTGCAAGAATCGGTTTTGGAAGGTCCCATTCGGCCGCAGCCTCGATAATTCAAGTGATCTTTTAAAAATATACGTTTCCAACATTCTGACTTGCTCAAATATTTATTCTGCTGCTTCGGGTGAAAAAGTTTCTTGATAAAAACACAAACAGTCTACATTATTTTATTTCCTTTCAAACTCAAACAGAACTAATTAAAAATGCTTCAGGACAAAGCGATAAATTCAAAAAGCGGAATTTGTGCGTCAATTTTAATTTTTCTTGTGCTCTTTCCCCGCGCCTCCGCCATATATCAAAAATTATTTGTACGAGAAATTTGCGTTACATTAAAATACCATTGCGCTATTTGTTTGCTGTGTTATTCGCCATGAATAACGTTATCCAAATTTGTCCTTAATTTACAATTCATAAATATCGAGTTGCTAAATCGCTCGTATTTACTATGAAAGCTTTTGAACATCGTTAAAAGCAGACTTTTCTGCTTTCACAAGATTATTATCTCGAAGTGGAAAATATTTACTTAGGGATTTAGTTTTGTTCAGTAGCTTTACAAACTGAATAAAATTAATTTGAATTCTATACTCCACAATCAAGATCGCTCAATATGAACACTCGGAGGAATCCTTTCAACTTTTCTTTGCCTAATATCTAGACAACTGCAGAAGTAACTTGAAATAAATGTGGACACAATTTATTTTATCACACCGCAATGTCAATATACTCGTATTTCACTCTCATGTGCACCAGCACAAGTGCCGATGGAATTTCCCACTTCTCCAATACATAAAGTATTGTAACATCAATGCATCACTAAGGAAGTTGTAACACTATTTTCACATTTCTAAGACATATTTTATTGCCACAGCCACAAAAATTTATGTCGAGTAAATATAAAAATTTATGGCTGTTTTGAATATCTAGAAATGCAATCTCTTGCACGTATTTTATTTTTATTTATAGTTTCTAATAAATCTTTTCTAAGATCGTGAGAAAATTTGTTTCTTTTATCAGAAAGCTTTTAAGTTTCAGATGGATAGGTAAAAGTTGATTAATCCTCTCATCTGAGGAGAAATGTTTGTTTTGTTAATGCATAAAACGTAAATAAAATTAAATTTTCACGCTTCAAGAAAGTTTGTAATAGACGTAATAATAATGTTCCTTTGTTTTTAGACATTGTGCGAAATTTGAGGAATAATTATTTTAAGTAAAAGTTGCCTCTTGCTGTCATAAAGGTCGGACGTCAAGAGAAAACTTAATTATGTCTTGCAATGGAAAAAAATTTACGACTTTACATAAATCATCCCCAACGAGCTGTTAGAGATTCGTGATTTTCCAAAGGTTAGTTTATGTAAATGTAAATTAAATACGTTTAACATTCTGGTTTATGTAAACCCGGTGTTATTTGTGCGTTTGTACTGGCCATAACGTCTGGTAAGTTATGCCACATGCAATTTATTTTTTGCAAGAGCTATTTATGGTGGCTTGCTGAGATTTCAATTTCCATCGTGATATCCGCTTGATTTGTTTAGAAATAGAACCCGGCTGATCAGAAAACTCAATTTAAACTCGTCAAAAGATTTTCATCCATTAAAGTATATTTCTGGAGTTATTGAGAAAGAAAAACTGAAAGTATAATTAATCGAAGCTCCTTTGCCACGCTTTCTGCGCAAAACCCATTTGTGGATGTTTAGGATTTAAGAAATAATCCGGGAATTCACGGTTAACTTTAAAAACCAACACTAATGAAACTGTGATGGAGTCGTTTGTGCTTTATAGAAGATCGGTGAGCTTCCACGTCATCTGTATCGGGATAAATAGCTGCAAAATAAAAATTACAAAAGCTCACAATAATTCCATTGTGGGAATGAATGCATTGTCGGTTGCATGCAAAGCAATTTCACAGAGTTTCCTTTAAACAGTAATGAAAACAAAATAAAATGTCCGGGGAAGCTTATTTTAAAAAATCAACGTGCATGGAAGTTTGTAAAAACTGATTGATTGTAAAAACGTCTGGTTTTGGCCAAGAGTTAGATAATTTGTGTTGGAGAGGCGTAAATAACGATTTAATAATTTAGAGTCGGACTCGGAGAGTGTAACTTATTTAATCCGGCGCTTTGCTTAATTTTTTTCTTCGTAAGACATCCTTAATGCGTCGGCATTGTGCTCTAAAGGAATCCTGTTTTCCGTTGAGGCACTATATAATTTATTGCCTTAAAACAAACTTGCTTGTTTTCAGGAGAACTAAGTAACTGTAAATAAACTCCAATTCGGGGATAGTTGAGGCAAAAAACTGCAAATCCGTTGTAAACTTTGCTGTTGATGTTCTTTCCTGGAAGAATTCCTTGACATTGTCGCAATGTAACTTTTGTCCATTGAACATATCACAAGACACATCCGCATCTATAAGGCTTAGGTTGAGAGGAAAACTTGGACCACTTTAGTCGCACCGATCCCTTCATATTTTATTGAAGATTCCCTAAATGTGTCACTTCCATGTCACATCGACGCTTTCGTATCATTTCTGCGCATTTCAGGCGCATGCATTATTTATGTCCCCTTAAAGACCAACATCCGCCATAGATCTGCGGATTTTACCAAGATGCCATTTTATTTGTAAGCCGCGTCACATAAATGTAAGGATCAAAAGAGCGCCCAAACAAAACAACACTGAAGAAATTTATAATGGCGGGGAAGCCAGATCAATGCGTTTATCTGTCGGTATTTCAAAACAATAACTTGTTGATCGCTGACGTTGTTGTAGAAAGTGAAAGAGCCGTGCAACAAGCACACGTCATCAATCACACCCCTGCACCGAATCAATTTTTATTTTTCGACGATTATTGGCCGGTACACTTGTTTCAGGGGTGATTATTCCGGTTTTATCTGAGATTCGGGACAAAAATCCGGGAGAGGCAAGGTTTAATGGTGTAGACGTCGGACATAATTACGAGGTGTAAGCCCAATCAATACATCTCTTAGAAATTTAATATTCAACAAGATTAGAGCTAATCCGGCGAAAATTGCGTGTTCGCTGTAAAAATCGATGGGCCTTTGTGCACCTTCACACCGATAATAGTATTTTAAAGAACGAGTTTTATAAGGGTTGATTTGGCGCACGAGTCCCAAGTGTAGAAAACGAGCCGTAGGGGAGTTTTCTATGGGACGAGTGCGCCAATGCCCTTATAAAACGAGTTTTTTATGTTGTTTTTTCGAATTTGCACCCTTGTTTTAATTTTTAAATAAAAAAATTAAATTCCCAAATTCTAGTGAATTTTGTATTAACTGATAATTCAAGGTAACGGATGCAACTACATCTGCAACAGATATTAAAAAGTGGAGTTTGAACATTAATATTGGAAGTTTTTTGGTATAAATGACAATAATACACTGAAATATTGGTAAAAATTTTCTTAGAGATCTATTAAAGCACTCGTGGTTTAGCCATAAACGACTCCAAATTGAATACAATAATATACCTATTAGAGACGCAAATTCTAAAAAGTCGGTTAAAATCGTAAATAAATTCGATTTTCGGGACGGGGCCAATTTGTAATCGGTTCATTGCGGCACCTCATTAAAATAACCGAAACCTTTTCAGTTATTAAATTTGATGTTGAAGCTTTTGTCTTGTAATTAGAAACTCCCGAAATCGTGCAAACACTGGAAGTACTAACATTGTAGTTTTAATCTGTTTGGAACTAAGTAAGTAAATGTTATTAAATTAGGGCAATTATCCCTGCAGAATGGTTCAAATCCCCTTCCCCGTTGTTATCGAGAGGGGCTCGATTTTTCGCGACCGGATAAATTCCTTCTTTGGCCGCCATAACAGATGTTAAATTTTTATTAGGGTGCGTGCGAGGCTGCATGCGAACTGAGCCGCTGACTAGAATGTGTTTACATTTAAATTGAGTTTGTAACGAAGTAATTTTATTTTGGCGGTATTATGCCCGAAATGGGGGCTTACTGCATCCCTCTTAACTTCTTCTGTCCCAGATCTGTGCACCAGAATACTTAAGGTATTTGAAATTTGATGACTTTATAACTCATCCCGTTTCTGAGATAGTTGGCGGGACATTTTTCAAATAAATGAGATTTATGTCTCCGCAAGGCTACATCCTGGCATGTCATTAAATTCAAATTACCTTGTTTGAACAGTTTGTGTATTAGTCGGTGCGTTAGGCATCGGGCTCAATTACAATTTAGATTACATTTGCATGTGAATTTGACAAT
This sequence comes from Tenebrio molitor, assembly GCF_963966145.1. Lineage (NCBI taxonomy): Eukaryota > Metazoa > Arthropoda > Insecta > Coleoptera > Tenebrionidae > Tenebrio > Tenebrio molitor. The sequence continues at coordinate 10,334,307 of NC_091052.1, read as the reverse complement.
AACCGGGGAGTAATGAATGATTCGCTCAAGAGAGCAGCAACATTGAAAATTAATTGTTTCATGTCGAAATAAGCGCTTTTTCATTGCCGCAATCTGCATAATATCGCACTTTAATAAATATTTCATGAATATCTACAGTCGAGGCGCTCAACACCACCAATCCTTCCGTCACACCATTTTTCTCCAAACTAGACAAGCCCAACTTTCTCTTTCACCGATTTGGAAGCGGAGCAACCCTCAGATACATCGATTGATTCGCATTTCATTTTCATCGATCACATTCGAGGAACTAGAAAACAACCAATTCAACGATTGCGTTGATTGCACTGTTGAGGCGTTACATCTATATTTGGAACGGAACTGCATTGTTTATTCAGGTGGGCAATAACGTTCACGTTTTGTTTATTTTTATTCAGAATCGGCAAATACATTTAGCAGTGTTAAATCAGCAAATTGGAACTTTACACAGATGAGCTAATACAACTTCACTCTGTTTGGCTTTTCCAAATAAAGTTGTAAGAGTTTATCGTGGAAATTTTCAATATAGACTCAACGTACAGTTTGTGCCGGAGCAGTTTTTATCACCTTATCGAAGTTAATTAAAATTTTCCTGAAAGTATTTTCTAGCTGTCGACTTTATAAAAGCAAAAATAAGAAATCAAACTAGAATTTAAAATTCTTGCAAAAACAGTTTATTACGGGGCAATAAGAAAGAATTAAATTGAGGGAAACAAAACAAAGAGTTTCAATTTTTTTCGTTCTATAATGATAAACCGCCTTTATTGAACGAAAAGAAATACAAAGTGAAGTCTCGACTTACTACTTACAGAAATAAAATTAATTGCTCATGAAGAAAGACATTTTTCATTTTGTTTATTTGTGTACAAAAAAGACAAACGATTTTTTTCAAGTTATTAAGATTGAGTTTTTATTGTGTTTCATTTTATATCAGATTTTAAGTTTTATTATTTTTTCAAGCAACCTTAACCAGAGTTGCAGGTGAAAAAATATTCTTCTGCGCCAGATTAAAAGTTTTTTTATCTAGGACCCTGTTATAAATTCTATTCATCCCATTAATTTCAGAGAGGTAGTAACTTACTTTACCGCACACCGTGCAGTCACGTGAATAATGGAAATAGCTATTTACAATCGAGTGTGGGAAGTTACATTTTGCAGCGCGAAGTTTAATTTGAAACACGACGCGCAGCGGAGTGTTTCATAAACTGAGCGTTGCAAAATGTTTCACACACAAGGTATGTATAATGCTTTTTGGCCAACGTTTTTAAATTTAAAATGTTAAAAACAATTACTACTTTTCGAATTTTAATGGAACGCACCCAATAATTGTCAAATGTAAGGTAGAACCGACAGATGGCGCTGCTATTTTCATTTCTTTTAGATTTTATTTTCTAAAACTAATTGAATTCAAAATGTATAGGTACATATTGTTCTCCTGAAACTACTCAGCTTCATTACCTAATTTAAAATTGTGTATTTCTTCTACATTTCTAACGTTTAAAAATAGGATTGTTTTTTGTCATTACATTTTTTTGTGTTGCATAATAGCATTAGTGCTGTTATATTTCATAACCGCACTGAGGATTTTTATTTTCTATGGCAACCAGCCAAAGTCGATCATTGCGACTTGCATCTATCAATATTGATCTTCGTCTAAATAACTCATTCCCTTCCCAAATTTACACAAAAATTAAAAAAAAAACCTTGATTATAATCCAAATTTAATTCAAATAAAAAGGTGGTGATTTTTTCTATATGGTACATGGGATAGTTACTACATTGTATCGCACTTATGTGATTCCACAAAATTCTACATTTAAAAAAATCCTCTCATTTAAATTTTTTGTCAATTTGTTTTTCAATAAATCCGGAAGCTTTTAAAAATGATTCCTTAATTGAGGAAAACACATTTTCGTAGGAATAAACAGAACCCAATTCGACGTTACTGATTCAGTTATATTACCGGGACGCAGATTTTATAAATTTTCACTGAATTCAACATTTTCCACGAGATGGCTTTTATGTAAATCGGAATATTTTATTTATACGTCTCTTCTCCTATTTTTCAGGAGCATGAAAGAAGAAACATCAATTTATTCTTTCAATGACAGGAAATCTGCAGGTGACGAAGCCATATTCGTTTAAGGCGGAAGTTATGCATAAACAATGTGAACTGCCGAATTTGAAAATTGTTTGTACAAATTTCCAGCGGAAAAGACCAACGGTCACGACTGGTCGCCCGTCCCTTTTCTGTCAGGACATTCTGGCATCGAGAGTAATTTAAAATTGTATTGGTTTTTGCCTTAGTCATTTCACTCCATTATATTTCGTTGACCGCGGTGATGAAATTGGAGACTGCCACGGAATCTAATTAACTTCGAATAATGGATTAAAATCGATTTTAATTTTTCTTAAATTCCCGAATAACGACTGAAATCACAAATTCTAACGAACGTGTAATTGAATTTTCGATTGACTTTTTACATAAATAACCAAAGGTTATGATATGATATTCAAAGGGAAAAAGTTTAATGTATTGTGAAAAATTTATTTCGATTTGGACTCCAGCTGCGCGCAGAAAATTCAATTATGTGCGCAAATTTCGAATTCGTACGTAATTGAATCTCAGGATTGTTATATACCATCTCCAAATAGCCTCCTAATTTGTGTCACTCAGCTGTCGCCTTCGTCAATACACCCTCGTCGGGCTTTAAAACCCTCCCGTTTAGCCGGATAAAAAATTTAAACAGGCATTCGGTCACATGAATTTATTTTTCTACTCGCTAGTTTCATTAATACTCTTTTTACTGGGTTTCCAATTTCCCGTGTGTAACTCGGCGGACTTCCGACGTCCTATATTTTTGTTATTAGAAGTACGTACTCGAAGAATGAAAGATGACATTTTCGTCGTTTTGGCAGACCTGGAGCGACCTACATCCAGACAATAAGCGATTTAACTCGACTGCAACTGAATGGCTTCATTTCTGACGCACCGACTATAGAAAACCGCTAATTTTTGAATCTCGTGTATAGGCGGTTCAGGTTTAACGATTTTCCAAACTGCAAATGAAACGGTTCTGTTCGAATCGAAAAACGAAATTTATTTAAGCAAATTGTGTCGCCGCACACAAAAGAATAAATAAATATCGCCGACCCCGAACGGACATGTGCCGAAAGGTAATCCGGTGAATGCGACCCCGTCCGGAATTTACTTGCCCGTTTGACGCGTCTGATTTGGCATTAGCAACAATAAATCCGTTTGATTGTTGCCGCTTGGAATGGTGCTAGAGTCGACAGAAAATATATTTAATAAGGGTAGAGCGGAGTGATTCGTACAAATATATCACGAGAGGAGTTTGAGTGATAATGTCGTGGCAAAGTACACACTTCAGGATAAAATATATAAGAGAATTTATTGTGGATGTACACAATGCTCTCGTGCAAACAGCCCCACATTTTAAATTAATGTTGGAGTGCTCGGTACACACTAGATAACCGACGGAATTATCACCCGCGCACGAAACTTACTATATAATAGAATTATATTCTTCATGTCTTTAGCTCTACTTGTTCCGGAAGAGGAGCAGTAAAGATCGCGTTCCGTGCCGGTAATCGGGCAAGAAGCCGGCTAGAATGGGCCGCGGTGAGGTAAACCGACAAAGGTTCGTTTAGTTTGATGCGATATCCTCGTCCTTCGTCCTTGGCCAGGAATGGGGATCGCTTTCGGGGCGTGACTTCGAAAATTTCACCAAAACCAATGAAAAAGATGGCATGCACCTATTACCACCGCTGCCATAGTTTTATCAGAAGCGTTGTTATGTAAATTTGACATTTGACAACTCGCACTTGTCATTTTGCAGCTTTCATTGTTTATCATTTTTCAAAGCGTAAACTACGGTGTTTTTAGCTAGTTGAAAGACAGCGGAAGAGTCTTTGCAAGACTGCCTCTTGCTACTCTTACATTAACAACAATGAATTATTCAACATGTGTATAAAGCACTACTTTTTTTAGAAGTAGGAAGATTACATGCACCAGCGCAGCTTTATCACAAGTTGCATACATAATTTTTGCTGTAAAATTATTACGGAAAAAATAATTTACCAAACTTCAAAATATGAATGTGTAAATTAGGTAATCAGCTAACAGTCTAAAGCTCTTATCATGTTGAAGTGCGCACATTTCAGTTATTTTCCTCAAATGAGTGAATACCGTGCTGCAAGTGATAATGAAGCACTGTCAAGCATTTTACGAGAAATTCCTTTTGTTTTCTTAATTTCTAAAGTAAATTAAGGAAAATTTGGTTAAGTTCAAGTATACTCGAATATGAAATAAAGTTTCCCAAACCGTAAAGTAAACTATTTAGTTCCCCTCTGAAAAAATCCCCGTCTTAGACGTATAACATCGATTATAAAACTTTTTTTAATGCTAATGCAACAAATGATTTATTCCTTAAAACAAACAAAAATTATGGTGGTTATTTCTGATTTTTAAAAAATTAAAATTACTTTAAAGCCCCTTGCTTTTAGGCAACCAAGAAATAACATCAATTTCGTTAAATAGTATAAGTACACCAGAATTACATTTGGCAAATTTCCACATCACACCTTCCATGTTGAAAACATTTATAATAACGCTGTATTTTCAGTGGTATTTTACAAAAACACTGTAAAGCATTACGAGTTTGGACTTAATGGCTTGTACAACCTTAAGCCCTTTTTGTGGTCGCAAGTGTACATACAAGCATTACCAAACCGGAAAGTTTTAATTAGAGCGATCCAGAGAAAGGGAAATTAAGCATTATGTTGCCGAGGCTTAGGCATATTTCTTTTTGGTAGCGCAGCTCCGGTTTTACGATAATGTCGGAAAATGTACAAAACCTAAACAGTTTTAAGGCGGGAATAACTCAACCCCGATGCGGCTGTGTGCAAAGTTTATTTCTCTTAATCGCCCCCTTTTCAAAGCGGCATTAATTCTTCGAAATTTTGAGTACCTGTTTAGAATATCTCGTATGAATCCTCTCAGTATCCAATTCATCTGCCGGTTGAAGAATAATCATGTGGGTTGCAGTTTTATGCCGCAACATGTGTGCGGTTTTTTTGTAAAACGAATAGTTTTAAAGCGCCGTGTTGGAGTAATGAAAACCGGGATCGCTACATTACACATTGCACGGACTCGTTAAATCAACGTGTATAAAAAGACCCAAAAAGGAAATAAACCTTAAACACATTTGCGCCAGAGTAAATCAATTTTAATGGTTCGTACGTAGAAGAGGTCAAAGGTTTCGAGCTTCTTCAAGCCGAAGCTTTAAGTTTTCTGCTCGGGTTAATTTACTGCAAAAGTTCAGAAGTTAAAACTTCACTCTCACTTTTAGCCGCGTGAAAACCATGCCATTTGCTAGAAAATGAGTATTAAGGGCTTCAGGTCTTTACAACAAGAGTGGTTATTATTATCTGTCCCAATCAATATTCCAGAGATAGGCTCGCACAACCACCATTAAAAAATGGCGAAAACGATCCTGCCTCGGATTTATTAAGGATTTCGCGTGACTTAAACCGAGTTTATTGAAATGCAACGCCACAAGATAGCACAACCCGAACACGCATTAAATATTAATCTACTTTCAACCGCTCGAAGAGATCAGATTCGAGAAATAATGGTCTTCCGCTCAAATCACCATTTGAAACCAGAATTTTTATTCAGTAGTTTCGAGGTGAACTTTAATTAATAATTGACTACTCGCAAATCCATCAAATATTTTCGGGCAGGTACAGGCTTTGCTTTTGTTTAGTTAGTTAGAGCTTTTCGTTCAAATTTCATCAGCAAAGCCATTTGGGCGGAAGGTTTTAATTAAAAACTTTTAATCATTGTAAAATAGCAAAAAAAGTAAATGGAAGCCTTGATTCAACATTTTATAAGCATCAAACTGCAGAAAGCACTTTAAATTTAAAAGAGACTTTGCTAGAAATGTTGAAGTTAATACCCTTGAGTAGGTATCATAATACGAGTTCTGGACCAGGGGAAAATCCTGGAGAATTTTTTTTTTTAAATCTCAATAATTTAAGCTTTTCTAGAAATTTTAAAAATTTCAAGAATTTGCTAGATTTCACTTGAATTTCAGCCTCTTTTAAAAATTATTAAATTTTCAAATAAATCGCAACAATTTAGCCTTCTTTAAAAAGTTTCGATTTGATAAAGTTTCTATAATATCTGCTTTTTATATCTAACCAATTAATTACTGTAACTGAGTGTAATTTCAGTTAGCATGGACAAAACAAAACATTGTCCAATAGGATCCATCGTGCCGGACCCTAATTTCAAAAGGATGAAAAGATGTTTATGAGAAAATGTATTAAATCTTATCTCCTCTTTCTAAAGAGGGCTAAATCATTAGATTTATTTAAACACCAGTAATTTTTGTATGTTTGTATTTAAAAAAAATAATTTACATTTAAAAAAAAATTCTGCACAATTTCTCTTTGGTCCAAAACTGAGACTTCCTTGCTGAAAGCTGACAAACTATTAGTGTAAAGCAAGGAAAATGATTGCGAGGAATTTTAGCAATGTCTGTTGCAATGTCTTATTGCTCTAGTGTGGCGATCTCGAAAGTAGATGAAACTTTATTGACTTCACGACGCTGCTCTTCGACAACAATTTTTTATTTACCGAAACCATTGATCTGGAGTTTTCTTCTAACATGTTTCAATCGCTAGAGCCTACAGGTGTATTCATATTCAAGTTCAGCCATTTATAACGTTGATGAAAATTTATAAATCCATCATCGATTAACAAACTTACAAGTAGTTTACCTTTCAAGAGTCACTAAACTTTTTTAAATGCTCCTCGAAACTCGCAAGCAATTAGCCTAACTGCAGTTGGGATGCACTTGAGAAATTTTTTGTAATGGGATGCAAATGACACGAGTTCGGTAACAACTTAATTAAAGTAGCCAGTGCTACCAACCATATTATCCAGGCTGACGGCACATAATCAGGTCTTCTCGGTTTAAGTGAATTAACTAGAACGAGAAGACGAGTTGTCCGAAAGTACTTGAAGCAGAACTATTATTTTATCAGAGCCCTTGTGACGTCCGTTTATCTGAAGAAATTGCGCTTTCGAACTTCCATTCCGAGCTTTCTTTGCGGGAGAGCTTAGTTTCAAGAAGTATGTATTTTGTGATATAATATATTATGTAATAAATCTGTATTTCCCTACGAAGAAAAATGTGAAGGATTCACCGCACGCGGAGAGAAACCCTTCCTCCCCATAGAAATAAATAATGCCTCGACACGCGTCCACCAAATTCCGGAATTGCCAAGGGCGAATTTTAATTTCGAATCTCCGGGTGTTATGAGTGCGAAAGGTGGACCGTGGCCACAAACCGTAAATCACGAAAGCTTATCTAAACTTTCAGGAACAGATTAGGACAAGTCGGATGCTGTTTACGCACTGGACGGAGGGTTAGAAAATGTCAAATTTCCTTCCTGCACTTGACCTTCCCCGAGCCATGTTGAAAAGGGCAAACGAGTAGATTCCCTGACGCGAAATAATTTAATTAAATACTGGCCACGGATGACGGGGATAAACGCTCACGAATAATTTCGATTCACAGTAAAGCTCTGATATATGAGGTGAGACAGTGCCGGCAAAAAATTTAATTTCCACGTCGCATATTATTAACTCTTGCAAAATTGTGTTCTCGGCAAGCTTGTTAATCAATTTTCATTTCGTCGATGCCAATTAACTGCCCCACGAGCGGAAAATCAAAATTATAATGAACACCTAATTGTAATTAATTCGGGGTGTTTTCTCCAACTCCGTACACAATAAAAATCTTCGTTTAATCATTTCCTGATGAGGTAAGCATCTGTTCCGCGTAGGTGTATTATATAAGTGCAATTTATTTTCATTCCTCACCACTCATTTCGAGTAAATGTAGCTTAATAATGCCTTGCCGCAGAACATAAATTAAATTATATTATCGCGAATATTATACTGTGGCTAAATCACACCACCCATGTCAGAATTTGGAGCTTTTCCCATAATATAAAATGTCACCGCAATAAAGCAATAAACCCAAATTGCTTTCTCAAAACGGGGATATTTTTGCTTTTCAAACTAGTTTACGACACTCGTGATTAATGGTGAAGATAATTCCCAAGATTTAATTAAAAATATGTTACGACACTGTCTCCCAACAAGCAATCAAAGTTTTGTAGTAGACGACTCCCGCATCGCTCCGACATGATTTTTTATTTCTTGGTCGGAACCTTCGTGCTTAAAGTTTGAAAGTTGTGCGAAAATAATTTTTCTAAATTTCCAGATCAAACGCAACCTATTAAATTCAGGCTCTCAAGAGAGAAAAATAATTTCCATCTTTCGTCCTTCGGAGTGCACGTGTTATGCATATTTGGCATTATACTATATTCAGGTTTGGTTGGATTTTTTTTTATATTTTCGTGGACAAAAAGCGGATAATCTGAAAATTTATGATGTTTGCCGAGTGGTAAATTCAAGGAGGGCGAATTGATCAAAAAGGGACGGTTAACGATCGTCCACGTTTTTCACCGGAGCTCGGTCTTTTTTATTGGGGTTTTATTTGGTTTTCATTTTCACACTTCCAATTTAGAAATGGCGACCGTTTCTTTCTTGAGATTAAGGAGAGGACCGCACGCTGCCCCAATATAAATTATCCACGGTCATAACAGACTGATGAGTTTCCTCGGAGAGTCTGAGTTAATGCTAGAGATAGCAAAACTAATTTGTCGAAGTCCAGAAAAAAAAATGAAAGGGTTGTATTGTCTGGTCTGAATGTCCGAGTAAATCGCATTGTTCCCCAAGTGAATTAGTACGAACACACAAATTTAACATTAACAATAGCGACGGAGCACAATTTGACTGTTTTAAATTTGGGAAATGTATGGAAGGTAAGAGAAGGGACAAATTTAATATCAACATAAGCACAGGGTCAACCCTGAAACAATCTGGTTAATTGCAATTGTGAGGATTTACTAAAGCACAGAGGTACTTACTCTGACATTCAGCATTTAAATGGAGTACATTAGCCCGGGCAAAAACTTTGCCATAATAAGTTTGTGTTGCGCAATCTGAGCAAGTGGTCGAAACAAAGAGCAAAGGATTAACCGCAAAAAATAGAGAATAAAAATCCCGAACCTCTTTATCCCGAAAAGCCCCGACTCTGCGGTCCATAACTAGCCGGCCGTCGCCCTTCCAAAGGTATCGGAAACTGCTCCAAATATTTATTTATGGAATTGCACGAAACCAGCTTGACTCGATGTAGATAACGGGAAAATGGGAAAAGGTGGCGCACTTAGAACCAAGAGTGGATCCTCCATCTTGTAAAAGCAGGATCCTGCAGTTTACGGTGCGGATTCTCAAAATGAAAGCCCACTTTAGCGGAGAAAATCCGAACAAATCTAGGGGGATCGGTCTAGTCCCGGCGGAAAAATTTAAGTTTTACTCGAGATAATGACGCGAACACCTGAACACCAACCGGCTGGAAAATGGAAAATAATTAACCGGTTGCAGGAAAACAGTTTCGAGATGCAGCTCTAATGGTAAGTTAATTCGCTCGCGTACGAAAGATTTGTTACAGCGAATATATTAGTCCTTTTGAATGATAAATTTAGCAGTGCGGGTGCATTATCAAAGCTAAGGATGCATGTTTATTACAGCAGCTGCAGGGTAATTGCTTCGAAGTTTATATTCTTCGTTGGTCTCGCTATAAACTTATTAAGACAACATGCAACAGTTTTCGCGGACTTGAACTTTGTGTAGATTCTCAAGATGTTATGCACACACTTGCCAGGATCGGATTTAGAAAGCACAGCACCTGGAATGCTCTCGGTAAACATGATAATTGTAATGCACTTTGTTCCTCGACAAAAAGCTCGACGATTTTAATTGCGTTAATATCGCGAGCTCTCCAAGATCTGGCGATTGCGAGCTTCGTTTTTCAGATTAAAGTCTTCCCAACTTGCCACTAGCAAATTCTTCTTGTCGGGAATTTCTCGTTTTTTCAGCGCTTAAACGACGTTTTAAAACTTGAGTAACGATCAAGAGTGATCAGCACTTTGTTTCAGGTTCTCACATTTTAAACCCATCACCACTTCTAACTTCATCTCGCGACTAAACTGCCTTTAAAGTGAACTGGTAAATCGAGAGGGGGGGAGTTTAATCAATTTGTGGGGGGATTTAGATTTCGGTTTGGCTATTTTGTACGCAGTAAGTTTCGGCTGAGGGGCTCGAAGTACAAATGCGTTTTTTCTGGACTCATCTCCATTTGATCTGATCTGACCTATTTTCGAACTGGAAATGGCCAGTAATGTATGGAATATATGTCACATTTCGCCCAGATGGCTTTATCGACGAACCTCCAAATCGATATATAAAGAGGGTCTGAATAAAAACATACAAAGAATGAGCTTAATGCTCAGGGACAAAAACATCCCAAGATACTCCAGCTTAAACAAACATGTTCGAATTCGAAATTTCACCCAATAATAAAAATCTTTTTAAATCACCCTTCCGAGAGACATCGCAATGGATTAATATCAATTTTCTTGTTTATGGGAAGAAAATAAAAAAAAGTCGTAGGATTCATAAAATTATTTATTTTCTCTCCGACGATCCGCGTTGGTGGTTGGCAATTAACTTTTATCTTTATTACTCGGACGTTCATGAAGACCGACGTTATGCCGTTATTATTGCCGAGACATTACACCATAGATCACGGAATAAAAATCCCCAAGACTTACAGCTCCTGCGATTCTGCAAATTCTCGCCCACACTGTACCATGCAAATACGTCGTTGCATTATCCTCGCTTTGGTTTAAAGAGTCAGGTACGCTCTTTATTGCTTGTAAACTTTTTCCTTCATTTTTTACACGCCGCAGGAGCCAGGATTAATTTCACTTCACCCTTTTTAACCTCTGCTTTTTGCAAAGCCGCCATCATATTTTTACGATTTAATTGAGAATCCAAAGATTCACGTCAAAAATAAAACTATTCAAGGTTTAATATCTGCAACTGCAATAATAATTAAACGCGATAATTTTATACAAATGCAAGTCGCAGTTTGGCAACACCTGCGCAAAATAAACTCGCCTTGTTTAAAAGACTAGTAGTGTGGCCCATCATTTTGCTTAAGCGGAGACACCTGCACACAAGTAGTTCCAAGTAAATTCAGCCAATCCAGAGACGATGACCTGTTCTCAGCATGTTTCTAGATATCGGATAGAGAGTACAATGCCAACACATCGTAATTAGTTCAACGCTTCTCATGTTAGGAGTTTGAGCAGCCGAGCTTTCGCATTATTATGCTTCGTAGCGAGACTGGAGGAGTTAAATATTTAAAACCCCCAAGGATCGGCGAGAGAACAGTTTTTCAGGGAATGTTTCAATTATCCGGCGTATTAAATTCAGAGTAAAAATGTTTAACGTGCGGAGCCGGGAGTCGAACTTTTAAATTAGCAGGAAAAGTTATTGTTTTGGAAATATAGAGAAATAACAGGCAACAAATCGTTAACCTTCCGCTTGACATTGTTAACAGTACAAACTGGAAATTTCAAACAAGCTGTATCAATATTGTTGGTGAGTTTTATTAAATTCACTTTGTAAATTCGCCCCGGCGGGAGTGCTGTTGTTCTTCAAACTCCGGGCTTTAACACATCCTTCACGATCAGTCCAACACTCGGCTTTGTTTATTTTGCAAAACGATGGATGGATCGAACGTATTCTCGGGAGGCGAACATGTGTCCCACTTTTTTCGCCATATTTACACTTTTTGTATTAATACCGAGTATATCGCTCGGCTAGCACAAATTGTATTTTGTCGTTCCATGTTCACGCGTGTAAATGTATGCTCGATTATTCAAAACAACTCCGTATCTTTCGAATGTTACTCTCAAAAACATCGCACGTTCGTCGACATTTTTATTTAGCCCCGATCGGTTATCTAAAAAAAAAAGAAACGAAAAATGCTGCGAGGGCAGTTAAGTTTTTGATATTTTTCAGTACGACAGTGAAATTAAGCCATATATTAAGGACCCAGATCCTCGTCCAATATTAGGATCTCTGATGTGTCTATCCGCTCACAGTAATGACTAATAAGTGTAATATATTCGCCAATATATTCCCCTTTTGTAGGACCCCGTGTCTGGGATAAGTGTTTGCCACTAAATTTGGATCATCGTTAAACCCTGTCACAGTTATGTCGAGATTTCTCTCGAAACGAGAGGGAGGAAATTAATTTGAATGTCAGTGCTGTTACTCAATTTTGTTCATTGCCTTTCTAACAACTTTTAAGGACTTGTTAGCCGAATTTATTAACAACTACTCGCCCCCCAAAATAGCCAAATAAATCGTAATCATTTGGTGTGAATTAAAAGCAAAACCAATCAGGTTCGTCGTAATTAATTAAATAAGTTACGGCCCATTGCAAGTGACGTTGTGGGTGTTTTTCTCTAATGAATTTTACGAGCTCTGGCCATAAATACTGAAAAGGTTCGAAGTCCGTGATCCGATTTAAGTTTCTGGAGGTGTCCGGACCGGACCATTAGTTGCAAAGGGCCTAAATAGTTTAGTTAAAAATTCTGCGGGTTCGAGATATAATAACATTTGTAGCGGACTCTCTGTCTCGCCAGTATTACCAATTACTTACCATGGACACCGCTCTGAATAACTGAAGGAGCAGAGGAGACACTCTGAATTAATATCGTCAAACCGCACACACACTGTATCCAAATCTTGGAGAGCATTGTTCACGAGGAGAGATAATAACGTAATCGTCTGCAGTCAGTGATCACTTTGTGACGATCATCACTGGACATCCATTATAGAGACTCGATCGGTCACTAATAAAGCATAACACCGACTATAGTGACTCTTCGGCAAACAGGTCTCCTAAAATTCGATTAGCTTTACTGTCTTCTGGGATAACTAATGACTACCATCCATTGTCTGTCCCAATTCTGTGCAGCGATGCTGTAATTAATAATTGCAATTAGTCAGAAATTCGATAAAAGCCCGATAACAATAAATAATTAATTTACATTTTGTTAACGAGTGTAACACAATAAATACAATTAACTGCTTGGAAATCGGCAATAATTAACTTGTAAGCGATTAATTATGATTATAGTCGGACAAAAATGCATGAATTATTAAATGAGGCCTTGCCAGAAGCGAAATTTAAATAAGCTTTTGCGGCACCAAGAAACTCCGGTCTGTGTACTTTAAACTTATTTTGTTCTCAGGCCATTAAGTTTCTTTCTCTACATCTCCAGAGATAATTAAATAATACAAGGGGGCCACAAGTTACCACGTTTAATGTTCCCACAATTTCCAAACAAACCGAAAATTTCCCCACTGCGTGTGATTTTTTATCACTGCTCGGTCCGAGCGAGGGCGCAAACATTTCTCTACTTCTTCTCGACTGGTGTTTGACTTGCTAAACTGTCCTGAGAGGGCCAAACCAGTTCTAGTTTTACGGTGTGTGTTCACCAATTAAGTGTTAGTCGAGAGCAAGTTTAAAGTTTCACCCGGCGGAGATCCTTTCGAAATGAAAAAATAAATACGAGATAAAAGCTCGATCCCAACCAGTCGGACAAACAAGTCGGGTAAAATAAACCGATGAATTACACCAGATTAAAAAAAGCAAGTGCTCACATTATCTATTGGATTGAAATGAAAAATGTATCTGTAGGAAGTTGCGGAAAATACGTAACTGCGGGAAAAGTTGTTTTAAAGTAAAAAGCTCTTATATCTGGAGTTCATAATCTTTTTCCTCGTCCGGTTTGACCGCAGATTATGTCAACTTTATTTCGTCGAACAACAAGTTCGCGTCGTTAAAAGCTCAAACTCGGAGCTTAACGTGTCTCCGGAAGGAACGCAATTCCGGGAAGTATTAGCGAGGACAGGTTATGATGAAAACGTCCAATTTGGACTAATACACACCTACATTGTATTAATTCGCCGAAACCGTGCGAATCTGTTGTAAAAAGTTGTAATTTGGTTGTCGTCGGTGAGAAGGAACCATGGCAACCGAATGTATGAAACTTAATGAGCACGTACGAATTGCAAACAGAACGTAAGGGTTAATTAGTAATTTAAAAATGGATACGATCCGTGTTTGTCCAGGCGGAAATTTAAAAGTAATTCGGTCTACCAGATTGCGTCCTTCTGCGCAAACGGTCAAGCTTCGATTTACAATGAGAATTTATAATCTCTTAAGCTTAACACTCGACGTAAATTCGCAAATACCCCTTAATCCATCTTAATCTGCTTGGGTACATTCGGAGGGGCATAATGTTTAAAAATAAACATTACTGAAACGCTCCCAGTATATCAAAATAATCCGCCAAATTTATTGTACCCCACGCATTAATTAATTAACAATGAAATAGCAATTTCCTCAATTTTACCTCGACATTGATGAAAAAAAAAAGATTTGGTCCGGCCCATACATGTTTAATCTGCGCGTGCCCTCTCTGTAAGTAAAGACAAATGTTGGTAATTTTCTTTCGGGCGGAAATTTTAAAAAAAGGGCAACGTTTTTTATGGAGCAACCCACACAAGACAAACACAACGAGGCGACATAAGAGGCTTTTCTAAAGTTTGCTCGGGCTGTCGCGAAATCGGGTCTCCCCTGGCGCTTTTTTATAACGTCCAGACGCACTTACTCTTTGAAGGATGTTGCCCAATCGCCAACCTGTGTAAACAGGACTTGTAGATTCCGTAGTCGACAGATCCATTGTCCGAACCTGTTCTAATTTATTTCCTCGGAGTGAATAATTTGGGCCAAGTAGCTCTCCTGGAGGCAATTTTTAACCTAAGAGGATATTTGTCCGAGCGCATCCACCAATTTTACAATGTAGGGATTTTCAAAATACAATTATAATTGTTTTAAGGCTAAATTTTACTGAACTTGTTCGATTTTAATTATGCACAAATGGTGGATGCGCCGGGTTAAAAGTAGCTACGTGTGTAAACAGGACTTGTTCTAATTTGTTTCTTGGGTTTATAGTGAATAATTTTGGTGTAAGTGGCTCTCCTGGAGGCAAATTAGCGCCGGCTCGTGCCTTCATAAACCCACTCCACTATTTGATATCTCCCCTCCAGTGTTATTCGTTCCTGATAAACGAGATAACCGAGCCGACTCGGTTTGCTAATTTTTTAGCCGCCGTCGAAAATATCTCCCAACAGTTGTCTTTACACCGTGAATAATCCAGGAAATAATTAATCTTGCACCCTTTCACTCTTCAAAAACAACATCAAGATACAAGAGCGTTATAAATGGCCCGGAAACATTAGCGCTCAACAATTAGCGGAATTTGAATGGGGCGAGATAAAAATGTCCTTATTATTATTTTTGGACCGCAACGACTCTGAAAGCACCAAATTTAAAAATGATTAAGCCCTTTGTGCATTTGTCATTGTGCCGTGAAGCCGCAACGTGGGACGATTCGTTTTTTCGGTTGGTTGTTTATTTTGTGCAGGGCCGGTCCGGCCCACCGATCGCGACTTCGAGATCGTGGGAGCGCAAATATTTTTACAAGTTTTGTGACACCGAGGGACAAAAATTTTTCAAGCATGGGACGTTTACCTAATGTGAAAATTAATCCGTGATCCTGGTCGGGAGCGGAGGAAATCGTGCACTAAACGACTTGTACGTGCGATATCGGCGAAGAAGCGCCCCGACGTAAACGAAGGTAAAAGCCGCGGGAGTACTGAGGGTTAAACGGTGGGAATGTTGCTTTGCGGCATTGCGCAGGTCCCACCCTGATGAAACGCACAACATAACGACGCTGCCTGATGAGATATGCTCCCAGAAAACGGAAAGATAAAGGATCACAATGACAAACTAAGTGCTTAAGAAATTAGGACTAAGATTGCCGATGTGGAATACAATTGCAGTGAGTATTGTGATTCCGGTAATGTGCTGAATAGGAATTGGGGGAATCAGGGCGCTTTTTTATCGGTGGGCCGATTTGAATCGTCCTTTAATTTATATTCATTAGGAGTGAACAGTGCCCGGGCAGGGAAAAAAAACAAATGTGCTTTAAATTGTACGTTCATAAATATTTAGCTCATCCTTGAAGGAGGAAAAACGGTGAGCCACGCCGATAACGATGGCAAATTGGACGTTCGTGGCTAGCTCGGACGCAAATCGCCGAAATAAAAACAGCGAAAGGGAGGTAGGCTCGGGATCAGCAGGATTAGGGACAGTCAGTTTTTAAACTGGTCAGATCGGGATTAGTCGAGCGGGGGTAGTTAATAAATAAAAATCTCTGCACCCAACTAAGTGCCAACTGCAAATTACGTCCATGCAAAATTTTCAAAATGCATGCGCGAAGTTCTGCGAGAGAGCTTTCGCCCGAATTAACGAGATGCTTTTATGCTTCGGCATGTGTTTATCGAAGGAGACTAGCTCCTCGACAACAGGCCCGGAGCTTTGGTGTAATTTTTAATAAGCAAGGCGCACTTAAACTTCAACCGGTACTCTCTTCGACTCCATTTGAAAAAGAACTAGTCGCTCGTGGCGGCGCTCATTATTAGTAACTGGAACACTGGCTCAAAGACAAACTGTTTACGTGGTTAGGAAACCGAATCTGAATGGTCGTTTGTGTTGTCTTAGTGTTGAGTTTGGAAAGTTTTAAGGCCTGCTCTGGAATAGCGCAAATTGCGTAACTTCCAAACTTTGTCCCCTATCCCTTCACTACATTATAAAAAGGCATTCTAGTAATTAACTCGTCACGATAATTAGTTAATTGTGAAGTTTTTAGATGAAAAAGGGGAGAGACGGAGGAATTCTAAGGAATTCCGTGTCAAATGTATCCTTGTTGGGGGCTTTTTCATTGCACTGTGCAGGTCATTTCCGCAACTTAACAATGAATAATTTATCTTATTTGTAGAAATAATGTGGACGAATAAGCGCACCTGCTGCGTCTACACACAAAAAAGGTATTATAAGCATTCTCGGAACAAAGCATGTAGAATGTTTGCAGTTGGTCCTTTTTGTTTGCCGTTTTGATGAAAAAAATCCTTGCAGAGCTTTCGTACAAAAGGTTTACCGTGGCAAAATTTAAAAGTTTTTAATATCCAATTTTATATTAGGAATGTTACGTTTGTCGCAGCGCATCTACCAATTTTTGTAATATAGAGATTATTTTTTAACATTTTTATCTTGTTCCAAAATTAAATTATCTTAATTTAAATAATAATATACGCCATAATTGCTCTAGAGAAAATGATTTTAATTATTTTGACTTTTAAAAGCTAAATATTCTTGAATTATACAGTGTCTCACAGAGTATGGTATACATATATTCAAACCCTGCATTATGCAATCCCTGAACGTGTTTAAGCGTGTTTAAAACAAAAATTAATGCGAAAAAAATGTGACCTGATTCAAACCACTGAAATGCACTATTGAGGACCGCTGACTGTTTCTAGCGGTTCCCAAACGGTTTTGTCAAAATTTTCAAATTTGAAACTTAGGACACTGATTTTTTTTTTTTTGAAAAACCTTCACTTGCGGGGCAACTACAGGTTTAAATATGTATATACCACACTCTGTGAGACACCCTGTATAGTTAGATTTCAGTTGTGCATAAAAGGTGGATGCGCCGGGTTCAAGTTATCTATCGGATGTTTTCTTTAAATTTCACCTTGCAGTAGGAGTTGAAGAGTCGATTGTGAACGCATCAATCGTGTAAAACGTAAGATTTAAACAGCTGATCCGTGATCCGTAACCTGTATAGTGCGTTCACAATCGACTCTTTAACGCCTACTATGACGTGAAATTAAAAAAAAAAACACCCGATATATTAAAAGTATACAAACAACACTTCTCAATCCAAAGTTATTTATAACTGTAATTTAATTAAAAAAACGTACAATAACTGTAAAACAACGCTTTAATTCAAGCAATTTTTACCAATACAATATTTTTCCTTGCGGTTAAGTTCTTGTTATGCAGTTGTGACTTTTATTAGTGTCGGTTTGATACAGATTTTTTCCAATGGATGTTGTCATCAATCACATTATTTTTAATATCTGCCATAAAAGTCGCGAAAGCCCTTAAATCTGAAAATATTGGGCCCTTTGCTCGAGTCCAATAAATTATTTTAAGTGAAGGGGGTAAAAACCTGCATTAAAAAGTAGACAGATAGCAGATATTCCAGCTCCCCGGGAATTTTTTCGTCAACTTTGGCACAACTAATTCAGAACATTATTGCCTCAGTCTGTTTGCTTGTCACAGGAGTTCTTGTACGTTAGCAAGTCTTATTTAACT